>NC_081573.1:53397810-53551520 GCF_022355385.1 Mustela nigripes
AGTCGTGTCTCAGGACGGTTCCGTCACCCGCAAGGGGCCCTGGCGTCCACCTGCCGTTTCATCCTTGTTGCCGCCGCGCCTCCAGCCCCAGGCAGGGACTGTTCCGCTTTCTGTCTTTATAAATTTGCCTTTTCTAGACATCTCTCATGAAAGGAACCCTACAAGATGTGTTTTGCCCCTGGCTTGCTTGACTTAGCGTCACACTTTAAGGTTCATCCATATCGTAGCACGTGTGAGTAGATGCGTCCTTTTTACTGCAAATACCAGTCCGCTGTGTGGACAGACCCGTTTTGCTTACCTGTTCACCGGCTGGTGGACGTGGGGGCTGGTTCCAGTTTGAGGCTCTTAGGAACAAGGTCGCGGACGTTCGTGTCTCGCCCCTGGGTAGAGTCCGTGTTTTATTTCTCTTGGGCAGATTTCTAAGAAAAGGACTGCTGGATCGTGTGATAAGTGTATGCTTCGTGCTTGAAGTAACGATCAGACTGCTCTCGGGTGGCGCCATGCTCCCGTGCCAGGCCGTCGGCAGGGCGCACAGGTCCCAGACCTCTAGGTCCTCACCGACACTCGGGGTCATTGGTTACGGTCCGCCTGGTGGGTGTGAAGTGGTGTGAAGTGGTGTCTGCTCCTGGTCTGAACCGTTGTCTCCCTGGCCGCTCGCCATGTTGGGCAGCGCTCCCTACATACTCACTCCTGGACTGGCTTTGCTTTGGTTCTCTAAAAGGACCAGATAGCAAATATTTGGGGCTTTGCAGGCCACAATGGATTTCTCTCCCATGTTCTTTTTCTTTTATAAAGATTTATTTATTTATTTGTTTATTTATTTATTTATTTATTTGACAGAGGGAGATGTAGCGAGAGAGGGAACACAAGCGGGGGGAGTGGGAGAGGGAGAAGCAGGCCTCCTGCAGAGCAGGGAGCCCGATGCAGGGCTTGATCCTGGGACCCTGGGATCATGACCCAAGCTGAAGGCAGACACCTAACGACTGAACCACCCAGGTGCCCCTCTTTGGGGTTTTCTGCTTCACAACCCCTAAGAACATTCTTGGCTTCCTTGCACGAAGTGAAGCAGGGGTCTGGGCTTGGCATCCTGCCGCACTTTGCCAACTCCTGCTTTAAGCCCCTCATGGCCCTGCTGAAAGAATCCAGTGGCCCATGGAGTCCACGCTGAACATGGCAAGAGGTCACCCACCCCACCCGGTGAAGGGGCCCACTGACAGGACGATCCTGCAAAACCAAGGGCCAGGCTCCCGAGGCGTCCGCATCCTAGCCCCGTGGTGATTCCACACCAGATGAGCTCATCAGAGTTCTTGGGATGAAACCTGCTAATCTGTCACCCACGGCAGTCCTGTGCAGGCCTCCCTCTGCCCTGTTGGCTGCCCTGTCCCAGACCTTAGAGCCTCTCGTGGGAGCCAGCAGCCTCTCCTCCCTGCCCCCACCGTGATCACCATGGCCGGTCCACCTGCTGCTCCTACTAGAGCTTCCCGCAGCTCCTCCACCGCGGGTGCCTGACCTCCAGCTCTCCGAGTCTATGGACTCGTCCCAGCCCTCACCCCGTGCCACCCGGGCCCCCTCCATCACCGTGCCTCTCGACAGGTCTACCCTTCCTCCCCGCTGTCTGCACCAGCCCCGACAGATGTGATAGAGAGACACCTCTGGAATGAACCAGAGCCAGTCTGACTCCTGAATTGTCCCTTTGTAGCTGTGAGACCTTGGGCAAGTCAGGCCACCTCTCTGGCCGTGAGAGTCCTATGCGTAAATGGGACACAAGAGGCTGGTAGTAGACGTTACAGACGGGCCCTCAGCCACTCGGCTCACTGGGACCACATGGCATTGCCTGGGGCCATGTTCTTTTCCAGCTACGGGAGTGCTTTGTCCTGGACACAGGGCAGTGGAAGTATGGCCGTGTACAGGGAGTTGGTGGGTAAATGCTGCAGCTTCCTCACTCCCTGGGGGTGGCGGGGGGTAGGATTCACGGTGTCCTCGAGTCCCCCATGGGGTTCACAGCCGGCTCCATGGTGGCCCAGTCATAATGCTTGGTGGGGCCCCGTTAATGGTCCCCTTCCCCTCTCCTGCCCCGTCACTAACTGCCTTCTCTTCTCCTCCTCCACCCTGCACTGATGTGTCCTACGTAGCCTCACAAATGAAGAAACCGTTTACACATGGGTTTTTGTCTTAGGGTCTATTCTGGGGACTCTTAGCCTGTAGTAGGTCCCCAGCTCCGGGGTTACCTTAAGGATGGAACAAGATGATGCTCAGAAGTGCTCAGCGGGGTGCCTGGTGCATAGTATGTGCTCATTGTGCGTTGGCCCTTGGCACAGCCCTGGGACCTTCTGGTTTTGAATATACCCACTGGTCCTGGGGAGGTCTGTTAAGCAGGGGCTTGGGTGCTCACAAGAGAGCTGTTGTTCTTCCCCTGTAAGGAGGGGTGCGTCAGTGAGCGCTGAGACTGATGCCGCCCTCTGGGTCCTTTTGCCTGGACCTTGCTGCCTCAGAGCCTCGGGGATGTCTGAGCCCAGAGAGCATAGGACCGCAGCACTCACGCCCCTCCCCACCGTGTGAGGGCGTGCGCCCCACCCCACGACGCGCTGACTGTATTTGGCAAAGTTTCAGTGAGGGTTGGGTGGAACATGTTCACCAAAGATTAATGACAGCTATTTCTAGGTTGTGGGATTTTGAGGTCTTTTTTCACTCACCCTCTCCTTTGTGCTTTCCAGCGTGGTTCAGATTTCTTACAACGAGCAGGCATCATTTTCACAAAAAGAATGAAGTCATTATTCCTTCAAAGGTAAACAACTTGCAGCTGATCAGTAGATAGGGCTTTCACAGCCCAGACCGTATGCCACTCTGGAATCTACTGTGGGGAGACATGGGTGCGAATCATGTGGTTTTCTTTGGGGCTTAATACACGGCCCATTTCTGTGGCTGTTCCGCAGTCATTTAACGAGAAAGCAATTCTCTGGGTATGGAACAAAACCACCGTGCCAGGACTCAAAGGAGGATGCATCTTCTGGGAACGGTCGGCTTCGCCTTGGGAAGTGTCCCCATGGTGTTAGACTTCGGGCAGTCTGTTGGCACAGGCTGGGCAGCGTGGAGGGGGCCGTGCTCCTGGCTGTGGGGACAGGACTGGGGCTGCTCACCGGCCTCCCCGGCCCAGGGCGGCCTCAGGGAAGTGGGTGTGTCTTGTGGTGAAATTCATGGGGCTCAACACATCCTCATCGTCATGATCACCCCCACTGACCATGTAGTCCCTGTTCATGGAACACCCTCTCTTGACAAAGCTTGCTGTGTGTGTCTTCCAGTCCTGAGAGGATCTAAAATGGTGGGCAAGTCAATGTTTCTGGCGCTTCCGCTCCCCCGCCTGAAGAGAATGGTGCTGTCTCCACTTCCCCCACTTGTCTCCTCCGCCCTGCTACCCCTCCGAAGGGGACTTGTCTCGTTCCCATTCTCGATGAGGGACGGTGGCTGTCAGAGCAGAGCCAGACGGAGAGGGAGCATGAAGGGGCTGTCCCGGTGCTCGCTAGCCGGCAGGTGAAAGGCAGACGAGCTACACTGATTTCCATAAGAAAGATCAGGACTTGGGGCATGTGGGTGATTCATTCGGTTAAGTGTCTGCTTTCGGCTCAGAACATGATCCCCAGGCCCTGGGATTGAGCCCCAATGTTGGGCTCCCTGCTCCGTGGGGAGCCTGCTTTCCCCTCTGCACCCCCCCCCCACCCACCCCAACTGGTGCTCACTCTCTTAAATAAATAAAAATTTTAAAAGATCTGGGCTGGTGAGGGGAAACAGACTTCAGTGTGAGTCGGCTACTGTGTGACAGTGGTAGTGATGGGGCCTGGTGAGCGAGCGAGAGAGTGGAAACTCGTAGAGTTTGGGAATGAACAGGAGGTGGACAGTGGGGTCCTGCTTGCATGGCTGCGGGGGTCCGCCCCATCATTGTAAAGTTTCTCCAAAGAGACGGGTTAAGAATCCGGGTTCCTTCTTTGTTGCCAGGGTCTCTGTTTGGCCTCTGCCTTCTAAGGTGGCTCTGTACGGAGAGTGGCTACACGGCTCTAGCATTTGTGAAGGTCCCACCCTGAAAGAGGCTGCCTGATTTATAGAAGAGGAAACTGAGGCTCAGAAGGAGATAGGCTTCACAGCAAGAACCGGGCCTGACTCCAGAGTCTCTCTTGTGTTCCGCTGTGAGGCCTCACCCAGCAATTAACTAAGGTTGACAAGGACGGTCCCCCCCAGATAATTCCTCAAACACCCTGGGTTCCAAGACCACTTTGTGACTCCGAACTCAGAAACTCGGTGGTCCCGGAGACCCCGGCAGCCTCAGCGGCTGGTGGGGGACCCTGACCTCCTCCCTCTCCACTCCCTCAGTGAGACTCTGGCTCAAAGATTGTGACTTGTCACCCCAGCTGGCTGCTGGCACGGTGACACTAAACTTGGGTTTTCCCTGGGGAACAGAGCATTTAATGAAGGAGTTCAGCCGGTGGGAGTCTCCCAAGCCAGCCAGGGCAGCCGTGGGGCAGGCAGCTGGAGGGCCGGGAGGGAGCTTGGCTGGGACCTCTGCCTTCCGAGGGCTGCTGTTTCCATGATGTCAGAGAGGCGGAACTCTGCCTCACAGCCCAGGAGCCCACAGCCCTCGCCCCAGTGCTTTCCAGCCCTGGACGCGGCCCCAAACAACAAAGGTGAGAGCGCTCGTCTTACTCACCGGGCAGAAACCGGGCAGAAACCGAGGACCGCCTTCGCGCTTCCTGGGGCCTCGGGGCTTGTCACCACCTGGCCAGAGTTGAATTCCTGGCCCCAAGCCTGCCTGTCCTTTTTCTTAACTGGACTCCGCTCTCCAGGGGAGCCTCATAGGACGGGGATGAGAAAAGCCTCCAACTCAAGGAAGGTCTTCTGTGGACCCTTGAAGGCACCTGCTCTGACTGTGTCAGTGCTTAGGGAGTACGTTTGGCAGCTGTGATCTGAGAGAAACCTCTTCGTTCTTTTTTGAAGTTGTTGGGAGCAGTGTGAAGGTTTCTCGGCTAGTGTCCGGAGGCCTGGTTCTTTGTAGGCACAGCCCGTGACTCTGGGCAGGACGATTCCTTTCTTTGGGAGTCCGTTCCTCACGGGGAGGGAGTGGTCCACAGCGGCCGTTCTTCGGGGCTTACAGGTCCTGATGGTCTGTTTCTTGATCGTCTGGCGTCTTCCGCCATCAGCGTGTCAATAACATGTTCGTGTCTCCTCTCTCCCGACCAGAAAAAGATTTACAAATACAAGAAAGTCCTGAGTAACCCAAGCCGTTGGGAAGTTGTGTTGAAGGAGATCCGAACTCTGGTGGACATGGCCCTCACGTCCCCCCTACAGGATGACTCCATCAACCAAGCCCCGCTGGAAATCGTCTCGAAACTGCTCTCAGAGGTAAGACGTTCCTCCTGCTGGGTTTTGCGTGCGTGTACACACACACACACACACACACACACACACACACACACACACCCAAGTTCTTTTCCTTTCCCTCTGCTGAGCACAGTGCCATACCCGGCGGCAGAACTGGACCCACATGGGTGCTGTCTCCCCATTGCCCAAGGAGCTGAGCGGTGCCCCCCGCAGCCTGAGGAAGCCCAGGAGGAGTCTTGTCCCCAGTGCTGCAGCTGAGCCGCCCCGGGGGCGAGGCAGGGGCGAAGGGGCTGTTGCTGCCGCCCTGCCATGCCCCATCACCCTGTGTGCGGGGACGGGTCATGGGCCTGAGGCTGGGCTTGTGGTCATGATGGTTGCAGTGAATTTCAGAATTTCCCAGCGCATCCCCGAGCTGGAGAACGGCTGTGACACCCCCAGACCTCCAGACTGCGCTTCCTCCCTGCCCCTTGGCATTGGGGCCCGCCGTCCCTGCCCGTCTCTGTCCTCCCACTGCCCTGGCCTGCATGGGCTCCAGGGGCCCAGGCCGCGACGGCTTCTGCCCCCAGCACCCCGACCACCCGCACAGCCGCGGAGAATCCATCAGCGGCTCGCAGCTGACTGGGCTGTGCTTTGCCGAGCAGCTCCACACTAGGGCCTGTGCTGTGCTGGACGCTGTGCTGGGCTTGGGGATGAAGATGAGCCCCTGTCCTCCTGGAGCCCATGTTCCCGCAGGGAGACAGGCAGGAGCAAGGGAGCTCGATCGATGTCAGTCCCGCTGTTTGTGAGGAGGTGACGGCTGCTGGGAAGCGCGCTCTTGACTCTGTCTCAGCCACCTTCTCCGCGCTTCCCAAACGCTAAGGCTTGCCTCGTTTGTTTGCCTGCCTGGCCCCCGGAGACCGTGGCGTTGATGACTCCTGATTTAAACTCCGCATGGCCAGCAGAGTGATGCTTCTGTCCCCCTCCCCTGGGACGGGCCCCTGCTCTCCTGGCACGCCCAGGTCCTGGGGTAGCTAGCTGCTAGATGCCCCCTCAGAGTCTGCACCAGCTTCTTGCCACCTAAAACCAGCCCTTCCTCCGGGGACCCAGGCTGATTGCTGCCACTCAGTCCTAGAAACTGCCCAGGCCTTCCATGTCTGCTGCATAGAGGGTCCCTTGCCCTAGAGGCAAGTGGGGCAAGAAGTAGAAGGTGTGTGGTAAAGACAGCTACGGGGAGCAGAGGCCATGCCCTCAGGTGTGAGACCGCTTCATTTCACAGCAGAGCAAAGACTCGGGCTTTGAAATGAATCACAGTCAAGGTCTAGAATTTGAGACCAGGCCAGATGCTGTATACCCAATATTCTATCCTGGCTTCCCAGCCCAAGGCCAGGCTGGGGGCTCACCATCAGTGATACCAGCTGTGTGCCAGCAGGTATCATGGGCTGTGCACACAACGTCTCGGGTAGTACACCTGCCTTAGAGAGCTGGGCCTGCTGTCTGCATTATACAGACGAGGAAACTGAGGCCCCGAGACACTGAGCAACATGCTGAGCAGGCGGTGGGGCTGGAAATTTCACCTTAGGGCTCCCTCGCTCTCACTGCAGGGCCAGCCGTCCACCCCTTCTGCCCACCAGTCCCCACCCCACCGCCACACCATCATTAGATCAGGCTCACTGTCAGGATGACGGGGAAGGTGGCAGGTGGACACAGTTGCCAACCACTGGCAGCATTTATTTCCATCTTACATGTTTCATAGACCATGTGCCCCCGGGCCTTTACACCGTTTCTCAGGTCAAAGTTTTAAAAATCATTGGATCCACAAGCACTAGTGTGGAAAGATAAAAGCATTTAAAGGAAAAAGAAAAAAGAAAGCAGCTTGCATCTGCTGTGTGCCTACTGTGTGTCAGGCAATGAGTCAGCATCACTCACGGTGACACGCAAGCGCTGCTATTTGCGAAGGGACAGAGCTGGGACTGCAGCCCAGGCAGCAACCCCTCGAGGAGGGCTTAGCGCCTCTCTGAGTGACACACATGCTCTGTGACCACTGCTTTGGCATTTAGAGCTGATCTCCAGGTACCCTGCGAGGTGAGTCCGAAAGTGTACAGACGGGTAGACAGAGGCTTGGAGCAGCTGTCACTTGCCCAGGGGTCTGTTGCATCAGTGGTGGGCCGGGATCCACACCCAGGTCTGCCTTTAGGAAAGCTCACGCTGTTTTTCACAGATGTGGCATAAATTGGTAGTGACTTTCTAGCCCGGGGTTGGGGGGGTGCCCAGCTGTGTGGGACTTGGTGGTTGAGAACAGGGCCTGGTTCTTCAGGCATTAACTGGCCTTGGACAGTTTACTAGGTCTCTCGGCACTGTTCTCATCTGCGAGGTGCAGTGAAGACGAGCACCCCTTTCCCAGTGCTCTCATACAGACAAGGCGCCTGGCCCTGTGCCTGATACACAGGGAGTACTTGATAAATGATCACATTCTTGTTGTCATGGGAGATGGCTGTGATCTTGACCTTAAGCACTCTCAGCTGCAGGGTCTAGGGTGATGGGTGGAAAAACAAACAAATCCCTCTCCTTGCCCTTTCCTGTTGAGGCTGTAGGGGCTAGATGATTTGTCTGTTCTTTTTACTCAGGTTGTTCCTGGGGTCCCCTTCAAGGAGGCTCCAGGGGTCCCCAAACCATCCGGAAAGTGGGCAGGATCCGGAGGAAGGAGTAAGGGATGGGGAGGAGGGACTCTTGGTTCCGAGGAAGGACTGTCCATCCGCTGGCCAAGCACAGCTGCCTCCCTGGCCTCCCGGGCCTTTGTGGAGTGGCCACTCAGTTTCGGGTTCCCACGTCCTCTGTGATGCCCTGGCTGGTAGTGAGCTCTACCCACCAGGGCGGAAAATGGCCTTGGTGGAGAGAAGTGTCCCTGCAGAATGGCACAGGCTGCCGCCCGCGATGGGGACAGAGGACTTGGCATCTGTGCTTGCCACAGGCTCTTCGTGGGAAGGGCACAGGTGCGGCGAGGACCCGGAGGGCCCTGCAGAGCTGCCCGCTGCAGCCTGAGAAATAGAAGCACCCCTTGCTTGGGCCGAGCACCGGGGTCAGTGGTTGGAGATGCAGGTTTTGGCATCAGGACGGAGGGGGTCAAACCCCTACTCCACCCTCTCTTCCCTGTGCACCGGGCACACAGCTGGACCTCGTGAGGCTCAGGTAGCTCACCTGGCGATGGGAAGGTAGGAGAAGCGCTGTGGGGAGGAAGCGGGTGCTCCCGGCCTGAGGCATAGCGAGCTTGTCATCCGTTCATAAGGCAAGACCAAAGCTTCCATCAGGAAAATCACGGACGTTTAATAATCAGCCACAAACGGGCTCCTTAAGCACTACCAACGTCCAGAAAAAGAAAAAGCCTTGGGAATCTAAGAAACCTCCTTCTCCCTTCCACATGCTCCTGGATTCAAGCGCTGAGGGCCAGGCTGTCTCCATGGGAACCTGGGGACAGGAGGAGCACAGACACTGGCCCGGGTTCTGTGGCCGTCCTCCCGCCTCGGGCGGCCAGACAGAGCCGTGTTCACAGCCCCCTGGCCCCGCTCTTGCTTCGGTGGGTTGTAAACTCGTTAGATATCCTGACGCTCCTGAAGCCCGATGGCAGGTGGCAAACAGGATCGGGCTCTTCCTGGAACCCAGGAACTGACCAGCTGGCCAGGTGACTGTCCAGTGAGGCGGCACGTGATGAGGGGACAGATGTGACTCTGTCAGGAGATCTGAATGGAGACCAGGGAGAGCCCGTGCCCATTGAGACACCCAGACAAAGCAGAGCACAGCACGAAACTAGCAGAGAAGACGATAGTGACCGTTTCTGGGTTTTCCCATGATTTCTCGTTTCTCATGTGTTCTTGCCTTTCCTCAGCCATGTCTTCACAGGAGAGTGGTAATGGGTACCCACTGGGTGAGGAAATTCCAGATTGAGGAGGAAAAAAAGCCCGAAAAATGAAACAAATTTAATCCATTCAACTTACTATTATTTCTGCAAGCTAATTGCTAGAATTTGAATTTAGCTAAAACATGTTTGGCTCACAGAACACCATTCTTCCGTGGGAACCCAGTTGGAGAATCACTGAAATCCTCTATGTGCTGTGCCTGAAAAACAACCTGGCACGCAGTCAAGATTCTAAAGTCTGTATCTTTCCTTGTTTTCCGTGAACCCTGTGACCGGCAGGGAGCATGGGGTTAAGCCCCATCTGAATGGAGGAGCCCCATTTATGGAAGGAAAAACTGAGTCTCACCAATGAGGAGGGACTGGTCCAAGGTCACATAACTCCCAAGGGGTGAAACTGGGACTCGAATCCCAGTGTCGTCACCCCCCCCCCCCCCGCCCCGCGTACCAACAACCCCCCCCAAGTCATACTTTTCTTCCTTCCTGGCCGAGCCTTGGGGGGTTTTCTGATCTGCTTGATTAGGAAAAGGCAACACCTGCACTCTGAGAAGCTGGGAGCGTTTTAAACTGTTTGGACCTTCGAGATGCAAACATCCGTTTGATTAATATTGTGGTTTTGTGTTTTGTTTTGTTTTGTCTTGTCTTCCTCGGTACTCTCCACTCAATCCCTTAGAACACAAACTTGACTACCCAGGAGCATGAGAACATCATTGTGGTAAGTCTCTTGAGATTCCTCGCCCTCTGTCCCTCTCCCGGTGCCACGGTCCCTGCCCCAGTCTGAGTGACTTCTCGAAGCGCCGGTGCGCCCACCAGCATGGCGACCGAGCTCGGTCTTGGCTGTCCCGTCGAGCCTTCTGCCTTTGCGCATTTCAGGGCCCCAATTGACAGGGGAGGGGGAGAGAAAATGATCTGTCTTTGAGGTTTGTAGCGAATGTGTTTTCATTGCATCCTCCTTCCTGAGTGCTGTGGGGGGAGTTGAAGGCAGGAGATGGCACAGAGCATAGGATTTATTTACTCGGAGGCAAAACCCTATTAGCCGAGAGGTAAGCATTCTCTTTCTGGCCCCAGGACATGCCTCCTGATTAATACACGTATAGAACCTGGATTTAATTCTCTCTGATACACAAAGTGAGGTCCTATTTTCTGGGACTTGACTATGGTGAAAGCATCTTGGGAGTCAGATAGCTTCCTGGGGGATTTAAGCTCTGAAATGTGAAAGACAGGCCCCGCTCCCACGGAGTTTATCTTCTGTTGTAGGAAGATAAATGGTATCACTGTAAAAACAGAGGCATGTGGTGTAGAGAGGAGAGTGATCAGCTTGCCTGGGAAAGAAGGCATGGTGCTTCCTGGAGGCAGTGATGTCTGAACTGGGTTTTGAAGGATCAATAGGGGTTTGCCAGATGGCAAAACAGAGTAAAGGCATTCCAGAGGGAAGAAACAAAATAGGCATAGAGATGGAAAACAACGTGGGATATCTTGGAAGCTTCAGCATCGCGAGAGTATAAAGTTCAAGGATGTGGGAAGTAGGGAGGCAGAGCTGGAGCTGGAAGTGAGAAGCAAAGCCTTATGTGCCCACAAGGGACATTCACCTGCCCCAGAGGTCCTATGGCTACAGCCTTTGAAACAAGGGCAAGATGCCAGGATCTGTTCCCCTCTGAGCTGAATGAAGGTTTCTTGGGCCCACGCACTTGGCCCTGGCAAGCCCAGCCTGGAGGATCACCCTTCTCACCCCAGCTGGGTCTGGTGGGTACAAAAGGAGGTGTTGTCGTGGGGAGCAAAGGCAGCAGCTTCCATGGAGCCCCACTTCCAGTGTCTGGCACGTACTAGATGCTCCCTGGGAATTTGCTAAAAACACGGAAGGTTTTCTCCCCTTTGCTGCACCCTGACCACACTGTGCCCTGTCGCCAGCACAGGGGGATTGTCAACCTGCGTGCCCCCACTCCCCGCCACCACCTTTCCCTGGTACACTGTTAGTTAATAAATCCATGTAACAAGCGCTTGTTGACTTGAGGACAGGTATGTGCCAAACACTAGTCTCTGTTGCACAGACCTAGGGCTGCTGCTGGGAGGTTCACTGTGTGCTAGAAGAACGGGGCAGGTCCGCAGCTAATCAGGAAAGAACACGGTCAGGGCTTGAGACTTGTTTGGAGTGTTAGGGGAGCACAGAGGGCAGATTCCCAGCATCCTCTGCCAGTGAGGGTTCTGGGAAGAGGGCTTCCAGGTGGAGGTGAGCAAACTGGATCTTAAAGGAGGGGTAGGAGTGCTCTAGGGCAAGGCAGTCCAGGGAGAAGGCCCAGTCCGGGAAAGGCAGAGCAGTGGGACTGGCTGGTGGAGAAGCAGTCGGGGACATGGGTGCCAGGAAGGAGTTAGCATCTTCCTCTCCCTTCTGGCGCTACCTTTGGTTCCCCCCCCCCCCCCCCCCCCCCCCCCCCCCCCCAAGGGGGGGGGGGGGGGCCCGGGGGGGGGGGCGGGGGGGGGGCTTGGGGGCCGGGAAGGGGTTCGCCCCTCCCCCCCCCCCGGGGGGCCCCCTTTGGTCCCCCCCCCCCCCCCGTGCTCTTCAGCCCTGGAAGAAGGGTAAGGGCTTTGGACCAGGGATGAGCCTGGGAAAGGAATTTTGGTCTGAGCAATCCAGGCTGCTTTCTTCCAGCGAATTCTGTGGGGCTGACCCCTTCACTGGGATGAGCTGAGCTTGCGCACTCAGCAGACATGCCTGAGAACAGAGAATTTGAGGTCTCAGAATCTGAGGTCTGCCTCTCAGCCCTGCTCTGTACAACCTCCTCCCCGTCAGTGCTCTGGGTTACCAGTGCCCTTGTCATCACTGGGAAGCCTCCTCTCTGCCCAGAGATGACATGATCCGATTTGACTTCCAGCAATTAGTCTTCTCCCAGCAGGGCGTCGTATGTTTTTAACATGCTTATTTTTTCAGAAACACTTTCACAAGTAACTTGAGTTGGTTGGATTCGGTCCGTCTGGGGTCGGGCATCTGTCTGTGCCATAGGTGGTTGTTGGCTGGTAACAGCCAGCACGTCCCTGGCCCCCAGTGCTCAGACCGCAGCCGCCATCCGTATGCTGGGGAAGAGGGTGGCCTTCACCCTGAAGTTCAATGTGAGCTCACGTTTGGAGCCGGTGCAGACCTGGGGCCCACCCCACACGAGCTGG
Source organism: Mustela nigripes (assembly GCF_022355385.1). Classification (NCBI taxonomy): domain Eukaryota; kingdom Metazoa; phylum Chordata; class Mammalia; order Carnivora; family Mustelidae; genus Mustela; species Mustela nigripes. The sequence goes on from NC_081573.1 coordinate 53,410,223, forward strand.
GACCTTGGGCAACTGATGGGAGAACTTTAGTTTTATTGTATTGAAAATACCTTTAAGATGTTCTTTAAAAATGCTTTTGCAAGTATTCTATGAAAATAATTTCATTAGAATAAAGAAAGAAAGGAAAGGATTTCACCCCATCCCAGTGTCCTCTTCAGAGAAAGGCCCTGGCGGTTTTCGGGCGGTGACAACCCCATGTGGGTGCACTTGTGTTTCTATTTTCTGTTTTCAGCATTAATGATGCGAGCCTAGATGAGCTGTTGTATGTTGATTTTTTCATGTACCGTGTCTTGGGGGGATAATTTCAAGTCTCTCCGTGCCTCTCTGCCCCTCGGTTTCCAGCCTCACTACCTGGGCATTTGGGGATGGATCATTCCTTCTGGAGGGCCTGTCCTGGCCATTGTAGAACGTTGAGCACCATCTCTGCCTCAGCCCACCGGGTGCCTATAGCCCTTCCCCATCGTGATGATCAAAAATATGTCTCCAGGGGAGGGTGGGAAAAAAAAATATGTCTCCAGACATGCCAGCAGCCCCTGGAAGCAAGGTCAACCCTGGCTGGGGACTGCTGGCCCTCCACATACTTTCTACTGGCTCTAGAATATTTTTATCTAACCAGATGGCCATTCAGCTAACTTCTGGTTAGCTGTTAGTTAACTTTTTAGTCATTTTCAACTAACTTGGCATATGAAGACCCAGTCTCCTCATCTATGAAATGTGTGTGACAACGGTGCCTTTCTTACAGGGCTCCCGGGAGGGCTCAGTGAGCCAGCGCTTTAGACATTCTCCACGGGGGACTGGGCTTATAGAAAGAGCCCACAGAAATATAAGCTCCTTTTATTAGTCATACCTTTAAAATGATCATAACTGTTCGACCAGGGCAGGCCTTGTAACCTCCCTGACCCTCTGTCTCTTCTACTGTACAAATGGGAGTAACTCCCGCTTGACCTCACTGAGTTGTCCTGAGGCCCCAGTGAGCCAATCCTGTGGAAGGACAGAGCCCCCGCCCGACGCCCACTCTGGGCACTTCAGTCCTTCCCACTCCTTAATTCTGTGACTCATTCTCGAGGACGAGGGGCCCGGCACGAGTGGGGGGCTCAGCCCTGCATGTGGCCCCTCCTTGGAGCTGGGTGTGGGAGGTGTTCTCTGTCTGCTTCACCTGGCACAGTGACTGCTGGCTTCGTGGGACCCCTGAGCACTGGAAATGTGGTTTGTGCAGTGGAGGAACCACATTTTTTATTTTATCTCATTTATTTCTTAACTGTTAAAATCGGAAGGGTTGCCTGCGCCAGCGGCTACCATGCTGGGTGCTGCCACCCTGGACAGGTAAGACCCTGGACTGTTGGGCACCTGGCTTGGAGGGGCTCCAGACCACAGCCTCAGTGTCACTGGCTTCCTCCTCCACAGAAGCGCATTCGCATAAGTGACGTCGTGTCTTCTTGGCCCCCGGTGAGGCTTCCTTTCCCTGATGGTCCCAAGCCCAGCGGAAGGCCTTGCTGAGAGATCTCTAGCCATATCCAAAGGCATCGCTGCAGGGAACAGGTCACGGAGACCCTCTGAAATTGAGCAGCAGGCTCTGAGCCCTGGGAGTCAGTGATGGGGAGAGCAAGTCCTCACAGAGCCCTCCTGGGAGTTGGGCCAAATCACTACCCCTTACCGCTGTGCCCAGTACTGCCCAAGACAGTCCCTACCCCCCGTGATGGTGGCAGTGGGCTTATCTTGAGGCTGAGACTCCAAAGCTTCTACAGTTCTCTCTTTTCAAATCCTCCCAAAGACACTCTAGTTCTCCCCATTTTATAAGCTAGAAGACTAATGTCCAGAGAGGTTGAGTTGCTCACACAGGTAACGCAGCCCAGTGGTCTTGGTGCAGGGTCCTGGGTCTCCTCTTGGTTAATCTTGTGCACAGTGTGGCAAACAGGAAAGTGAGCGGACTTCGCATAGGTACTAACCATCCGGTAACTAACATTCATGGAGAGCTGGCCCTATTTCAAACTTCATACCAGAGGGCCTCGGTTGGGTGCAGTTTCGTCCCCTGTGAGGCATTGGGCAATGTCTGGACACATTTCAGTTGTTTACATATTTTATTTGAATTTGAAGTTTAGCAAAATCATTCAAAGTATGAAAGGGGAAGAAAAATAAGAATCAGACATCATTCGGATCCTTGTACGGGAATGGCAGGGGGAACCGTAAGAACTGGACGGTCAGCCTCAGAAGGCTTGGAGACACATGAACTCGAGGCACCTGCTTTAACGTTAAATAAGCGCGTCAGAGGGCTTCTCGGTCATCACACCCGGCTGAGGCTTGCTGCTGGCATCCATTGGGTTGAGAACCAGGTCACTGCTAAACATCCCGCATGGGACAGGAGCAACGGGCCCCAGATGGTAACAGGGCAAGGCCGGGCACCCTCCCTCCTGCTCCTCCGCAGTCTCTGCTCCGCTTTCCGGGTGGGAACTCGGGTGTTAAGAGAGAGGAAATAACTCGTTCTAACAGTTAGGCTGTCGTGAGTGCCAGGGCTAGAACTCGCACCCGGGACTCTGCCCCCAGGACCTGGGCTTAGAACCCGGATCCTTTCCTTCCCTGTTGCTCCAAGGGGGACGTGGCTGGACGGCAGCAGGCTGTGGAGTCCCTGAGGTCGCACACACTCACATCGGTGTGTGTTTTCCTGGAGATTAGCGTGGAGTTTGTACCAGCCACGAGCCCCCAGCTAGGACTCCTTTCTGGAGGTTCCAGCTCACCTTTGCTTGTTGTCTTTCAGGCGATTGCTCCTTTGCTGGAAAACAACCATCCACCACCAGATCTCTGTGAATTCTTCTGCAAGGTATGACCTGATTGAAATGGGGCTGTGTTTGCAAGAGGCAGTCCGTCTCCTTGTGGGCATGCTGGGGGTTGGCTTTGCATAATTTGCCGAAAACCCAGGCTTCCCTGACCTGGGTGAGGGCCCCGGACCGAGCCAGAAGGCAGGTCAGGCAGCCTGCTCTTAGACACATAGCTCTCTCTCTGCCAGGCAGGTGATAAGTGAGGCCCAGGATCCAAACCAGTGGGTCAGGGAGGAACGTCCAGCTTTTCCTTGGAATATCTTTGTAGCTGTCTTGGGAGAAATTTGTAGCAGATTTTCTGGGTTCCTGACGTCAGAGCTGGGTTATTATTAGCCAAGGCTCGTCTGAGCACCGGCTGGCCCACAGTGGGGCACAGCCGTGGGGCTTTTCCTGAATAGGGAAAGCAGGCCAGGGATGCCAGGTTAGCTGGGAGGAGCCGCAGAGCAGGCCGTCCGCTCCAGGGAACCCAGAGCCAGGCTTGCAGAGGGATTTACACGGACCGTGCCCAGGGCACATTGGGGACCAGCCCTCCCTCGCTCTGAAAACACACTTCAGCAGCCTGGGGGCTGAGCCAGCATGCAGTCCTGTTTTGTTCTTTGCTGTGTGATTTTTTTTCTTTTTTTCTTTTTTTTTTTTTTCCTTTTTTTTATGTAATGATTTGATGTCCTTGGAGAGACGCAGGGCCTAGGTTTGCCGCTACCCCAGCACTCTCTGCTCTCACACCTGCTGACTCACTCCGACTCATGCTCCTTTCCTCGCCGGCTCCTTCCTCGCCGCTGTCCCTGGTGGGCGGTGTGGACTCCATCCACCAGCGAGCCGAGCATGTGGCCTGGCGAAGCAGGCCGCTGGAGAGCCCTGTGGTTTCTGGAGGAAAGGGGACTGTGATGCCCTTACTGCCTCTGCCCCCCACTCAGAGAGATGCTTCCCTGTGTCTGTCAGGGGTGGGAGCTCTGAGACTCTGGACACAGGGTCGTGTTAGCCCCTTTGGCCCGGTCTCTCCATCAGGACACCATTTCTGGCAACTCACAGAGCAGTGGGCGGGCCCGGCCTGCCAGCGCAGAGCGCACGGGTGCCTTCTCGGTGCGCGCGTCTGGGCACACGGCAGTGTGTGCCTTCCGGGCCAAGCAGGCGAGCACCTGGGCGTCGAGCTGGGCCTGCAGGCGTATGTGCGTGTGAAAGCGTCCGGCTTCCATGCTCAGTGGAGGCCCCCTCCTCCCTGGGGCCTCGGTGAGACTATAGACAACTGAAATATGGGCCTTCTTGGCCCCTGGCACCAGGGGGCGTCATTCCCCACACGGAGTGGGGTCATAGGTCCCCACATGTGCTTGGGGTTCTCCTCCCTTACCTGTCCCAGCAGGTCAGCTCCTCTCTCACTAATTTGTCCGATTTAATCCTCATCTGCTCCTTGTCCTCTCAAGCTGTATGGTTTCGCCCAGATTTCATGGTTCTCAAACTCTTGTTCTAAAACAGTGGACCTTTGTTCAAAGTCAGTCATACCGGGGGGTTCCTGGTAGCACGGTTTGAAAACTCATGATGTAGAAGAAATCATTCTTTTTGGCATTTCCTTATAGAAATCGAAGGCTGCCCCGTCCTTTGGAGGGAGGGGTCCGAGCCTAGGGGGTCCGTGAGCCTTCAGGCTGTTTCCCCTCTGGGAGGGCCTGAGTCCCAGCTTCCGTGCCTTACCCACAGGCGGCCTGTCCAGAGAGGAGAGCTTGAGGGGAACGAAGCCGCCCCCTCTGGGTCCACCCTGGGCCAGCTCACTCCACACGCCTGGCAGCCTTGCCTGCCGGTTCTCCAAACCAGGACACTCAGATCGAGGAAAGTTCATTGATCTTAGATTTCCCAGGAAAGCCCTGATCTCTACTCTCCCAAGTCTAGGGTCCTCACGCAGGGGTTAGAAACTCAGCGCCTTCAGGCCCCGGCAGGTTCTAAATGTGTTGGCCGGGTGGGGCCTTATCTGTTCCACCCGAAGGCCTTGGAAAACACAACCTGCTGAGGAAGTGAAGTACGGTGAGGTGCGTGAGGTGTGTCTGACAGCCTGTAGGCTGCTGTCAGCCTATCAAAGCAACAGCTGGAAAGCCACAGGACTTCCGAGATTCTGGTGTCCGGACACGGAACTCCTGGCATTCCTGCACTGTTTTCCAGAGACTCCTCTGTTAGACCACGTGCTCTGCATCTCAGTGCTGCAAGGTGTCGGGACCCGTCCCGGTGGGCACCTGCCTGTATAAACCGCTGATAAACTCTCCCTTTATTCATTTTTTTTTTTTTTTACAGATTTGACTTAATCTTTAGAGACTGAATTAGAGAGAGGGGAAGTACTGGAAGAGAGGCAAGGGAGAGACAGAGTCCCCGCTGAGCAGGGAGCCTGATGTGGGACTCGGTCCCAGGGTCCTGGGACCATGACTGAGCCCAGGGCAGATGTTTCACCAACGGAGCCCCCAGGCGTCCCCACAGTCTCAGAGCCACGGGCGAGGCCTGGACTTCCAGGGGCCCGTTCAGCTCTGGCTGAAACCTGCCAGGCTCGGTGCTGACCATGCCCTTCTGTCTCCCCAGCACTGCAGAGAGCGGCCTCGGTCCATGGTGGTCATCGAAGTGTTCACTCCCGTGGTCCAGAGAATCCTCAAGCATAACATGGTGAGTTCCCCTGACGCCCAGGCTGCAGAGCCGGCCTCTCCCTTCTCCCCAGCCTTTCGCCATTCCCCAAAACGTGGAGGACGGGGTTGGCTGGCCTGGCCTGACAGCCAGGAACAGGGTTGGGATTCTGTTGAAGCTGGGGTGTTCGTGCAGCCTGTCTTCCTCGGCTCTATTCTCTTCTCTTAAGGCAATGGGAAGAATCTTTTTCACAGTAAAAATAACAAAAATAGTGTGGCCGGGGGAGAAGAGAGAAGTTTCCCGTGTGTAGAGTCACAAGCGTCTGCAGACACTCTGCCCAGAAGGAGGGGGTGGGGCACCTCACGGCTTCAGTGGGGGCCATCCGTACGGTGTCCTTCCAGAGGCACAGGGCAGAGGGGGCAGAGAGTGACCATATGATGGAGAAACCTGACAGTGACAGCCACAGGTAGCGGGTCACGGTTTCACGGTCACCAGCCATGGTGACAAGTCACGTGAGGGCAGGCACCCTGATACGGCGTCAGAAGGGCACCGTACCTATGGGCGCTTCTTCTCTCAAACCCATGGGCCCCGTCTAATCCTGAGAGAAACATCAGACCAGTCCCCATTCAGGAGCACTTTGTAAAACACGTGACCAGCACTGCTCAAAATTGTCCAGGCTGTTGAGAACAAGAAAAGCCTAGAAACTGTCACAGCCCAGAGGAGCCGAAGGCGGCAGGACGACTACATGTAGCAGGGTGTCCCGGATGGGGTCCTGGAATAGCAAAAAGTCGTCAGGGGGGACCGAGGCAATCTGAGTATGGACTTGGCGGCCTGCAAGGCCCCTTGGTATTCCCATCAGTTCAGTGAGAGCAGCAAATACTGCTTTCTCCGTGTTACACGTGGGGAAACTGAGGCTTATCAGAGCACACTCACTGGCCCCAGGGGCCACAGCTGGGAATGAGAGTGACTAACATCTACTCTCAGCTACTTATCGAGCACCTTCTTAGAGCCTGACACAGTGTGACACGCAAGAGTGTCCCATGTCATTTAAGTCTCATGAAAGTCCAGGACCACCTTTCCCAGATGAGGTGGTGGGGACCCAGAAAGCCTCCGTAGGCCACTCAGAGAACCGGTGAGCAGCCCCAAGTGCTCATGAGGGGGGCCAAGGAGCAGCTATCGAAAGCAAGGGCTGGTGTTCCAGTGCTCTCTCCGAGCCAGCCTGCAGCCTGGACTCGAGTCACATGTGATGGAGAGCCAGCGATGTCATTGCAGCGCACGTTGGGGCACTGAATCCGAGGTGGGGTAGCTGTGACTACTGCCCCCTGCCCTGTCAGGATTCAGCAGTGGAAACAGCTGTCTCCACGCCAACCCCCAATCCCCGTCTGGTTGGAAGCGTGTGGCGCGTGTGCTGCTCCACCCCATCCCACACTCGTGGCAGACATCATCAGTCGATTGCAGCACTCCTCCGGCAGAGCCCGGAGATAGCCTCAGAGTCCGTCTCAGCCCAGGATTCCCAGCGGCCACTGGTAACTGACGGTGCAGGCACCGTGCGGATCCCCTCTGCCGTTCCCTCCGCAGAGCGGTCTCACCCCGTAGCTGAATTGCTGCTTACTTCCGACATTCCCCCTTGATCGGAGATAAACGCGTTTCTGATTTCCTGAATGCAGGGGAGACGACTACTCCATCCAGTTCTTTCCTGGGACTAACAAAGACGTTCCCCGCGGTAGTGGTGGAGAGTGTGAATTTGTGCCCTAATTTGGGCTTTTATAGTTTCTGGGGCATTCTCTGGATTCAGGCTTCTGAGAGGAGAAGACTTCCAATTGTTAACTTTAAAATCACAGTGGAGGGGGTAGGAGGTGAAGCTTGTACCCTTTCAGAGTGTGGAACAGAGATTTTAGAGTTCGTTTTGCAAAGGACCTTCCTGTCACAGCTTATCGATGACAGAGCCCCAGCCCCAGGTGTTCTGTCCTGGCCTGGGCCCCCTCGGGCATGGAAGAACATTTTCCCGTAGTCTGTGGTCATCAGGAGGCTGTCTAAGAACGCTTCTTTGGGGGGACATCTGACTTCCGAAGGGAAAAAAGTTAAAATTCAGGCCAGCCTCCCACAGCTAACCAAACAACATCTCTCTTATATTTGGTTAGTTTTATGGGCCTACAGTGTTGACCATGTAATAATTTTCTGGATAAAATTCAGAACAGCAACCGGGCAAATCCACAGTTTATAGCATCTGTTGTGGCCTGGCAGGGATCAGGGCGCTCCAGGCAGGAATCCTCGCTTGACGTTTGAAGAACTCTCCAAGTGATCCTGGCGTCTGGGGATGCCGTAAGCTGCTCTTTGCCCTCGGCGTCTAATTACCTGCCACGAGCTCTGTCAGAAGAGGGCTATGGATGGGCAGATGCATGTGAGGCAGTGACTGGCTTCCCCTACGCCCAGGAAGCCAGATATACTGTTTTGAGCTGGAGCTTTCAGCCGGTGTGGGGGGTCCACTCACTGGTTAGTGGATGTGCCCAGCCTGCCACGAGCCTCACGACTGTCTTCATCACACAAGCAGCGGCCTCTGTTGACCGCGCATGCAGCATTTCTCACCAAGGACGCACTGGAACATTTGGGAGCTGGAGGAAATCGTAGACTGCAGAGGTGTTCTAAAGTGTCAGAGCTTCTCCTGTCCTCAGGGTTCCTCTTTTGCAAATATATTGTGTGTCCCATTTCAGATGAGTACATTGAATCTTAGAAAACAGTCTCAGTGTTACTCATTGGACTGAAATAAAAACTAGATACAAAGGGAAGCAGTCCTCTAGAATGTTCTGCTGGAGATTTTAAGCAATTTGTTAAACTGTATTGTCAAGAATGACCATGGTCCCTGTACCCACGGGCCACTCAGCAGAGTGTTCTTGTAGCAAGGGAGGCAAGAAGATGTGGCTGCGGTCCCTAGCAGACCACTGGGTGATCTGACCACCCTACTTTCCAAGAGGAGCGTTTTTAGCTTTTCCAAAGGTAAAATGTTCCTCACCCATATGGGAAGGCCATCAGACCCATTTATGATGTTCATTTCCAAGAAAATGACCTTGACTCTCCAGAAATCTGTCAGCAAAGATAAGGACAGTTATCTTTAGCAGAGTTGAGTTGAAGCAGTTTTCATGGACTCCTAAACCCTTAGACGTGGAAGGGGGCCGGAGAGATCCGTGGTTAGAGCCCTCACTCCACAACAGAGCCTGTGAGGCCCCGAGAGGGCCACACGGCCTTCCTGTCACCGTTTTCCAGGGCACCAGGTGACTTGAGATGTCTTCCTCAGTTTGGAAGCACAGTCAAGTTTCAGTTTTCTCTTCACACAGAGGCCTTATCTAGCCCAGGGCTCTGTGTGTGTTCATGTGACCGTGTATGTGTGTGCATGTGTGTGTGCGTGTGTGTGTGTGTGTGTGTGTGTACACACGTACGTAACTTCCTTCTGGGCTTCCCCTGTGGCTTCTGCTGCCGTCCTCATGGACGAGCATCGTCCCAGTGGGGAGAATGGAAGCAGACGAGGCCCCTCAGTGTCTTGAGGACTCTAATTCAGCCTCTTCACTCCAGGTGAAGAAGCACCAAGCAGCTCTAGAAATTCGCTTCTCGGAGCTGGCAGGAGGGCGTGGGAGGGACGTGTTCTCCTCAGAACTTTCTCGAGGGCCCTCAGCATCAGTTAGATCCGGGAAGATAGTCTCTGCTGTTTTATTTTAAGTTAGAATGCCGATGCGGTTGCTTTTTACTGAATGGGTTCCACTTAGTGCGGGCAAGAAGAACGCAGATGACTTTGGAGATGTGACTCTTCCCTCTGGCGTCTTGCGGGCCACCCTCCTCACCACGCTGACGCGCCCCTCCTGACTGTTAAAACCCGCCCACAGAACGTGAACAGAACTGCCGACCCGGCAGCCCTTGCCTCCACCCGTGAATGTGGGGAAGGACGCAGGGTCCTTTCCTGGCCATCGTTCCTCCTCTCCTGACAAGTCCCTGAGCCAGTGGCCACCAAGGAGATGTGCCTCTCCACTCAGCTGTGCTCTGCCTCCTGCCCCGGTCCTGTGCCGGGTTGGGGAAGCTAAGAAAACAGAAGTGTCCAGGAATGCCACTCACTAGAGCAGGCGGGAGTCCCTCTGTCCTTGCTCAGCGCCCCTTAAGTAGGCGTCAGCTGAAGTGACATGCGGGGGCTCAGGCTGAGCCGGTGGATGGAGACGTCCTTGGCCCTGGGGCCTGGGGCCTTTCCCTAATGTTGAGCAGATTCGCCCTCCCTCCCTCCTGCCTGTGCCCCTTTCACACGGACCCCCGGACACACACCAGCCACACACTCTCCAGGGCACACACCGCCCTTCCCAGGCCATAAGCCTCACACACGCATACACGATGTGTCTCTCACACACCCCTCCTCCCGCAGCCCACGTCTCTCACACATACCCTCCCACACCCTCCCACGCCTCACGTCTCACACACACACCTCCTCCCACATGCCAGATCTCTTACACACACACCCCCTGCCACACTGTGTCTCTCACACATAACCTCCCACACCCCGTACCTCTCACAAACCCCTCCTCCCACACCCCATCTCACACACACACAACCTCCCACACCCCATACCTCTCACAAACACCTCCCACACCCCACATCTCACACACACACAACCTCCCACACCCCATATCTCTCACAATACACAACCCCCCACACCCCCCGATCTTTCCTAAAGTCCTATGTAGAGCATAGGACTTTAGGACCTCCCACACCCCACATCACCTCCCCCACCCCGTACCTCTCACCCACCTCCCTCCACACCTCACATCTCACACACACACACTACCTCCCACACCCCACTTCTCTCACACAGGCACATCTCCTCCCACAGCCAACGTCTCTCATACATACCACCTCCACACCCCACATTTCTCGTACATACACCCATCTCCTGTCAGACTCCGTGTCTCTCATACACATACACACACCTCCTCGCACACCCTACCTCTCTCACACACATATCTTTCTACACCCCATGTCTCCCTCACACACATACTCCTCCCATACCCCACGTCTCTCACACACACACTCTTATACAACATCTTTTATACATCTACTTCCACACCCCATGTCTCTCTGACACACACACACTCTCACATAGTCTCACATGTCTTATACACATCTTCTCCCACACCCCATGTCTGTCTGTCTGTCTCTCTCTCTCCGTCTCCTCTCACACGCACACAAACATACCTCCTCCCACACCCCACTTCTCTCACACACACACGCCATTACCTGTCCAGCCAGCCTTTTTCGAGCTTATCCATCTGTCTTCTCTGCTTTTTTGGTTCTATGTGCCATATGAGGGTAGCTTTTTCTACAACCAAAAGGACAAGGTCATCAAATGCTCCTTAAGTATTTTCTGGAACCAGTGGGGTGGCTGGGGTCAGCCTAGAGCACAAGGGAGCCAGCTGAGAAGCCCGTGACTGGGAGCCAGCTTCGCCCTGGGGCCATGTCTGGTTCTTGGACCTCCTTCCTGCCCTCTTGCTCGGGAGAAGGAACGGGCATCTTTTCATTGACAATGGTTGGGGACACTCAGAGTTACACTTGTCCAGGACTACGTTTGGCTCCTCTATACCCCCAAGAAGTCCCAAAGCCCTCTTCCCAAATTGATGGCCCCAGACTGGACATCTGCCCCGGCCGTGCTGAGCAGCCTCAGGTGATAGCTCACAGAAAGCAGGCATCCAGAAACTCTGTGGGGCCTGTGGCATTGCTGGCTTCCCAGGGGTTGTGGGAGACCCAGCTCAACATGCGCAGGCCCCCTCCCCACTGAGCAGTAGGGACACCCCAGCTGGTCTCTTTGCTGAGCACGCCTTGGCGCATCGGTGCCATGCCAGTGAGTTCGCTACAAGTGCCGGAACCCGTTCCGGGTCAGGACACATTTGTTGCTCTCCCCGGGCAGCCATCAAAGGGCGTAAGCAGGAGCGTGACGAGGCCAGGTTCTTGAAGGGAAAACGTGTGCCTTCTAGAAAGTGGAGTTGGCTGGTTGTCTCCCCGTTGCCTTCCACACCAGCAGTTGTGAGCAGAGCACGGTCGCACCGCCCCTTTTGGGACCCTGGCCTCCCCTGTGGCCTGTCTCAGCTTCTCCCGTCTGCTCTCTCTGCAGGACTTTGGGAAGTGCCCACGACTGAGGCTGTTTACTCAGGAGTACATCCTCGCCTTGAACGAGCTCAACGCGGGGATGGAAGTGGTGAAGAAGTTCATTCAGAGGTGGGTTTCCCAGCTGGACCCCCTCCCCACCTTGCCTGCCAGCCAGCTCTCCTCTCTAGCCCAGAAATACTTGCTCCCTTGATACCCAGAAAGAGTCCACTTGTATTCAGAGGCCCCGAGCATCTCATCTTCTGGGGAGCTGTCACCTGGGTCCTCCCAACCATACGTAGTCCGAGACACTTACTAGCTGTGTGACGTTGAACTGGTTGCTGTACCTCTCTGGTCCTGTTTACTCCCCTATCCACAGGGCTTGTTGCATAATTAAACAAGAAGATACATGAGGAAGCCCCTAGCACAGTACCTGACACACGATAGGAACTCAGGAAATGGTACCAGTTCTAAATAATAGGGTTATTTCCACGGGTCCCACACCTTACACCCCTTTGGTTTATGAGTGCTGAGCACGTCCGGAGACAAGCCCCCACTGGCCCCGGAGAGGCATCAATAGGGACTAAACAGCCACCTCCCAAACTGGGGAAGAAGAAAGCAGATCTTCTAGTTCTTTCTTACTTCTGCTTTTTTGGAAGAGAGGGCTTGCTTTTTCTTGGATTTTTAAAGCCTCTCCCTGTGCCTCTGTCTCCTTATCTGGAAAATGAGAGCCATCGTACTCCCTTCCTCTGGTTAGTGTGCCGGTGTAGTGAGCTAATGCCCGTCAACGCTAGCAACTGTGTCCGTGGGCTGCACACGTCAGCGACCTCTCGTTTTTGAAGAAAATCAAAATAGCCGGTTTAAGCTGGTTTTGGAGCTTATGTGTTTCCCGAATAAACTCACCCGAAACTCACAAAGCATTTCTACATCCAAAGCAAGCATTTCTCCGCAGGAGCCCTGGTGACTTCAGGTTCCCTTTAAAGTACCCAGCTGTGGTTTGTCAAATTTTTTCAGGTTAGGTTTCTCTCATCCTCAACAGCCACAGTGACTTTCCAGGACTTAGAGATATCATTCCCAGGCTCCAAACAGCCCGGGAGTCACGGTATTGGTCCCATTTTACAGGGGAGAAAACTGAGGCACAGAGCTAGCCATAATAAATAAGAGTAGCTGGCATTAAGGGAGGACTTAGCGAATGTGTCCCAGGTCCTGTGCTGGGCCAAGTGACCATAATCAATTTTCTTTCAAAGCAGGCCACTTTTGAGACTAAAATGTGGTATTAGGAATCACTTTCAGAACCCGCAGGCATAAATACGACTGTCCCGGGCTATAGGACTACCATATGCTCTTTCCATGAATTAGAAACTGGGTCCTTACCATAACCCACTGAGGGAGGGAGTCACGTTCCCATTTTATAGCTAAGCAAATTGAGCATGGCAAGTTTAAGTAGTTTGCCAAGACCGCTGGTATGGACTTGAACCTGGCACCCTGGATCTACAGCCGCCGGCCTGGAGCTTGGCTCTGTGCTGCCTGCACGTGGCAGAGCCAGGACCTAGATCCCAATGCGGCCAGATCCCTGGCAAAGAACTTGGAGGGTTGGAGCACCCTCCATCCCTGACCCTGACGACGCGCCCCTGCCCTGCTGCCTCCCTGCGTCAGTGCCACTGCTGCCGCGGCCTGCTCACCCCTGTCCTCTGCTCTCTTCAAGCATGCACGGCCCCACGGGGCACTGCCCCCACCCCCGGGTCCTGCCCAACCTGGTGGCTGTGTGCCTGGCTGCCATCTACTCCTGCTACGAAGAGTTCATCAACAGGTCAGTCCCCGCAGCACCCAGGAGAGCCTGTGTGGGGGCCCGCCACCACCTCTGGATGGGGCCAGTGTGGGACAGTGAAGGGCCAGGTCCCCGCGGAGGGCGGCTCGTGCCTCGACCAGGCCAGGGAGGTGGAGTGGCGGCTGCTGGGACGGCCTCACGTATGTTGGCCAATCCCGTGAGCTCCCCAGTTGCCAGCCCTAACGTGGGGATGTCACTGGAAGAGCCAACACTGGGAATCTGCGCTGGCAGCCGCGAGGCTGTCGCGTCCCCCTGGCTTTAGCAGCAAGTGTTTGATTCTGCAGGTTTCTCCCCACCTGGCATGTGCCACACGTGGGGCTTGTGTGAGAGAGAGGACGAGTGCAGGGGTGCGTGGGGGGTGTGAGCGTGTGCGTGTGCGTGTGTGTGCACGAGGACTAGCAGGAGGTTTTCTCCCTTTCCCCTTGCCTCCTTTGGCAGAATTTCCTTTTGCCCATGGTGCATGTGGATTTCTTGAGCGCCTGTGCGTGTCGGGCGCGGTTTCGGGCGCTCCTGGGGGAGCCGGTCTCCAGTATGCAGGATCAAGGCAGACGGGCAAAGGCTGAGATAACAAAATGGAGCCGCGTGCTGGAGCCTGGCCAGAGCGGGGCGTGCGGGCTGCTGCCTCGGGTCCTCCAGGGTCTGGGCGCAAGCAGCTTATTAAGCACATAACCCAAGGAAGCTCTGGGAGGGGACCCGAAAAGAGTGGACAGCCAGTAGAGTCTGATGACCACTGCAGGCACCTGCACGTTCCCCACTGGGACCTCCCAGGAGACTGTGGAACATGTCTGAGTCATTCCCCTGAGGGATGGTGGCACTGCGGTATAGTTACTTACCAGCTTCCATTCTTTCCTGAGGTTCACTCCTGGGATGCAGGGTGACGCAGTTGCCACTAGTTTGCGTAAAACTTTATACAGTGACCTCTGGGGTCATTAGAGAGGATACGATGTGCAGGATCAGGGAGCATCTGCTGAAGTTCCCTGTGTGGTTGTTCAGGTGGTACACTGCACCACTCCCAGGGGAGCAAAATGTGTGTAGCTGGAGCTGGGGGCGTAGCAGGAGTGTATTTCAGTCCTTAGAGAGAAGGCAGTGGAACATTCTGACACACAGAAAATCATACAAATGAAGCTTCTAAACCAAATACACTGTACTTTGAGGTCTTGCGGAAGGTGCCACAAACTTTTATTAAGGGCGTATTTTCTCACGACAGGACTTGAGAAGGGAGGATTACTCTTTTCAATGTCCTTAGCCCTAGATCCTGATACTCAGCAGGGACCTGTCCACTTCTGAGTCATTTCCCCGTTGAGTAGGTGATAGAACCCCTGGGGCCTCAACATGAAGACGTCATGCAGGCCACTCGCGCACGCTTGTTCTGTGCCCTACAGCATGTTGTATTAGAGCAAAAGAAACAAAAAAAGAAGGAGCAGAAGGTCAAAGGATAGCACTTGGCTCGTACGACCATCCCAGCATCCCTGTGGGCAGGGGTGGTCCCTCGCCCTCGGCCTCCCACGTTGTAGCTCTGGAGCAGGTCCGCATGCATTTCTAACTCAGGCCACCCTAGGAAGCAGGGAAACTGTTAGGAGTGTCCCACATTCTCAGGCTCCCTTTCCTCCCGAGGCCGTGACTCATCTCGGCTTCCCGGGGCCCACTCGGTGGATTCCCGGCCTGGGATTACGCAGGGACAGGAGCAGCGGCAGGAAACAGCACCTCCCAGGATTGTCCGTGTCCTCAAAGCCCTGCCCAGGTGCCCTGGAGCAGGTTTTCCTGACTCGGGAGCAGGAAGCAGAAGAACTCTGGAAATCCCTTTCCCAACACGCACCCCAGGAGAAGGGCAGAGGGGAAAGAACAAGAATTAGGAACTGTGCGCACGGTTGTACAGACAGGGGCCCGCGGACAGCCGCAGCAGCTTTCATCCTCCTCATCCTCTCAGTCCTTGTCTGGTGACAGCCCAGTACGTGCCAGGGGCCCCAGGCACAAAGGTGACCGGCTAGATGGAGCCCTTTCCCTCCGGAGCGGACAGTGTAGCGGGAGATGGAGGAGTAGCGAGGGAGCAGGCAAGGGGTTGCAGTGAGCTTTGGTCAGGGCTGTGAGCACGGAAGCCAGAGCCATCATTAACGGGGTCTGTGCCAAGGAATCTCAGCCCTGGCCGCCCATCCGTCACCTGGGAAGGGTTTACAAGATCAGAACAGCAGCTAAGCACGCATGTGCCCTGTGAACAGCGGCTCGTAGCTTTGGGGACATTCATTCATCATGTACAGGAATGTTCTAGCAGCGTTATTTGTAACAGCCCCTAACTAAAATCTGCCTCCACTCCGATGTCCTTATGACAGGAGAGTGGATGGACAGTTGGGGTCTGTCCGTGCAAAGGAACACTATGGAGCAGCAGGAATGGATGAACTAGAACCACTAGCAAACTGAATAAATTTCACAAAGGCAAAACGAGACAAAAGAAGCCAGACCCAAAAGATACTTGCAGTGTGATTTTTTTTTTCCTGGAATTTCAAGAACAGGCGAAAGGACTAGGTAGTGGGGGCGGGGGGCAGAAGAACGCCCCCCCCCCCTTTGAGGCGGGGTGTAGTTGAAAGGCATGAGAGCAGCCTCTGCGTTTCTCGAAATGTTCCCATCTTGATGTAGGTCAGTGGTTCTCAGCTGGGAGCTGTTTGGAGCCCCGCAAGTGTTAGGCACTGTCTGGAGTCACACAAGGAAAGTTCACGAAGCTGAACTTGATTGTCCCGGGTGTGCTAGAGCCCTGTTGCATTTGGAAGCACGTCCCTTCCCAACTCCATAGTCCGTGATGGCACCTTAATAGTTCGGGTTCAGTTGTGGCAGCCGTATTCTCACCAAGGACACTGGCAAATGCTGCAGCCGGGGCTCCCGTTTTTCTGGCAAGTTCTTGTTGTGTCAGCATAACACTCCTTATATCTTAAAGGAAAAAAGGGGTGCCCAGGCCCCATCCACTGTAATTCTGATCTCATTGGGATAGCCCTGGCATTGTTTTTTGTTTTGTTTTGTTTTTGCTGTTTTTTGTGTTTTGTTTTGTTTTGTTTTTTAAACTTCCCAGGCAAGTCAACTGTGTGGCCAGAGTTGAGAACTTCTGCCTCTGGGGGAGGTGAGGAAGGGATCCTTCAGAGAAGTGATATTTAAGTTGAGAGCTTAAGTTGGCCCTCAGTAAGGCAAGAGGCAGAACAAGATAATCTAGGAAGCGAAAACAGCACGTGCAAAGGCCCAGAGGTGCAGATGGGGCTGGCGTTAGTCACCTTTTCCATCTCTGGTCCTTAAACACCTGCTTCGGAATCCCCAGGCTGCTGCAGACTGCTGGACACAGCATTTCCTGGATGGGCCCAGGAATTCTCCTTCTCTGCAGAGTGCACAGGCGATCTGCTCCTCCACGGAGGCCACTGCAGGGAAGGAAGGGCGGGAAACAGTATGACCGAGAGAGCGGAGAGACGGATAGAGAAGCAAAGATGGAGTTGAGGAGGACAGCAGCCGTGCCAGGCCCTGGGGGGACTCAAGCTTCTCTTGCTGAGCTGCTCCTGGGGATCGTGTTAAAATGCAGATTCTGATTCAGCAGGCCTGGGGTTTCTGGTCATGCTGGTGCCGCTGCTTGGGGACCACGCTGTGAGTGGCGCAGCTGGCCCTGAGCTCCAGCTGTGGAGCATTCATTCCAAGAGCACTGGGGTCACCGATAGGTTTAAGTGACTACGACAGGACTTGAAGAGCTGTCAGTTTCCTGATTTCCCCCTGGCTGCTGCTACTCGGAGGAGGGCCTGGAGGGGGCAAGCGTGACCTTGGGTGATTGCAAGCAGGTGCCCAGGGTGGAGGCCTGGGAGGGCGAGAGCCACCCAGCCCCCTTGAGCCCAGAGTAGTTTCCTGTTAGTTCCTCCAGGAAGTCACCATAAGGGCTACACGCTGGGGGACCTTTGTGGGGCTCAAGTCCATCCCACCCCTAGTGGTCAGTCCCTGGAACATAAACCCTGCGTCCTCCGGGACTGCCCACAGTGCTCTCGGTGAGTACATAATGTACTCGCAGAAGAGCAGACAACTTGACCCAGGTTAGCCTAGCTTGCTGGAAAATCACCCGATCAGAGCCAAACAGCCTTGAAGATGCACTTCTAAATCCCAGCGAAGGCAAACAAAGGGCAATGGAGTGTTAAGTATTTGGGTAGCCACTTAGCTCTGAACCTGCGGATAGTTACACCGCCCCCTCTAGCCCCAGCCCAGACCACACACAGTTTTCCATCAGCTGTTGCATTCTCGGACTTTAGTTGATGGGTTTCGTTCTACCCCAGCGAAGTCTGAAGTGTATTTGTTAAACATCTTTGGTGGGCTCGGCGGAGGCCTGGCTTGTGGCGTGTGCCGGAGAAATTCGGGCCCTCCAGGTGCTTTGTATCCAAGATCCGTGCTCTACCCCGTCCTTGTGCACAAGGAGTGTGTGCATCTCTTTGCAAGCACAGGGCACATGTGCATGGCACATTGAGGGCGGGCCTGGACGAGCAGCTGTTTGTGATCATGCTGTCGTGCTCAGAGTCTCTTGGAACAGTGGACTCAACCTTGACTGCACACATAGGGAGCCTGGAGAGTTACTGGTATCTGGACCCCAACCCAGAGATTCTGATTGAATTGGGCTTTGGATACTGGTATCCAGCCGGGGTGGAAAGCTCTGATTTGGGGATAGAAGTGTGGAGGTGGCAAGTAGAAGAAATCAGGGAAGACTTCATGGAGGAGGAGGAGGACCTGCACAGGATTATATGGGATCTTGGAAGCCGCTGTGGTGGTGAGAAGCCAGGGCTTTGTAGTCAGAAATCTAGTTTCAAATCCCAGCCCCATCCACTTACAAGCCATGTTTGACCTCTGAGAATGTCTTTGCTCACTGGTAACATGCAGATGGTAAAACCAGCCGTCCAGAGAGGTCTCAGTATCTGTGCAGTCTGTGATACCCCTTCGTGCTGTGCCACCCAGGAGCACCAGGGAAGGAAGCCCATTTCTGGGGTTGCCTTCACTCTAATGAGCCTCCCACTGAGTGAGGAGGTTCTTTAACCAGCCTCAAGGCCCTGACAAGTCCTGCTGTGGAGAGGCCTAATTTCATCGTTTGACCCGGCATTTCCCACACAGATGTGACCTCACGGATGCCGTACATCCGTTCTCTCAGTGAACACCCGTTAACGAGTATCATTCTTCCAGGTGGTTGAAAATGCTGTACCTGGGGGTTCAGCCAAGAGCAGGGGTGGACAGGAGGGAGCTGCAGACTGCAGGAGGCTAGAATTCTGGGGTCTGGGATCCCTGGTGGGGAGCGGATGCTGAGCTTTCTCACCTGGCCAGGGATGGGACAACAGAGGTGAGGCCTGGGCCTGCCCAGGGGGAGAGAAGGGCAGCGAGACTCCAGATGCAGCTGGAAAGGCACTTAGTAGGTCTCACAGACGGCCAGGGGAGGCCCTGCAGTGAAGGTGGCTGCCAAGGCCTCACGGGTAGCCCACGGCACCACCACTGGGTTCAGGGAGGCCCTCGGCACGGGGGAGCCCGCGGCCCGTGTGATGGCTCGGGGCCGTGTGCGGGCAGCCACGCTCACACCGCTCTCTCCTCTCCTGCCAGTCGCGACAACTCCCCCAGCCTGAAGGAGATCCGGAACGGCTGCCAGCAGCCCTGCGACCGGAAGCCCAGCTTACCTCTGCGCCTTCTGCACCCCAGCCCGGACCTGGTGTCTCAGGAAGCCACGCTGTCCGAGGCGCGGCTCAAGTCGGTGGTCGTGGCCTCCAGCGAGATCCACGTGGAGGTGGAGCACACCAGCACTGCCAAGCCGGCGCTGACGGCCAGCGCGGGCAACGACAGCGAGCCCAACCTCATCGACTGCCTCATGGTCAGCCCCGCCTGCAGCACCATGAGCATCGAGCTGGGCCCCCAGGCCGACCGCACCCTCGGCTGCTACGTGGAAATCCTCAAGCTGCTGTGAGTGTCCCCTTGGCGGGCCCGTCCCCAGTCGGGCGGGAGAGTGGGGCTCGGCGGGGCAGCGTGGGCGAGCTAAGCACGTGTGCACACGTGTGCAAGTGTGCACGTTTGAGGTATGCGTAAACGCGACGGGCGCCCAGGACGCAGATTCGGGATGTGAGGACACATGTTTGGGGTGTGTATGACTGTGGACATAAGCTTGGTGCGTGATTGTGTGTGTGTGCATGGGGATGTACAGAGGGCTGCATGTGTTCATGTGTGTGCATAAGCATGACCTAGATAGGTGTGTCCCTGAGGTTGAGAAGGTGTAGGTGAGCATCTGCCTCCAGCCACCAGGATGGCCATGAGCCCGTGGGCCCCCAGGTGTGTCTGTGAGTGTGTCAATGTCCTTACTTTCGGCAGAGGGGCTCACTCTGGGTTTGGGAGTACATGTGTGTGTTCAAGGGCTTTGGCTGTGTGTGGGTGTGACAACACAGGTGTGGTTGCCCGAGTGTGTGTGTGTCTGCATGTAGGAGGCTGCATGGATGTGGCTGTATGTGGGCTTTTCTCTGTGGGTCCATGTGTGTGTCTGGAGTGCCGCTTGCGTGTGTGTGCACACCAGTGTGTGTGTGTCTGGTGCTTGTGCTGCTTCTGTGCTTGAGCAGCTGGGAGTGCTCCCTCGGGGTGAGCATTTGTGCACCAAGCTTGGAGCGTGTATGTGTGTCACTGAGTGTGCCCGTGCACATATGCTCGTGAGCCAGCACATGACTGTGTGTACTTGGTGTGCGTTTTGCATCAAGTCCCAGTGCCCTCGCTCCCAGCCTTGCCCGGTCAGCAGGGACAGAGTGGAGTGTGCAGAAAAGCTCTGAGGAGACAAGGGACCCGGGTCGGCTGTGCTTGGTGCCGCCCTGAGCTTGGGGCTTCAGGCCCATGTGCCCACCACCCCCTGAGCCTCAGTCGTGTGCATCTTGAATGAAGGGATCTTACGATTTGGCTCTCGGGGGTCCTTCCAGTTGTACTACTCACACTTGAACCACTCGGACCCGTCTCAAACTCATATGTACCTGGTTCCTGGAGGCACCAACGAAGGGGCCCCCTTGGTCTGGAGTCCCCAGCAGGTGCCTCCCGTCCTCACTCCCACAAGTCCTGCTCTTCAGATGGAGCTCTGCGCTCCTTGGGACCGAGTCTGGAACCCAGCATTTCCCGGCGTGGTCAGCACTGGCTGCGGGCTCCTCAGAGGGGTTGTGGGCATGGCTGTGTGGTCCTCTCCGACCAGTGCGGAAAGATGCCTGTCTACTGACCGGGCACTGGGGCCCCTCGATCCGGGGGGCACCTGGCTCCTGGGGCTGGTCAGTGTTGCTGGGCCATTGCCAAGTCCCAGTTGTTGCCCAGCTCTGCCCGTCGGCTCTGCCTCTCTGGTGAACGTCGAATTGTTGCCAAGCACACCCGGGGGCTGCAGGGTGGAGGCGCTGCACTCCTGGCAGCAGAGGCCGGGGGCACAGCCACATTGAGCCAGAGGACTTCCAAATTCTGCTCAGAGGGCGTTGCTGAGAACGCATGTCAGTTTCTTTAAAGCCGGGGGCAGCCCCCGCTTTCTCCCGGAAGTGGTGATCAGCCCTCCTGGGGACAGGTCGGCCGTCCCCCGCGACTCGCCTTGGCCCCCTTACTTCCTCCAGCCGTTCTCCACAAACACCTGGAACTCCCAGGGCTTCTGCTGGCTCGGGCCCGGACTCAGCTTTCTCATTAAGCACTAAGGATTTGCGTTTCATCATGCAGTTGACACACATTTTTCCCCCTTCTTCATAAACATGCTCACAGATGCGGATTCTCTTCCCCCCGTCTTCTTCCAGACCTCCTGCCTGCTGTTGGGGCATGGCGGGGGGTCAGGTGCCCTGTCCACGGATGGCCACGGAGAGCCAGGATGCATTCCTAGCTGCTTTCCAGAGGAGCACCTCACCTCTGCCTGGGGCTCTCCACAAAGCAGGTTTATATTTGTGGAAGCCTTTTTCACCTTGGGGTCAGGGGGAGGCTCGGCACAGTTCAGACCGGAGACATTTTTCCAGAGCCCAGCTGCCTGTTTGTGTCGATGGCTCACTTGAAGCCCTCAGACATAGTGGACCCACAAACCCTAGCAGCTCCAAGGGATGGTACTTTGGAAGAAGCAACAGATTCAGAGTCAGACTGCCAGGTCCTGGGCTATGGAGGCCAGGGCTGGCTTGTGGCCTTGAGTGAGTTCCTTGGTCCTCTCTGAGCCACGGCTGCCTCCAGGCACAAGCGTAAAATGGACATTCCCTGGGTACTCGGGCCGCGTAGATGCCTCGCAGGCACAGACACCAGGCAAGTGGGAATTACTACACTTTCTGGTTACAACGGTGTTTCCTCTATTTTAAGATACCGTTGGGAGTGAGATGCCCCCTCGATTTAACAGCAGCACTTTGAGAGGAAAAAAGCCCCAATATGGCATTCCGTGCATGCGCAGATCACAAGAAGTATGTGTTGTCTGTGAATTGAGGTCGTGTGGCCACCTCCCTTAGCCTGCTGTATAACTGCGGGCAGTGTTCTTGGCTCCTGGGCCTCAGTTTTCTTGTCTGTACAGTGGGTGTCATGACATAGGGCCTTTCTCACCATAGGGCGCTCTCACCAGCTAGAACACTTGCCAGTGAGTATTATGTGTAAAAAGGAGAGAACAGAGGATCTAATACAGAATGGGAGGGAGCTCTTAACAGAGCCTTGTGAGGGCCAAAGAAGCCCCACTTAGAGCAGGCACTGCTACTCCCCGAGAGTGCGGACAGCCCAGCCCATAGCGCCCAGTTAGTTGCCTTCCCACAGGAAGGCCTGTGCATCACTGGAATCTGAAGCCCTTGAAAAGTAACAGACGCCCCAGGAAGTTGCCCAGAGACCCTTAAAAAGGAAAACTCTTCCCAGCGCAGGCCAGCATCACTCTGTGAGGTCCAGGCTGGGCGGTGCGAGGGAAAGAGTGGACTCGGACGCAAGACCGAGCGAGCAGGCTCGGCTCTGTGGGGTTTGGGAGTCTACCTCTTAACCTGCGAGGCAGTGTGCCGCTCGCACCTGTCTTCTCCTTTACCAAACGCTTGCCGCACGCAGACACCGTGCCTGGTCCTGTGCCCAGTGAGGGGGCCCGACCGCTCTCTCGCTCTCAGCCCCGCTGCATCTGAGCAGCGCCAGCTAGGAAAACCGGGGGCATTGCCCGCTTGGTGGGATGGAAGAAGGAAGGCCGCCGGCCCCTGGAGGCCACCAGCAAGGGGACGGGCTTCTGTCCAGGAAGAGAAGAGAGCAGCCATCATGAGCGAGCAGTGGTCCGATCCCATCTTCTGACCAGCTCAAATCCGGCGACTTGATCTTTTTGAAAGAGGTCTTGTTGGGCTGGAGGCGAGTTGGAAGACACCTCATCCCTCAGGGAAGATGCAGACAAGACTTGGGGGCGTCCTAAAGACTGGGCAGCGTAAGTAGAACGTAGGAGGCGAGTGTCTGCGTCGCCCAGGACAGCACTGCTCAGTCAGGAACTGTTCCGGCCGGATGCCGCGCCGGTGAACACGGAGGCTTGGTGCCGGGAGCTGCGGGGATTGTTGAGGGGCTTGGAAACGCTGTCCCACTAGGAACGGCTGAAACAGCTTTCAAGGGCTGAGAGTTGGAGAGGGAGGGTGGCTGGGCCGGAGGGACAGGACAAGTCCCAGCACATTGCTGGAGTCGGATACCTCCCATCCCAGGGGTGACCGCTTTGTACCCTCTGGCTGGTGGCCTGAGAGGCCTGGGGTTCGGGTTGGGTGCTGGTGTGGGAGAGCTGTCAGGGCCCGGCCTGCCCGACCCAGGCCAGTGTGCTGGGGACTTGTGGCTTCTCAAGGCTCGCACGGCGCCCCTGCCCTCTGCCCGGGGCGTCAGCTGCCGTTCTGTGGGTAGGATGGGCTTTCCCACCGCCCCGGCACCATGCAGAAGTGCTGGAAGTCAGGAGGAAACCAGGTGCTGGGAGGAAGCAACTTGTCCCCGGGACGGCTTAGAACCCTGGTTCAGGCAGCAGCTGTCAAGTTGGCTCACGGTTCCGCCGGGCGTACGTTGTATGTCTGCCGTGCCAAAGCAGCGGCTAGCTGCCCCAGGCCCTGGGAACCACCCTGTCTCCATTTCCTGTGTCCACCCCCTCACCTGCCCAGGTTGTCTCCGGTGTTACCCACGCCCACCACAGCAGCAGAAAGGCAGTTCTCAGCCGTCTGGCTTCTGAACCCCCCGTGAAGTGTGTGTGAGGTTGAAGACCTGGGCCTCATGCTCACCAAAACCAGCTTGCCCTCAATTAGCTCTGTGACCTTGGGCAGCTCCCCTGACCTCACTGGGCAGTCGAGGGAGTTCTAGAGCCAGCTAGCCCCATTCATGGGAGGACTGCATGGCAGGTGGCAGATGCCTGCAGCTCATCAGAGGCCTTTGGGATACTCAGGGGACCTTAGCTCCCTTTCCTCCATGAGCACAGGGAAGGCCTGGCCCCCTCCTGCCCTGGAGCTGAGCGGGCAGGCCTCCCCCCCCATCACCATCCCCCCCTTCCGTCCCAGGCCAGCCTGGCCCAGCAGCCCTGCGGCTGGCACCGCTCTCCACATGCTTGTGGCAGGTGTTCTGCTGGCCGCCGGCATCCCACACCCCGTCCCTTGGGCTTGGCTAGCCCCTGGGCACCCACTCTCTGCCCAGCATACCTGTGCACCCCAGACCGGTCAGCCCGGGCACTGGGAGCAGGACCAGGAGCCGACTGCCGACTTGAAACTGGGCCCGGCTGAGGCAGGAAAGGAGATCCACTGTCCTCTTCCACTTCGTGCCTGTGTCCCCCATTCGCAGTCCTGTGTGAGCTGCCAAGAAGGAGGCCGGGGAGCCTGAGCTTAGTTCCCGGGGAATGCAGGTGACCCGCGCTCTTCTACAGACTGGGCTCGTCAGTGTCTCCTTCTGCTCAGGAGTGAACTCAGGCCAGGCCGTGCCGCGGTCCTGAAGGCCAGCCAGCATGTGCCTGTCACGGCCCCAGCTCCGTGCCTTCTGACAGCCACTGATGAGCGCTTTAAAGTCCCCTCAGAGTTCCCTGTACTTAATGGCATTTCTACACGGAATGTGTTTTGTTCTTTTAAAGCCAAGAGAAACTAGTAAGTGCTTTTTCAACAGAGGGAGGTGGCCTCCTGTGCAGGCGGGAGCAGGAAACGTGATGTCATGCTGTTGAGTGAATAGGACCGAAGACATGGGTTCCTGGGTTCCCGCCTCAGCTCCTCCTGGCTGTGTGACCCTGGGCCAGCACTCACCCTGAGAGTTTTCCCATCTGTAGAATGGGGATGGCCAGCGCGTCCAGCTCAGCAGGTTTCTCGGAGGGTCCCGGGGCAGATCCCGGTGTGCGTTTGGAATAGCCCCTGCTCATAACGAGCTCTGTCTATCAAGTTCGCTCCTGTTACTTCTAGATTTGCAGGAAACCATTTACTGGAAAATATTAGATTTGCTGGAGTCAGACAGGTGAGGGCTGTTGTGGGGCGGGGTTTGGAGGGAAGACAAGCTTGCCACAAAAATCAGTGACTCCCGCCCCCCAAAAAGCAGCCCACAGGTATGGGGTCACAAGGGGTCTTCGTATCCTGATGCGCAGCAGACGGGCCTGTGGGCTCGCTGGGCCCGGCCACCTGGCACGCGGCTTCGGATCCTGGCTCCCCGCTTCGGATCCTGGCTCCCCGCTTCCCAGATGTCTGAACAGAGGTGGGGCCTCAGTGTCCCCTGTGAGGCAGGTGTGATGCCCTTGAGTGCCAGTCCTGAGGCGTCCGCCAGCAAGTTTGTGCCTAGTGCGCAGCCTCACGAGTGCTTAGCTGACCTGCACAGCCGACACCGTTAGGACCACGGTCAGGCCCCCAGACACCTCTGGGAATTCTTTTCCGCAGCGGGAGCTGGGTTCTGAAGGCTGCCACTTTCTCACTGGTGTGTCTGCAGGAAGGTGGGGCAGGAAAGGGCTGTCACCAGAGGGCTGTGTGAACAGGACCTTGTCGGCGGGGGCACCTACTGGTTCCTGGGGATCAGAAGGTCTCGACTGTCTTTTGGTATAGAGACATGTGGCCTGTAAACAGATACACAGCATATTGGGAGGACCATGAGGGACACACGTTGAGAAAGCTCCTCAGGCCGGGGGGGCAGAGGAGCACCCGCAGATGGTGGTTAGAAGCTTGAGAAACACCAGATCCTAAGTGGAAAAGAGCCCCAGGGCCACAGGCCCCTAATTCGGGTTTGGAACCTTTCCCTGCCCTGGCCAGTCCAGGCCCATCGGGCCCCTCCTGTGGGCAACGCCAGGTATCAGTAGAGGTCCGACTGTAGCCCCCCGCCCCCCAAACAGAGACCCTTGGAATAAAGGGTTCAGATACCTGCTTCTGCCAGAACCCAGCCTCTGCCCAAACCAAGACAGGATCCAGGTCAGACGGCACGCTCGAGTGCGCAGCTGAGGACACACGCTCTACCACTTGTCAACATCCCCTTCCACTTGGGAGTGAGCGCCAGGCCCTGGCTGCGTCTCTCTGACATGTGCTGGGGCCGCAGCTCAACAGGCCTCTTCCGGGAGCCAGCCTGGCCCGGTGCCCAGCTCAACAGGTGCAGAGATGAGGTGCGGCGCCTCCCGGGGCTGCTGCGGGCAGGGTGTGTACACACCTGGGCACCCGGAAGACTTCAGCGTAGGAAGGGCCACTCCGGTGGCCTCCCTGCTGGGTAGGGTTAAAGCACTAGGACCGCAGAGGTACCTGGCTGGCATCGGGCAGTCAGTGAGAACTGGCTACCTCTGGGTTCGCTTTCCAACACAATCCCTCAAACCAGAGACATCGGGGAACCCAGATCTGGGGCCGTACCCGGTATAGGCACTGGGCGGGGCAAGAAGAGGTCACGGCCCCAGAAGCCCCCGAGGTCAAATTCAGAGGACTAGCTGGTGATTTGTACAAATATGAAACGCTGGTGGGCCTTGTTTTCCTCCTGCAGAATGGGTTGTCAGAATTCGGGGCCTTGTGGGGCATCTGGGGGTTTTAACAGGGGCACGTGTGAGTGTTCTAGGGCCTGGTCAAGGCCCGTCTGTCCGCAGGCAGAGGCGCTGCCGTGCCCCACGTGTTCCTGCCCTTGCCCCTCCTGGCTCCTCCTTGGGGGCAGTTGGCAGAAGCTGTTCTGGGGGGCAGGATGGGGGCCCTGCCGATTGCACAGCAGCCCCTGGGAGCTGTCACTTCCCTTCCTGGGACCTCTTTCTGTGGCACAGCCCTGCAGTCACCTGGCCTGTAACAGACTCGAGGTGGTCAGTCCGCTCCGGTGGTCTCAGCGGCCCCGGCACGCAGGGGGCTCAGCACGGTGCGGCTCTCGTAGTCATTCATGCCAGTGTCCCTGTTCTCGAACGGTCTGTCCCAGGCCAGGGTGTGGGCAGGACCCTCTAGTGCCTGGTCCCACCGGAGGCCTCCACGGCTGTCCGTCAGAGCCAGTGAGAGTCAAGCCTGGATTGGATTCGTCTACCGCCACGGCTGTGGTAGCTTGCACAGTTGACTTCTCTGTGCCTCGGTTTCCCTTTCTGTTGAGTGAAGCCAATCTTAGTTACTTCAGTGTGAAGAGTAAGTGAACAGAGCCAAAGCCCGGGCATTGCGCAGCTCTGTCCCAGCTACTAGGTTTTGTTCCATTAGGATTATTCTCCCCATGGCTATTATTGTCATTTGCAGGGACTGTTTGGTTAAAACGCTGTTATCTGGACATAGGAGGAGAAGCATCTCATAAATAGGGCGGGTTGACCCAGACTGCAAATAAGTAGCATGTACTTTTATTTTTTATGAATCCGTCTATACATCTCCCCCTCTGTTCTGGTCGAAGATGAGAATGCCTTTGCATCCCCAGCAGAAGCCACCTCTGCTAGGCAGCTCAGGTGGCTGCAGCAAAATTATACAGACCGGGTGGCTTTGGCAACAGAAATTTATTTGCTGGCAGTTCTGGAAGCTGGGAGTGTGAAATCCGGGTGTGGGCGGGGTCGGTTTCCTCTGGGGTGTCTCTCCTGGGCCTGCGGCGAGCTGCCTTCTTCCCCGGTCCTCACAGGGTCCTCTTCCTCTGTTAGTGTGTGTCCTGGTCTCCTCGCCGCATTGGGACGGAATCACACTGGGTTAGGACCCCCGCACCCCGTAGCCTATTTACCTCCATGGCATCTGCGTCTCCAAACACAGACACAGTCTAAGGTTCTGGGGGTAGGATTTCAACCTCCTGATTCAAAAGTCAGAAGGAGCAACGACCTGGTGACCTGGGTGCAGACGTGGGGTGGGATCAAACCCCAGGGAACTGGAGGGTGGGCCCCTTCGGTCGCCGTGAGGAAGCCTTGAGACGGGGTCTGCCCATCAGGCCTGGAGACACTGGCTGCTTGTCTCCCCAGCTCCCTGGAAGTAGGTGGCGGCTGCAGCAGAGTTAGTACCGTGGGCTTCTCTGCCAGACCCCGGCCCCGTTGGGGGCCCTCCATGACAGCACAGTAAACCTCTCCTTCTCCAGTCCAAACCTGACTGTCGCCCCCCTCTTTCTAGGTCCGACTATGATGACTGGAGACCGTCCCTGGCCAGCTTGCTTCAACCCATTCCATTCCCCAAAGAGTAAGTCCCACCCCGGTTTCTGACCTCAGTCGTCCACGGGTCACCCCGGGAATACACCATGGACAGCGGTGGGAGAGGGAGAGGTTGGTCTTCCGCTGTGGGACCCCCAGGGAGGCACCACCACCCCTGACTCCGAAAACTGGGGAGATGACCTCACTGCAGCATTACAAGGATTCAGTGAGCTAGGAAGGCCGGCAAAGCCCTCCCCACCGTGCGCCTTCCTGCAGAGAAGTGAGCGATTTTGATCAAGCCTCTCATGGGACAGGACTGCCTGCCTGCGCTCTCTGCCACAGCCACAGTGAAGTCAGAGGCTGATGCCCACAGAACGACCGTCTGTGCCATCCCGCGATGCCCTGAATGCACTCTCGCTGCGCCCGTTACCGTTATGGGCTCGTGTTCCCGTTATGGGCTCGTGTTCCCCGGCGGGCTGGGCCAGGAATGGGCCCTCTGTCTTTCTCTTGCCGGCCCTTACCTCAATACTGAATTTACCTGAGGAAAATAGAGAGAAAACTGTGTGGCCGATAATGGCCTGAGGAGAAGCCTTTGTCTGAGGAACCAGGCCCTAAAATGCCTCCAGGCCTCTGTTTTGACAGATGTGGAGAAACCAGGCCTGGGGAGGCAGCTCGGGGCTCCCTCAGGAGCCGATTAACGAGCCGGTGTTTATGAAATGCAGCTCTCCAAGGGGGACATTACACCCGGTAATTGCCCCATTTGCTGGCCTGGCCTCCCCCTGGGGCCCCCAGGACTCAAGACCCGAGAAATCTGACTCCTGAGAGCCAGGGCTGTCTCCAAAGAGCAGTGGCGTCATTGGCTGCATTTGCTGTCCCCATGGCCCCGGGGACACACGTGACAGTGGGCCCATGATGCAATTCACTTGGAGAATGGTCCCTGAACGCCCCCCGATGTACAGCAGTAATTAGCGCGGCCGTGCCTTCGCGGAGGAACAATTACCAGGCACACCTGGGTCACGGCCGATCCGCTCTGGGCCGCTGCCGGCCGCAGGCGCGGGCCCCGATACCCGGGGGCTCTGTCTCGTCCCCTCCCTACCATCTTTGCCTCATCAGAGGCCTTTGTTGTGTGGTTTCAAGGAGGGACAAAATGTCCGTGTTTCATTGTCAGCCTCCTCCGCATTCTTCGGATCAGACAGAGCCTCACCATCCCCAGAGGACGATCTTGGGATCGTGGTGGGTTTCAAACCCCCCCACCCCCACTAACTTTTCCCGCTCTTTCCGTTGCAGGGCTCTCGCACATGAGAAGTTCACCAAGTGAGTATTGGGGCAACACCCTGGTTCCCTCCTTCCGGTGCGAGCGCCCTGTCTCCCAAGGCCATCCCCCGCGGCCAGCCCTCCTTCTGGCCCCTTCTCGGTCACGGGCATTCTGGAAAGCAGCTGTGGCTCCTCTTGGAAGCCCTGCACCACCTGTCCAGGCGCGTCCGGGCATTTCCTGACCCCGACCAGCTCTGCTAGGTTCCCCGGCCCAGCCCTCTCCTCAGCCCCGACCGTGGTCCACGCAAGCCTGGACCCTCGGAATGACTCTGCTGCTGCCCCATCTCTTTCAGGGAACTCAAGTACGTGATCCAGAGGTTTGCAGAAGACCCACGACAAGAGGTGAGGCCTCCCTCACGCCCTCAAAGGCACCCTGTCGGGGCTATGGCAGGACACCTGTGAGCCTCTCCAAGCCTTCTGTAGCCTTCTGTCAGGGCCTCCTTGTCTCCCACGGGCATTCAGAACAGTTAACAAAGGCTCCTTGCCTTGTGCGTGAACACAGCCACCCCCTTGTGATGGGGGTGCCCGGCCCGTGATGTCAGTCCTTCCCGAGAAACTCAGGCTAGCCAGAGGTGGTTGCCCACCGACGGGCTGTTTCTTCTGGGGGCACAGTCGTTGTCTTAGGGCCAGGCTGGCCAGGGGTTCCCAGCCCACTCCGGGATAGCGGCGGATCCTCTAGGCCACCGTTCTGACAGTCAGCAAGCTGGGAAAGGCATCGGAGCAGGGATCTGAGCCGGCTTTCCTTTCCCAAGCATGGTGGAGGCCTCCCTGAGGGGGCACTGTGTCCCTCCGGTATCTGGGCTTCAGGGAGAGCTCAGCTCCCCTCCCCCCCCCCCCCGAGGCTGTGTGAGCAGGGACTCAGGTGGCCCGGCGTCCTCCGTCCGCTTTGTCCGCAGATGACAGCTGGTCTCGCTTTGGTGCTCACCGTGTGTTAGACACGCGCGTTTTCTCCTTGAATCCCCCCGACAAGCACGAGTAGGTCCTGTCATCACATCACCCCCGTTTACGTCGGAAGTACCCTCCTCTTAGAGTGGAGAAACCTGAAATTGAGGGACCTCCCCAAGTCACACAGCCAGTACCTGGCCCAGGCCGGATCCAAACCCAGGGAGTGAGGCTCTGGAGCCAGTTGAGTGCCCAGCTCTGCGGCGGACACACGGGGCCAGACGGGGCTGCGGGAATGAGCTGGTTGCTGGCCTTGCCCCGTGGAGCTCGCAGCCCCCTTCTCCGCAGGCATGGGCCCTGGGATGTGAGGGGATCTGGCCTCCAGATGGGGACAGACCGGGACACATGTGCCCCCAGCAAAGCGGGAGGTTGAGGATGAGCAGAGGAGGGAATGATTTCTTCTCCTTGGTGGAGCCAGAATATCCTCTCCTCAGGCCCCACGGTAAAACCGTTCTAGAAGGATCAGGTTCTAAAACACCTTGATTCTAAACCCTGATTTCCAAGGTGGTCTTCAGGTGCAGTGGGAAAAAGCAAAAATGGCCGATAGGGAGTTCCTAAGTGGCCGGAAACAATGCTGGTCTAAGCTGTCCTTCCTTCACTGTGTGTGAAGACGGATTCTCCGAATTCCCTTGGAAATTGAGCCTCTAGTTCAAACACGGACTTTGAAGCTGAAGAATAAAAGTGGTCCCAGCTGCTTCCCAGAGCGGAGAGGCAGAGCCAGGTGCTGGCAGGGAGCGTTCCAAGAGCTCGGTACCATCCGCAAGGCCCCGGGGAACTGGTGAGCAAAGGGCCAGGTTTGCGGGGGATGCCCTGTCCCCAGCGCGCCCCTCGCCAGGCCTTGCTCCAGCTCCCCTGTGCCTCTCCCTTTGCTTCTGTTTCTCCGTCTCGAGTCCGCTCCCACCGTCTCCCTCTGGAAGAAGCCACAGCTACAAATCGTTTGTATTTGCTAAATAGCGTTCCGTATTCTTGATTCCTTATTTCTTTGAAGCAGACGAATTACCATTTGGTATTCTTCCAACTCTAAGGGAAAAAGCAAAGCCCCACCGCCTCCTTCTCTGTTTACTTGTGTGTGGGTTGGGATCAGCTACAACCTGCGAGTGAGTGACTTTCGGCAGCGAACTGTCCTTCAGTCCTGAAGGAAATGATCGGACACATCTCTCAGCTCCCTTCTGAGGACAGGGAGGAGGGGAAGAAACAAAGGCCTTTGTCTCTCTCTCTCTCTCCCTGCAGTGATAGGAGGGGCCGGGGTGGATGTGGAATTCCTTCCAGACACATGCACGCACATGTGTTTGCACACTCGCGCACACGTGCCCGCCCACACACTGACACACGGAACTCTGGGACGGCGGTTGAGACCCACAGAGAGAGCCGTGCTTGTGCATGAAACTGTCCCGCCCGGGTCCGAGAGCCTTCCAGGGCGAGGCCCAGACTCCGAAGGAGGTGCAGAGCTCCAGCCGAGGAGCGGCGAGCAGGACAGAGGATGGGAGGGAGCTGAGGGCAGAACGCCAGAGAGAGGATTTCAGGTGCAGAAGGAGAAGGGAGAAAAAAGCGCTCCCCCGGCCCCCCAAGAAGGGCAGAGGAGGAGAGGGGATGAGTCTGAGCTGTTGCTTAGAGCCGCTCTCCCCTCTTATTTGGCCTCAGACTTGCTTTTGTTCAGGGCGACTAACCAAGCCAGGCCTGGCCCTTCCTACGTCGGAGCTGAAGTTGTATTTCTGGAGTTCCCCGGTGTGTGGACACCACACTTTTCCCCCCAAAACCTTCCATGGTATTTAGGTGGGAGTCCCTGGGCTTGAAGTGAAACAGGTTTCTTTACTGCGGGACTTGTCCGAGCCTTTACCGTTGACCGGTCTCCTTTGGGCCCTCGGGGGCTAACCGCTGTGCCCCTCATCTGCCACAGGTGCACTCGTGCCTGCTGAGCGTGCGGGCCGGCAAAGACGGCTGGTTCCAGCTCTACAGCCCCGGAGGGGTGGCCTGCGACGATGACGGGGAGCTCTTCGCCAGCATGGTATGTGGGGCGGGACGCCTCACTGGGCGCGGCGGGCGGGCCCTGGCTTTGCCTCTGCTGGCGAGGCCGGAGCTGCCCCAATCCGGCGGTGGTGGCCAGCCTGGGAATGTCCAGGCTGCGTCGAAGCTGAAGATGTAGTAAGGTGACGGCCACAGGTGTCCCGTGCTGTTTCTCACCTGAGCGGGCGCCCAGCCAAGGGCTAGAAACTCCTGCTCTCACACAGTCCCGCTCAGCTCCATGAGGAGGTGACGCTCACTGTCACTGCACCTTGCAGACAAGGTGCTGAAGCCCGAGGCGCTCCCCACCCAAGCGCCCAGCGTCTCGGGCCAGCTTGGTGTGCACCAGGGTTCCAGGAGGTACTGCAGCCGCACAGGCTCTGCCGACAGAGGCCAAGGTCAGGATGGCGTCTCACCTTGGAGAGGAGTGACCTGGGGTCACCAAACCAGTAACTGCACTCCTGGTGACTTCCAGTACTTTCCTTGGGCCGGACAGCTCATGTGCACTGTTTCTTCATCGTCAGCCTTTCCTCCGAAGCACGTCTGTGCTGAAGCAGACCGGGGAGTGCGGTGGCCTGCCCGAGGTCACACAGGCCTCCGGCCTCCACGTTCCTCCTTGACCTAAGCCCACGCTGTCCATAGCCTTGTTGCGGACGCGGGCGCCAGGCCAGGGCCTAGCACTCGAGTGGCTGTGGTTGGTCTTGTCTCTCTGCCGGGCCACCTGTCCAGCGGGGCAGCTGCTCACGGAGCTCTCCGCGGTGACAGCAGACCCCCGCTGCCTCTGGAGCCTTTCCTGAAAGGGACTTAATTTTTAGATCCCCTTCCTTACGCACGGGCCCTCCACTCCTCACCTGTGGCCCTACAGGCCCCTCTCGAGTGCCCTGTGCATCCCTGGCCTCTGCCTGCCTGCACCCCCCACCTCTCACGACAGCTCCCTGATGTCACAGCGTCACCGTGGCAACAGCCAGCGGTCCCCCACCCCTCGATGCGGGGACTCAGTGTGCAAGAAAAGTCGGGGAGCTGGCAGCTTCCCCGCCCGAGAGATTGCGTCTGTGTGCCAGAGTTGTTAACGACGGAGCGGAAAAAATATACATGGAAAGGGAAGCAGACAGCCCCTGGGATGGCAGCGCCTCGTTTCCATGGTGATGCAGGGCGCGGGAGAGGTCCCCTTGCTAGGCTGCTGTTTCTAACCAGGGAAGGGCATTTGCTGTCGCACGAAGTCTGGGGAGAGAGCACACGAAGTGTTTGGGCCCTGGCCCTGTTGTTTGGGGTCCCCTGCCCTCGGGCGGTCATTCAGCAGCCCTTGGAGCTCCCAGAGGGTTTGGGAAGGGGGAGGCGGAGCTCCTGCCTTTCTCTGTCCTGCGTGTGGTGGCAGTGTACCCCCAAATGCTAACCCCCGTCCCCCGCCCTGGCAACCCCCAGCCTACTTCCTGCCCCCAAGGCTGACGCTCCAGGTGCCTCACGTGTGTGGAATCCTACCAGACTTGTCCTTTATGATCGACTTACTCAGCCCCGGGTTGTTGGGGTTCATCCGTTTTGGAGCATGTGTTTGGGGGGGTCTTCTGAATCCCCCTGCAGGGAGGGGTCCCATGATCATTTCAGATCTAGTGTCCGCGCAGGAGGTGGGCGGGCCTTCTGGTTTTGGAATCCTCCTGGCACCCCAGAAGCAGGCATCTCGGGCCACAGCGCCTTGGTGGCCCCTCCTCGTCACACAGGCCGTCTCTCCTCACAGGTGCACATCCTCATGGGCTCCTGTTACAAGACCAAAAAATTCCTGCTCTCCCTGGCGGAAAACAAGCTGGGCCCCTGCATGCTCCTGGCGCTGAGGGGGAACCAGACCATGGTGGAGGTAAGCAGCCGGCCTGCGCCCCCGGCACGGTGCCGTCCCGTCTGGGCCTTGGTCCTTGTGGACCGAGTGCCTGGCGGGGGCCCGGAGCTTAGGGCAGCTGGGAGCACAGCGGCCGACGAGGCAGGGGCAGCCGTGGCCCGTGCTGAGCCTCGCGGGAGCGTGCGGCCTCCCTCACACGACTTACCCTCTCGCTTGCTCTCCTTATGACCCTGTTGACCTTACGGGCCGGAAGGGTCAGCGGAGGTTTCTGTTCCGTTTTTCTGTTTCTGTAACAGACCAGCCCAGTCGGGCTTCAAACGATGATGCTCGTGTGTTTGGCTCACGGGTCTCGGGGTTCCCGGGCTCGGCGGCCAGGCTCCTGCTCTGGTCTCTGGTGAGCAGGCCGGAGCACCTGGGACCCCAGGCCTCTCCCCACACCACAGCCTTCCCACTCACCAGGGAGCACGCCCCTGGCCCAGTCCCTCTCTGTCTCCTCCCAAAGTCCCCAGGAGCCCGAGGCCCCCAGAGCCGCTGTCCCAGGGCAGACAGGCAGACGCCGCATCGTCTTCCTCACGTACCTCCCGCGTTAGCCGGTGTCACTGGGCCACGTTCTGCCCGGGGCAAGCGCCAGCCCATAGTCAAGGGCTGGGGCTGAGAACACCACTTAGCGGGAAGAACATCCCAAGGATTTGAGCCCCAGAGCTGCTTCCCTGCCAGTGAGCCTTGTGCTGAGATGTGGGGGCAAGGAGTTCCCCAGAAGGCGCGAGCAGAGTGTCCAGGCCAGGCCAGGGAGGAGGCCAGCATGGCTGAGTCGAGGGCAGAAGGTCAGGGATTCGGGTGGATGCACCTGGAGAGCCCATGAGGCACTTAGAGGCCCTGGTAAGGATCTTGGAGGTTCGTCCGCGTGCTTGTGCCGGAGACCTGCAGGGGCAGGGGGAGCAGGAGGCAGGTGAGCCGTGCTGTGCAGACCTGGGCCAGGCAGGCTCTCCTTGGAAGGGGTGGAGTCACGGGAAAGGGAATCTGGAAGCAGGGCTGCTTGCGTGTGAGGCCCGGGCCCCTGGGAAGGAGCGCTGGCAGCAGAGTGACCTGTGCAGTCGCCCGAAGCTCCAGGAGGCGGGATGTGCCCAGTGTCTCCCCCCAACAACTCAGTGACCATGTCTTAAGCACCAGCCGTGGGGTAGGCAAACGGGGCGGGGGACTAGGGATGGAAAGAGGTATCCTGTCTTACGGGCTCTCTACCAACCCTTCAGGGCCTAGCGTGCATCCTTTCTTTGTGCGTTTGCCGAAGGCCTGCTCTCTGCTCAGCTGGGTGTGTGCGAATGTTTCCATTGTATGGATGGGAAGCTGTGGCTGGTGATTTGCCCAGTATCACACAGCCAGAAATGCAGAGGGGGAGAGCATGGTTGCTCGTTTTTAGGATGATATTTTGGGGAGCATAGAGCACGCCGAGCTTATCCGTCAGAACCCTGTCCCCCGGTCTGTGGGGCTGCTGGGCCAGGCTGAGGGTTTGGCCCCCTGTGCCTGTAGAGGGCAGCCCTGCCCGGAGTCTCGGACAGGCTGTAAGGTGCCTCCCGCTGCTCCCTGCAGATCCTGTGCCTGATGCTGGAGTACAACATCATTGACAACAACGACACCCAGCTGCAGATCATCTCGACCCTGGAGAGCACGGGTGTGGGCAAGCGCATGTACGAGCAGCTCTGTGACCGGCAGCGGGAGCTCAAGGAGCTGGTAAGGCCACAGCCCGGCTCCGTGGCTCCAGAGCTGGGCCGGGCAGGGCTCTGCTTGGGTGCGCCGGGGCGGAGCGCAGGACCACCGCACCTGCACGGGCCGCTGTTCCAGTGAGTCCTCCTCCAGGCCCAGAGAAGTCGGGACCGTGTGTGCCACGTCCTCACCCCCAGAGTCCTGCACACCAGTCACTGTCGCCCTCCCTGTATGTCACTCGTGTCCCTCAGGCCCTTCTTGAAGGGGCCAGGGCTGGACTTCAGAGTGGCAGCAAACTCGTGCCGCCGGCCCCCTGCAGCAGCTGTCCCCCGGTGGCTGATGGGGAGGGTGTGTCAATATTCCAGCTCCCTCTGCGCAGACAGGACTACCTCTGAGACCTGACCCAGAGGCCCCAGCGGTAGCTATATGCTAACACTCCCCTCCTGAAGCGGCTTCACTGTCTCGCTTCCCCTGCTGGTGTTTCTTGGCATCCCCTCTCTACTAAACCAACTGAGCCCCAACCTTGTCTCGGGGTCTGGCCCGAGACCAAGACCACCATGTTGCCTTCTACTGCCCTGAAATGAACCCGGCTCTGTGTGATGTCAGCGAGGATGGGGTGTGCAGGGGAGAGAACGG
The DNA here is from genome assembly GCF_022355385.1 of Mustela nigripes. Classification (NCBI taxonomy): domain Eukaryota; kingdom Metazoa; phylum Chordata; class Mammalia; order Carnivora; family Mustelidae; genus Mustela; species Mustela nigripes. Next base: position 53,446,456 of record NC_081573.1, read on the forward strand.
GTCGTAATCAGTCTGGTTTCTGTTGCAGCAAAGGAAAGGCGGGCCCACTAGGCTAACACTGCCCTCCAAGTCCACAGTGAGTTGGTTTCCTTCTTCTGTGGGGCCGGGGGGAAGGAAGAAGGTGTTAGGCCTCCGTGCTGGAGAGCGGCAGACAGCGGTGGAGGTGAGCAAGGACAGCGTAGTCCTTGACAGGCCACTTTTCCAGGAGGGATTGGGGTTGCCGGAAGCCAAGCACGGTAGAGATTATTGTTGATACTGACGTTAATGTGGTACCCGTTAATAATAGTAATAGCTCACATCCAAGGAGTATTTAGGTACCAGTACTGGGTTATGAGTTCATTTTATCGCTGTAATAATACTATGAAGTTGGCGCCTCTTTTTACCCCCATGTACAAGTCTCCGCGGATCTTAGTCCCATCTCTCCTGCTGCCCCACTGTCCTTGGCATAAGACTTCTACCTCATGGTTCAAAAAGGCTGCTCAAACTCTAGCCATCATGTCTGCATTCAGACCAGCAGAAGGAGGAATAGCAAAGAAGAACATGCCCCTTCCCTTTAAGGGCTTTCCTGAAAGTTCTAGTGGACACATCTCCTCATACACCGTTGTCCAGGTTCAGCACGTGGGCACACCTGGCTGGGAGATTAGGGCAGCTGTGTGACCGCTAAAACTCAAGGATTCCGTCACTAAGGTGGAAGGGAGAATGGCTGTTCCCCTCGGTGATCGGGGTCTAGTACTCACACATGCACAGATCTACACAGGCCTCAGAGTTAGGGGGGACCTCGGTGATCGCAGGTGGGAGAGGGGCCCGAGCTGCTGCGGGGGAGGGTGAGTTGGCCAGGCGCACGTGGACGCACGCACACACGTGGGAGCGACGTGGCCTCAGAACACCCCAGTTGGTGATTCAGGCTGTGAGTCACGGTGCTGGAAGCTTCCTCCCTCCCCCACGGGGACGTGGAAGCAGCCCTTCCCTCCCCGACAGCCCCCTTGGTCCAAACACCACACCCCCCCGCCCACACCAAGCCACGACATCACCCCACCTCCTGGGGATTTGTTGCCCCAGTTAGAGCTCTGCGGGGCAGGGGAGAGGAGGCGGCGAGAGGGGTATGATGGGGTCTCAGGAGCTGCTGGCAGCCCGAGGCCTTTCCCGACAGCCCACCTGCCCGTGTGTTTGCAGGACGCCGACTTGGCTCGTTTGCTGAGCTCCGGCTCTTTTGGGAACCTGGAGAACCTCAGTCTGGCCTTCACCAACGTAACCAGTGCCTGCGCGGAGCACCTCATCAAACTGCCTTCTCTCAAGCAGCTCAACCTGTGGTCCACTCAGGTGCGTGCTGCCTGCCTGCTCCCTGCTCCGTGCTCCCTCCCGCCCCTGCACCTGCCTTCCTGCCCCCAGGCACCCCGACACTGCACCTGCTCTGCCCCTGACTCCCTGGCTGGCCTCTCCGGCCAGAGCCCATGGCCCCGTCTCTCGATTACCACAGCCCCTCCCCGCTCAGCACCCACTCCCATGGCCAGAGGAGGTCTGGGATTTCATGAATCCATTTTGCAGGTGGAGTTGCTGAGCCCCGGGGCAGGGATGTCCTGGACAAAGTCTTAGAAGCCCTTTGAGGCAGGGCCGAGAGGTGGGCTGGTCTCATGCACCTGCCCGGGGAGCACATGGCAGCCCGTGGGCCTCGTTGTAATGACAACCACAGCTCACAGCTGCTCGGTGCCTGTCCTCAGGATTTCTTGTGCTGTTGAGCCCCTCGTGTGGCAGGGCGTGTGGTCCCCACACTGTCCCTGGGATGGGTAGGCACCCTCGTTGACAGAAGAGAAACCTGGTGTTCCTGGCAGTCTGCTTTCCAGGCCTGTCCTGCCCCATCCCACCGGCCTGCCCAGGGAAAAGCTGCTGGCCCCCACTTGGAGCCATAGCCATGGAGTTCCCAGCCCTCCCTAACAGAGAGCAGGAGTCCTGGGGAGGCCCTTGCCCAGCCCACATCCCACCAGCAGAAACTGGACTTGAACCCAAGTCAAGAGAAGCATTGTCTTTGGAGAGAAGCAAGGGCAGCCCAGAACGCCCCTGGGGCTTGGAGGGTGTTGACTCCTTCCTTGTCTGTGCACTGCTACCCAGCCTCAAGGTCATTTCCCCAGGGGGTGGGGGTGGAGCATCAGGGCTGAGAGGGTCTCTGCTCCACAGTTTGGAGACGCCGGCCTGCGGCTCCTGTCGGAACACCTCACCATGCTCCAGGTGCTGAACCTGTGTGAGACACCCGTCACCGACGCCGGCCTGCTGGCCCTCAGCTGTGAGTCCCGAGGGCGTGGCCGGGGTGGGTGGCCTGCGGGGGGCCTGCGTGCGAGCAAGCATTAGCACACCCCAGCTAAGCACAGACTGCCCGTGCACTGTGCCGGGTGCTGGGCTATAGTCCTCCATCCCCCAAGTGGTCGCTGAGCACCTGCAGTGTGCCAGGCACTGTTCTAGGTGCTAAGAACGGCACAGCAGGGGAAACATCCCTGCTCTCAGAGAGCTTATATTCTAGAAGCAAAAGGGAAAATGAGTACCTGTTCCCTCCAGATACTTCAGGTTCAAGAAAAGTGCTCTAGGACATTGCTGCCCAACTGCCCTGACCAGTGGCGATAGCCACCCCCTGGGGTTAGAGGCGCAGATTCTCAGGTCCTGCCCCAGACCTGCTGATTCAATTTTAACAAGATGCCCAGGGGATTCCCTGCATTGTTGAAGTTTGAGAAATATTGCCCTAATAGAAGGGGTGCCTCGGTGGCCAAGCCGGTTAAGCGTCCAACTCTTGATTCTGGCTCGGATCCTGATCTCATGAGTGGTGGGATCAATCCCTGCATCGGGCTCTGCCCTCAGCCTGGGAATTTGCACTTCCTGTTTCTGACCTGCTGGTTAAGATCAGGCGCCCCGTGTCTTGGCTGGGAGGAATCGAGGAAGGCTTCCCAGGGAGGTGACCGGATCTGGGTGGAAAAGAGACATATGTACGAAGTGGCCGAGGAGATGATATGCTGGGCAGTGGCCGTGGCTCCTGCGAGGTTGTTGGCAAACTCCATATGGCTTGGGAGGGGTGGGGACAGGAGGCAGGAGTCATGGAGGGCAGAAAAGATGAGGTTTGGAGACATTTCTCTACAAATGTGCTCCTTGGATACTGTCATGGGAGCCCCACAGTCGCTGGATCGGTGCCCCCAGGAAGGGACAGAGCATCACACCGCTGCCGAGCGACTCCTGACCACACCGCAGTTTGAGACCTGCTTTCAAGAATTTGGGGTCCGGGGCAGCCCTGTCGGAGAGTTTGCAGAGTTTCCCTGGGGGACGGGCCAGGCCTGGTCACTGCGGCTGATCTGCGGTGTGGCAGGCAGGTGCTGGGGACACTTGGGGTACAGGCAAGTGGAGGGAGTGAGAGAGAGAGACCAGAAGGGAGAGAGGCTCAGAGAGCAGGGAGAGTGCATAGGCGCAGACCAGCGCCTGCCTGAAACTGACCTTCTGTCCTGGTGGCCCCTGGCCATGCCCCTGTAACGCCACTCACCCCACCCCATTTGCTCGTCAGGGGCCTGGGCCACTGCAGTCCGTCCCCTGGCTTCTCTGCCCCATCCCTGCAGCTGCCCTGGGCGGGAAGGTCTCACTGATTCCGTGACGGCATCTCTCTGTCCTTGTACAGCCATGAAGAGTCTCTGCAGCTTGAATATGAACAGCACCAAGCTCTCGGCGGATACCTACGAAGATCTGAAGGTACTTCCTCCCTCTCTGCCTACCCCCTTCCTTCTCTCCTCGCTTCCCTCCATCCACCAGCATCTAATACTGGCGCTTCGCCCTCATGAAGCTTATTCTCCGGCAGGAACGGCTGTTACTGCAGCAGATAAGGCAGTAAACGGAGTAGGGACAGGTTGAGAGAAGTGCTAACGAGGAGGCCAGCAGCCAGTGGGTCGGGTGGAAATACGGAGGGCCTGTTTGGCATGTGATCCTCAAGGATGGTCCCTTTGACGTGAGGTCACAGCAGCCGAGACCTAAAAGATAAGCCACAGATGCAAAGGGTGAGAGGAGAAGCAAGTGCAAAGGTCCTGAGGCAGAAAGTGTTGGCGTGAGCTGACTTTGTGGCAGATGTGAGTAGAGAGTAAGAGAAAACAGACTGGGGCCAGACTGAATAAGGCCTCTTCAGTCACAGAAGGGCTCCGGATTTCATCCAAGTTCAGTAGAAAGCTTTCAGAGGCTCTAAACAGAGGAGTGAGTTATGCTCGTAAGCGCTTGTTCTGGCCGTTACCAGGAAAATGGATTTTTTTTGTGGGGGCGGGAGGTAGTGCAAGCAAGAGTAGAAACCGGAAGCACATTAATGGGGCTGGTGCCGTCACACAGATAAGAGCCTGGATGGCAGCCTGGGCTAGGTTGGCAAGATAACATTGGGAAAGGAAAAAGGATCTGAGTGGGGAAAGGCAGGGCACATTTTGTTTGTAAAACAGGTCTTAGGGATTGGAGAAGCTGGGCCTTCAGCAGCCTCCTGCCCCCGTCCCAGTGGGCCCGGTCCCATCCGCCCCAGCAGGCAGTGAGCAGGGCTGCAGGTAGCCCGTGCCAAGGACGGAAGGGCTGGGCCAGGTGGCCAGATGGTCCCACCAGCCCACTGGCGCCTTCACAGGCAGGAAGCCACTCGGAGGGAATCCTCCCCAGCAGGGGGCCCCCCCCCCAACCTCCCCCTCAGCCAGACCCATGGCCGCTGTCACAGCATCTACTGTGTACCAGGCCCACACTGGGGGCAGGGACTCCACAGTGCTTCTGGGTCCGTCCTACACCCTGGGCGGAAGCTCAGTCCTGGCAGACAGATAAACAGTAACCCAGGCAGGACAGGGCTTGGGGACCAGCAGGGAGGGCACGGGGGGACAGCCAGCCCTGTTCAGTGGGACAGAAGGGCCTTCCCAAGAGGAGGGCTTAAGAAACAATTTTTGCCAGGGCGGCCAGAAGAGAGGGCTGTCCCAGGGGTCCCGAGGAGTGCGTGGAGAGGGGGTGGGGGTGAAGTCGGCCTCAATGCCTGCCCCCCCCAACCTTGGTGAGGTCAGACCTCCCCCAGGGCTTATCACAGGTGCAAGCTCCAGGGCATCCTGCCCAGTCCAGATGGGCATTTTTGCCCTACTGCCAAGGATTGCTATGCCCCTGAAAGCTGGAGGAGCCCAGAACCAGACACCAGGCAGCACAAGGGCATATGCAATTGGGGAAAAGCCACTTCCACATATTCAAGAGACACGTGGTGCCCACTTGTGGATAGTGGCCGGTGACACCCCAGCCTCAGTAATGTGGGGATCGGACCAACATGGGGGTGGCCCGCCTGCCTCTGGGGCCACCCAGATCACTGCCCCCCCCGCCCCCCACACCGCCCGTGCGGGAGAATCTGGAACCACTTCCTTGTGTTGCGGTCTCCTGATGTTGTGAGGTTGGCTTAAAGGTTTTTTTTACAGTGCTGCACGGGTGACCGCAGGCCCCCGTGTGTCACCTCTGCCTGGGCAGCAGGGGGCCGTGAACTGGGCCCCAGGACAGAAGCACCGAGGAGCTGTGTGCTCGTGTATACACACGTGCAGTAGCAGCTTGCCCGGGCCGGGTAGGCATGGGAGAGGGAAGGCAGGGGTGCAGAGAGGAGAGCCGTTAGCCCTCTCTGTGCAGGGCAGGCTCGTGGAGAAAAGCCGCTGCTTATAAAGGAAGAGAGGAGCCGTGTCTGGGCAGCAGGGATGGAGAGCAGGAGGCGGCTCTGAGCCGTCTCTGAGCAGGTGAACTAGTCTCGTCGGATCTGACCAAGTGTCCTGCGGGGGACACCCTCCGCCGCCCCCCAGTACCGGCCCTGACGGGGATCCCGTGGTCCTGGGATCCCGCTCCGTTCGCCTGCCCGACTGCTGGTAGTGACGGGATGTGAACAGCACGACGAGGGAGAACGGTCCCCCTCCCTGGAGCGTACCACTGTGTGTCGGGCAGGGCGGACTGTGTGTTCGCGGTTCCCGGCCTTCGCGCCGTCCTGGGAGCAGGGGACTGGGCCCCGTTCGTTGCACAGATGACACCTGAGGCTCCTGGAGGCTGGGGGCACGGCCCCGGGCCCTGCAGCCAGAAAGTGGTAGAGCTGGGCTCGTGCCCCAGGCTTCCCACCTACTCCAGAGCGCAGGGACGCACGGCCGGTCAGAGGAGGGGCCATGGAATCCCCGGCAGCTGTCACCTGCGCCATACCCCCATGTACTTACTGCATTCTCCCCACGGTCACCCAGCTCTGAGCTCCGGGGAGCCCCCGCTGGCAAAGTGGGGAGGGCAAGGTGGGACCCCCAGCCACTGAGGCAGGGGAGCCGGCGGGGCCGGGTGCTGGAAGGGACCGGCTCCTTCTTGCCGCCCCACAGGCCAAGCTTCCCAATCTGAAGGAGGTGGACGTCCGCTACACGGAAGCCTGGTGAACCTCCCGCCTCGGCAGGACGGCGTTTGCAGCTGCGACACACAACTCCTGACTAATAGCCGTAGAGCACCGGTCCTGGGGTCCTACCCCCAGCGTCCTGGCTGTGAGATAGATGGGGGAGTCTTTCTGGGGGCGGAGGGCGGAGGGCGGAGGGGGGAGGGGGTGGGGAGGGGGGCCGTGCGCACGCCCAGCCCCACCTAATTCTTTTAGCTTCATAATTGGAAACCTTGACCTGATCTAAAATGGACTTTGTAGCAACCAGAGGAGCATCAGCGGGTCGGGGGAGGGGGTGGGGTGGGCGTGGGGGGCTTGGGGAGGGGGGGGACCCTTTGTGGATTTTCTTTGCCTTTGTGTTTAATGCTGTGTGGGAGAAGTCAACCCTGATGCCACCATCACAGGACCCCGATGGGCCTCGAGGGCTGAGGAAGGATGCTTTCTTCCTCAGAGGCTCGACCGAGAACTCAGCCCCCTGCCATTGGGACAAGAAAACCCAGACATGTCATCCCACGTCCGTGTCCTCGCCATTGCTATGCAAAGTGATTCTTGTTGTACATAAGATTTAAATAATGCGCCTATTTAAGAAATGTTGACAAATTGCAGGTCTGGGACCTGCCTCTTATTTATGAAGTCTTCGACCCTCCCTCCCTCCGTCCTGCCCTCCCCCTGCCCGCCCCTGGCCTGTAGTACTGTACAAACCAGTCAGCTGTTGGGGTAGTGGTAGTATTATTGTTATTTTTTTAAAGGAAACCGACAAAAAAAAAAAAAAAACCTCCTTGGAAAATTAATTGCTTTTTTGTAATGAATTCTGTATGCTAATGCTCGGCCGTCCGTCTGCCCCCCTCAGCCCCCCCCCAACTGTGCATTTCCAAGTCCCGCGTGTCTCCAACTTCCTCACGGGTGGGAGTCAGGCTGGGGGAAGTGGGAGGTGGGGTCCCCACGTTGTAGTCTTGCTCCCGCCAGGCCCCGGCTTTCTCTCAGCCCCTTTTACCTGTGTGTGGGGGGGTGCTTGACCTGTGCTCCCAGCCCCCGCCCGGGAGAGCTCCCATCTCCCGTGGCCTTGACCCTCCCCATCCCCACCGAGACTGTGGCCCGCGGCCTCCCTGCCATCCTGTGCTTCACGTGGTCTCCCCATGCATGCCCGCTTCTTTGCATGGTCTCTTGGGAGAAGAGAGAGACGTCACCTCCACCAGCCTGACTGCCCGCCCTGCCCCCACGAATGTGACCACTGCGGCGCAGATACCCCTTCTGTCCCCACCCCGGTCCCGAAGACAAACCAACCTCCATTTCTTTTGTAAACAGTCTGGCTTTTTCTTAACAAGCCCTCACTGTACAGAACAGCCCTTTTATGGTTTACTTGGGGTCCCCTCTCCCCCCAAGCCCCCTTTTCTGTTGGTTTAGCACAAATACCGCCCCCCTCCGACACCTCCAGACCTAACCCCCAGTCAATGTAATTGTTTTATATATATTTAATCTTATTCAATGGAAACCATGCTTTTGTCGTTTTATACTTTGCTAGGTAGACTTTATTACCCCCCGACTATGCCCTCATTTTTTTAAAAAAGGAAAAAAAAAAAGAAATTGGGTTTCAGTCTTAATTCATTTTACGTGCCAGGTTTTATTTTGTGTGTGCGTGTGAGTGTGTTCTGTTTCGTGTTTTGTTTTGTTTTGTTTTCTGTTGTTGTTGTTTTCTGTTGTTTGGTTTTATTCTCTCCCCTCCGGTCCCATACTTTATAGCACTCTGGTGCAGGAAGAAGCAGAAGCAAAAAAAACAAAAAAACAAAAAACAAAACAAAACAAAAAAAACTTTAAAAAACTTTAAAAAAGGAAAAAAAAAAAAGAACCGAGACATGCCACCTTTTCCCTTCGCACTGTTGCTTTTCCTGATGGTTAATACTACTGTCACGTAGCTGTGTTCAGAGATGTGAAATACTTTCAGGCAAAAATAAACTGTAAGTGACTCATTGACATCTGGCCTTTCTGTGTGGCTTTGAGGGAGCCTTTCGGTGGGGATGGGAAGGGGATAAGACCCCGGCGGTTGACATGTGGGCCAGATGCCCCTGTGTCATGAGGTCACTCTGGGCATCCTAGGATGTTGTGCGGCGTCCCTGGCCTCCGCTGGCCACCCCCAGTCCTCACAACCAGAACACCCCCAGGGGACAAGAATCATACCCCCAGGGGAAACCCCAGGCAGCCATTGTGTGCCTCAGGGCCCCTAGGGCCACTCTAGTCTAGAACTTCTAGGACCTCTGTGCCTTTCCTTCATCTGGGGGGGTCTCAGGAAATGCCAATTTTGATTTCCAGGGTCTGGGTGGGGCCCTCCTAGGACCTCTGGGCAGCAGAGAGGCTGCCGGTTTATGGAAGCTGCTCTGAGTTCAACAGCCTTAGAACCATCCATCCAGCTGCCCTGGCACCCACATGTCTCCCCAAGACGGGGTCAGTGCATCCTGGGAGCTTTACTTCCACCCCTCTCCCAAGTCCTTTGCCGTCCAGTGTTTTCTCACTAAGACCCCAGCCCAGTGGCCCCATCGCTCACCCCACCCCATGTCCAGGCCATCGCCAGCCCTCAGAAACGACTCCTTGCCCATCTGTACGCCCACCTCCTTCACCCAAAGCCGGCCCCTCGTCTCTCTCCGGAAGACTGGAGCGGCACCTCCCCGTCTCCCGGGGTCCATTGTACACCCCCTTCCCACCTCGCTGCCCACCCTGCCTCTCCCCAGCCTCGCTCCCCGGCCCTGCTCTCCTTGCTTCCAGAAGCCTCTGTACACCCAGCGAGGGGACAGCCCAAGAACGTGATGGGGTATCCGCTGCTTCGCCTCCAGCCACACCGGAAAAGCAGGTGCCATGGGCAAGGATCCGGAGGGCCCTGGCTTCGTGACGGCCAGCCCTGGCGGAGACCCGTGTGTGCGTGCAGACGTGTGTGCAAGGCGCTGCCGCCTTCTCCGTCACTGATCCTTGCCGCCCCGGGGAGGGCCTGGCTCACCCCAGTGCACAGAACTACCAAACGCAAGGAGGCTGGGGGGACGGGGCAGCCGCCATCCTGTCCTCAGCCCTCCTCCTCACTCTGTTCTGCATCACCTGGGATCCCCTGCCCCGGCTTCTCGGGGAGCCTGGGGAATGCAGGCTACGCAGGGCAGGTCGGGAGGCCGGAAGAGAGATGTCAAGGTGCTGCTTCCTCCGGGCATCCCAGCTTCACGGTATCCTTCCTCCGCTACTCCGGCTCAGGGGGCTATTCCATTGTCAGCCCAGGCCTCGGCCTCGTCAGACCTGCCTGCTCCTGCCAGCTCGGGAGCCTCACACCCTTTGACCCCAACCTGCCCTGCAGGAGGTCCGGAGTCCGGCCATTGGCCCTCCCCTGGCACGCCTGAGCCTCACTGTGTCTTCCCTTTTAAGCCCGTGGCTTACAACAAGACGTGTTCTCTCACGCCTCGGGAGACCAGAAGTCCTCAAAGTCAGGATGTCGGCAGGGTCGCACTCTTTCCTTATCTCTTCCAGCTTCCGGGGGCCTCCGGGCATTCCTGGTCGTGGCTCCGCTCTCCCAGCCTCTCGGCCTTTCTCACCCCAACCCCCACTCCTGCGTCTCTTTACCCGTTGCTTTCTCTTACCGAGACCGCTGCCGCTGGATGTAGGGCCCACCTGGATGACCTAGGACAACCTCATGGACAGGTCCCTAACGGGATCATCTCTGCAAAGACTCCTTTTCCAAATAAGGTCACGGCCATACGTTCCAGGTGAAAGCATCTCCTGGACCCCAGCACTGGAGGGCAAAGATGGGAGGGAGAAGAGCCCGTGTTCCGTTGTTCACACTTCCAAGTCTGGGATTCGTCCTGCGGGCTCTGAACGATAGGGAGATTGCAATTATCCATCCGCTTTCTAACGTAACACTTAGGTAGCCCCTACTGTGTCCTACTATGACCCTTCTTGCCTGATAGGGAAGTGGAGGCCAGGAGAAGCTGGGTCTCTTGGTCAAGGTCGCACAGGGAGCCGGGCCCTGGGGGGGGACATCTCCGCACTGCTGCTGGTGGGTAGATGAGGCTGGGACCACGGCAGGGACCATGTCGAGAAACGGATCCAAGAGGAGCTCAGGAATCAAACGGCAGGACTTGGGACTAGTACAGAGGGAAAGCCGGCCAGGAGTCAAGGATCACGTTCAGTTTCTTGGCTGAGTCCCCATGTCAGGCTTCGAAGGCCCTAGACTTAGCAGTTCTTGAGGACAAGCGGGGCTGGTATGTCTCCCTCCTAGTGGGCTCTGAGGCCTGCTTTCCCTGGGGGCGCCTCCCTACACGGTCACCAGGTACGTCCGCTCTAGCCAAGCTGGAAGGAGTCTACAGCTGGGGACCCCAGATCCGCTTGCACCCGTGTTCGGAGCTGGAGGTGGCACCTGACGGGAGGTCTCCTACGTGGCCAGCAGGCGTGGAACTTGGTTCGCCCTCTTTGGAAAGCGTTTCAGCTAGAGCTAAAGCTAAGCTCCTGCCCCACCCTGGGCATATGCCCCACAACCCCGCTCCTGGGCGTACGCCCCAGAGAACCGAGTGCTGGTGTCCACCAAGAGACGCAAGCGAGAACACTTCCAGCAGAATTCTTCGTAACCGCCGAGGAGCTGGAAGCCGCCCAAATACCCACTGAGAGGAGAGTAAACAAAGCAGGGAGTCACGTGTGGCGGGACTGCGCAGGTGTCCCCATCAATAGGAGAATGAATAGACACAGTGACACAGTCCTACGATGGAATTCTGCAGAAAAGGACAAAAGAGCCAACTGCCGCTACCCACAGTGACGTGAATTAATTGGACAGACGTTCCGTGTGTGCGAGGAGCCAGACATCATTGAGGGTTTGCCACCGGATCCCGTTCACGTGAGTTCATGCACAGGTACCAGGCATCTGTGATTAGTCAAACGGAGGTTGTTGATAGCCCGGGGGCGGGACGTGCTATTGACTGGGAAGTTGGAGGGAGCTTTCTGGGGTGATTAAAATACCCGGTTTCTTGATCTGCAGTCACACGGGTGTTTAAACGCTCATGGAGCTCCACATTTCAGATCTGTGTCATTTACTGCACAGGTGACACCTGGCGGGTTCAGTACATTAAGCCTCTGTCTTTGGCTCAGGTCACGATCCCAGGGGCCTGGATCCAGCCGCGGGGTCCTCGGGCTCCCCGCTCCGTGGGGAGTCTGCTTCTCCCTCGGCCGCACTCATGAGCTCGCGCCTCTCTCTTCTCTCTCTCAAGTAAAGTTTTTTTAAAAAGTGGCATCAAGTGGACACAACCCAAATGTCCCTGACCAGGCAATAAATACGGTAAATCCAGACAACGGACTATTATCTACCTGCAAGAAGGAATGCACTATAGATAGTCATTCCAACACGGATGAATCGTGAAAACATGATGCTGGGGGAAGGAACCCAGACACAAAAGACCACCTATTGTTTTGTTCCATTTATAGGAAATATCCAAAATAGGCAGACCTATGGAGAGGCAAAACAGACTGGTATTTACTGGGGACTAGGAAGCAACTGCTTAATGGCAATGGGGTTTTGTTTGGTGGTGATGAAAATTTTTTGCAACGAGAGAGGTGGTGATCACACAAGACGTAATTGTTCTAAATGCCTCTTTAAAATGGTGCGTGTTGCATGAATTTTGCCTTTGTTTTGAAAAACGACATCCAAAAAGCAGATTTTAGAGAAAAGCTGGCTGCTGCTCCTCTCTGCTGGGTCTGGGCCTCGGAGGGAGAGGGGTGCCAATGCCACCGTGACTTCTAGCCAAGCGGTACTTGCCCATCCTCACCAAGTCCCCTCCCGGTGGAGCTTTGTCTCTCCTCAAACACTCTACTGCCATCTGCTGGAAAATTGTCTTTATACATACACAAACGCCCTTAAATGTGGCATGCTTGTTCCATGGACAACCCGCGCAGCTGTATAGAGCAGGACATCTGACTTGGCTTTATTTTTCAGTGTAGCTCCTCAGCTTTCAATAGGGCCTTGAAGACCTCCATGCTGCCGTCCTGCCACCTCACCACCCCACCCACGCCCTCTCTGATGCTGAGTAAGGTTAGCCCGAGCCACCTTCTCAGATTTGGCAGGGACATGCAGCCATGTGGTTCCTGATCCCCTCATCCCTGCCCTTCAGACACACCTCTAGAGACAAAAGCTTCCCCAGAGCACCTTGTTCATCTCCACAGCAGCGGGAGGCTGAGGACCGCAGAGAAGGTCTCCACCAAGCCCCTGGCAATAGGCCTCTTGGCTGTTTGTGCTTCCTCTCCATGTAATGGTAGGAACAACAAGCTGTTCCTCGAGAACACCAGGCTGTGTCTCTTCTCCAGTGTGCCAGGGAGGAGAAGGGGCTGCCGGATCCCGTGGGCAAGAGGCTCAGGAAACGGGGCACCAGAATCTCTGGGTACGGAGCACAGGATATCTGTCCACTGTGGCAGCTCCTTTCTGGCTCCCGCCCCCAACCGTGGCCACAGGAGAGGTGGGAAGTGAGTCAATGATTCTCTCATGGGTTTTTGTTTTGTTTGTTTTGTTTTTATGGGTGGCCATGCCTCGCAAGCCTCGTACCCCTGGAGTTCCCATGGTATCTATCATGGGCCTGGAGTTGGGGACTATCTCCCCCGGTGTTGGCGGTTCAAGACAAGCCATGTCTTAGAGAAGTAGGATACAAGCCACATATATAATATAAAATGTTGTAGTAGCCACGGTTTTTAAAGAAACGGGCAAAATCAATTTTAACAATATATTTTCCTTAACCTAACAGACCCCAAATAACATTTCAACATGTAATTAATATAAAACTTACTGAGATATTTCACATTCTTTTCTTTTCTTTTTTTTTGTACAAAGTCTTCTGTGTGTCTTGTATTTCCAGCACATCTTCGTTGGGACCAGTCACATACATCTCAAGCACTCCACAGCAGCCATATCTGGCTCTCCTACAGACAGCACAGTTCTAGAACTTCCATAAACCCAGAGCACGAGAAGTGGAGAACAGCATGCGTCCAGGACTTGAAATAGCCTAACGCAGGGAGAACATGGTTTCGGCCTCAGAGCTGCCTGTGAGCGACCTCGGGCGGGAGGGTCTCACAGGTGCCCAGCCTGGAGGGAGGCCCTTACAGAACTGACCTGCAGAGCTGCGGGGTTCAAGGGTCCAGCCCCCAGGCCTTCTGGTAAGCAAGCTCCTGTCCACTTTAACTGATTTTTTTGAAAGAAAGGTAGTATATTCATTTAGGAGAGAAAGCTTGGTAGACATCGACAGAGAAAGTCCACTAACAGCTGCTCAGGGCCAAGGGGCTGGGCGGACAGGCAGGGGCCCTGCTTTCATTTTGGAGTGATGAAAACGTTCTCCTTCCTGCGGTGATGCCGGCACAATGCTGCAAGTACACTAAAAACGCCCCGCTGTACGCTGTGCTTGAGTGGGTTGTGTGGTCAGTGAATTATATCTCAAGTAGGCTTTTTTAAAAAATTTTATTTATTTATTTATTTATTTATTTATTTATTTATTTATTAGAAGAAGAAAGAACAGGGGAAGGGGCAGAGGGAGAGAGGCAAATTGGAGCAGACTTCCCAGGGGGCCTGGAACCCCAGGCCAGGCTGGATCCCACTACTCAGAGATCCTGGTCGGAGCCCTGATCTAGAGCTGGTGAGCCACTCAGGCGCCCCTCAATAAGGCTATTTATTTTTAATGTACCGAACACCTACTGGGTGCCAGGCACGCTGCAGACTCAGGAGTAAATAAAGCAAAAGGCCGTCCGCCACCCCCCGCAGTCTGGGGAAGGAGGCCGCCCCCAGCCAACCCCACAAGCCGTCTCCTGAGTGCGGCGGAGGGGGCTGCAGGGAGGGGCAGGCTGCGGCAACGAGCGCCTCCGAGAGGGGGCAGCACCGAGCTGAGGTGCCCCGACCTTGAAGAGCCCCAGAGGACCCGCGCGCCGGGCAGGTGGAGCCTGGAACCGCCTTCCAGGCAGTGGGAAGAGCGGGCGCGGAGGCCCAGAGTCAGGGCGTGGCCGGGGCGAGGCAGAGACTCGCAGCCGGGAGGAGGAGGACGTGGGGGCCTGAGCTGCAGGAGAGCGCGGCAGGGGGCGGAGGCAGAGCGGTGGGGAAGGGGTGCGTGACGCTTGGAGACTTGTTCGAGTGCGCACCCCCCGCCCCCACTGAGGAGTGGGCGGGAGGGAGGCGGCCGGGAGTCCGGGAGGGCGGAGGAGGGGGTCGCCGCGGCCCGCCGCCCGCGTTCCCCCCCGCAGGCCGCGCTCCGGGGGCGGGGCTGCTCGCGGACGGAACAGGAAGTCGGGTCCGCCCAGCGAGCGGCCCGCGGCGAGCCCCGGGAGGGCGAAGGGGCGGGCGGGCAGGTGGGACGCGGCGGGCCGGGCTCACACCTGTCGGGCCGGGCTCACACCTGTCGGCCCGTGGCGGCGCGGACGGGACGGGTCAGAAGGCGGGGTGGCGGCGCCCACGCCCCTGCGGCCCCAGCTGCTGCCGAGCCCGGCTGGGGCCGCGCCAGGCCGGCGGGTCGGGGCGGGAGGCGGCGCGCCCGGCCGCGGCCCGTGACGTCAGCGTTGCCATGGAGACCGCGGCTTCCCCGGCGCACGCCCTGCAGCTGCGGCGGACCCCGGGGCTGGGGAGGCGGCGGCGGGGCTGAGGGGAGCGGGAGGAGCGCGCCCGCGTCGTGCAGCTCGGCCCCAGAGCGTGGCCCAGCGCGACCCCGAGGGGTCCTGCCCCCCGCAGCCTGCGCCCACCCCTGTCGCCCAGACGCGGCTCCTTTCGTGCGGGCTGGGAGACGCTTTGGCTTCAAAGAGCGCGGGGTCCCCCGCGGCCCTCCCCACAGTAACAGACCGAAGGGGCTTGCTCCGTCCGTCCCGTCGACCTACCCCCCGCACCGGCTCCAGGGTTTCGTGTCCACGAACCCCTTCCTTCCCAGAGCCTGTAGCGAGGCCCGTAGTGAGGCCGTCCTGGGGCCCTGCGGGTGCCCAGCGCCTGGCCCGCTCCTGCGGCCCCCAGCACGACCCCGCGAGGGAGAAGCGGCGATCTGTCCCCGCCGCCCCGAGGAGCGCACTAGGCAGTGGGGTTCTCTTTGTCTCTCCACGTGCTCATCTTCCCTTCCAGATTCTTAAAAGACACCTTCAGGAACACAGTGTCCAGGCAGTTGACTTCAGGTTCACCTCCGGATTCTCGCTCATTTCAGGCCTCTTCCTTCTTCCCACTTCTGAGGGGGGCGCCTGTCCTGGACTTGGCAGGTGTTGCCCTTGTCGCTGTGTGCTCACTGCTGCTTCTCCACCTGGTCACGGGGGTGCTCGCGCTGTGGCCCCGGTGTGCGCACTTGGCAGGACTGGGTGGAGTGGGAGTGAGGGTCCCTGCCGCAGGGTGCCACAGGGTCCCCCAGGTCCCGCCCCAAGTTGCTAGTCACCTACCTCCAGCTGCTGCTGATGTAGGAAAGAGGGTGTTAGGGTTCAACACCGATGGCCAAGGAAGGATTCTTGGGATGTCTTTGGTGCAAAAAGGTGGTTTTATTAAAGCATGGGCCAGGGCCCTGGGGCAGGAAGAGCCACACTGGGGTCCTGAGGCGTGGCCCATTATAGACTTCCAAGTGGGAAGGGCGTTAGGAATAGCAGAGGTTTCTCAGGAATTTTGGAAGCAAGCTTTCCAGGACCTTGAGGGGCTAGCTGTTGTGGGAAAACGTCATTTATTACCATCTGATAAAACCTTAGTCAGGAGACCCTTCAGATGCATATGGGTGAGCCAAGGAGGGGTGGGGGGGTGGTGATTGCCAAAACATATCTTGGGGGTTTAGAGATAAAGGAAGCTTCCAAAGGAACTTTTTTATGTTAAAGTAGATTTACAGGATCCTGGTTGCGGTGGTGGGGAGGGGTCACACTCGGATTGCCTTTTGCCTTTAGCAGTGAATAAAGACCAGACCCCTCCCTTGGGGAGTTGTGTTCTGGAGAAGTCCGGTAAGAAACAGAATTAATAAGAAAAAGGATGTAGTGTCTTAAAAGGGTAGATGTGATGGGAAGAAAACCCAAACAAGGGGATGGAGAGAATAGAGGGAAGGTGCCCCGGGAAGGCGTCGGTGAGAAGCGGAAATCTGGGTAAAGACCTGAAGGAGGAGAGGGAGGATCCAAGGGATGTTTGCGGGGAAGAGCATTCCAGGCAGCGAGAACAGCCAGTGCAAACGCCCTGAGGTCAAAGCAGGTAAGGAGTGTGAGAGGAAGAGGAGAAGATGCAGCCAGAGCAGAGTGAGCAAAGCCGAGAGGAGAGGAGGGGACTGTCTCCTGAGTCTGCTGCCTGCTGCGTGGAGGCCGTGGGTTTTACTGAGACTCTGCACTCTTGTCCTCACAGATGAGCAGGCATGCTTCCGTACCTGCCGCCAGTGGCCCCCGGCTGAGCGCCCTCCTGTGCACTGTGTCCTCTCAGCTCCCAAATACCCTCATTATTCCCACTTTGTAGATGAGAAAACTGAGGGATGAGATGGGATTCATCTGGAAAAAGGTATGTGTTGGGGGAGGGCCTGGGCCTCTCTAATGTTCTCAGGGAGGAGACCACGAGGCCTGTCATAAGAAAGAAACCGGCTTTTCTGTGGCTGTTCTACTCAGCCTCCAGAAGAGCCCAAATCTTGGGGTCACAGGCTCCTCCAGAGTGGGGCAGGAGGCTCTGTTGTTCCCAGTCTTCCTTCCCTAGGCTGATGGCCCCCAGCCACAGCCAGCAGCCGTAGGATTGGCAGCCTCCCTGGTGTGGGGGTGGTCCGTTGAGAGAACGCGGTTTTTCCTACCGAGCAGGCCTAAAGGATTGTGGGAGGACTCGGGGTGGTTCTCAGCAGGACAAAAGGAGGCTGGCGGGGCTTCGGGTGGGGAGCCGACTTCCACCTTTGAGGGAGGGGGCCAGCCTCTCCTGACCAACCCCCTAAGTCCCTTGGCCTGTCTGGGCAAGTCCCATAGAATTGAGGTCTAGAAAATGTTTCCTCACCTGGGCGACAGATATTTTCATGGGTCTGTTTGTCCTGTGAGGAGCGGTGGAGGGGCGGCTGGCTGGCTGGGTGGCTGAGGAAGTGATGAATGAAGGACCAGACGTGGGGGATGGACTCGTGGCTGGATGGACAGATACGCGAGGAGATGGGTAGCTGAGTCGGTGGTGGCTGAATGGGTGGCCGTGGAAAGGATGAGTGGATGGTTTAGTGACTCATGAGTGGGTGTATTAACTATCTCCTACACTGTAAAAAAATCACCCCAAAAGGTAGTGGCTTGGAACAACAAATAGGCATCTCACTGTTTCTGTGGGGCGGGAACTCAGGAGGGGCTCGGCGGGGTGGTTCTCACTCAGGGCTCCCACGGGGCTGCCATCGGGACAGCAGCCTCGGTCTTGGTCTCATCTGAAGGCATCCCGGGCTGGAGGGCCCACTTCTGCGATGGCGTCCCACACCGCGGTTGGCCGAAGGCCTCAGTTTCTCCTCCACTGGTTCTCCGGAAGCCTACTTAAGTGTTCTCATGACGTGGCTCTTTCTACAGTGAGTGATCAGAGAGCGACCAAAGCCGAAACTATGGGGATCTTTATCACTAAGGTCTCTGATGTCAGCAAGTCAACTGACATCAGCCCACGCTCAGGGGAGGCAAATTAGGACCCACCGCTGGAAGGAAGAGCATCAGAGAATTTGTGGACAGATTTTTAAAACTGTGGCAACAGATAAAGGGATGGTGTACCCACTGTTCTTCCGTGACGCTGGGATCTTAGCATGATCTCAGCCCCACAGCCCGCTTGTGAAATTCACCTGGGACGCTTCTAGATGCTCTTCGAGCCAGGGCGCCAACCCCAGGCCCTCTGAAGGACTTGCTCAGAGCAGAGACTGGACCTTTGTGGGTTTGTTTTGTGGAAAGATCTTAAACTGTAGCCGTAACATTTCTGTTTCCACCGCATTTTGTTACTGTAAAACGTACACATTGTAAAACAGACCGTTTTAGCCGCTTTCGAAGGTGTGGCTCGGTGGCAAAGGGTTTATTCAGGTGGTGGACCGCTCCCCTCCAGAAATGTTCATTTTCTGAAACCGAAGCCCTACCTGTTCAACCCCCACTCCCCATTCCTCCCTGCCCAGCCCACAGCGAGGCCATGTTCCGTCTCCCCGAGTTCCCCCCCGCTCTAGACCCAGCGGAGTGGAACCCCGGGGCCTCGGGCTTGATTGACTTAGTTAGCACAGTGACGTCGTTGTAGGCACGTCAGAGCTTCATTGCTGTTGCAGCTGAATAACCTTCCATTGTCCGAATGGACCCCGTTTTGTTTATGCACTGTCTGTCGGTGGGCGATGAGACCGCATCCACGCTGGTCTCGTCAAGGCTCCCAGGTGATTCTAATGAGCTACCAGGGATGAAAAACAAGGCCTCAGACGAGTGCCTCGCAGTCCTGGCTGCACGTGCCAATCACCTGGTAGCGGTTCAAAAAATACCAACGCCCGGTGAGCCTGGCTGACCCCCCTGGATCAGGATCTCTGGCAGGGGGACTGGGGAGTCTGTAAGAATAACCAATTCCTTCCCCTAGAACGCCAGCGGGTGTGGACTCATTGCCAAGCCTCTGCTGCCCCCTGGTGGCAGCACCTGGGATCCTCCCTCCACCCTGGGACTCGCCTGCCTGCTCACAAGGAGTCCAGGAGGGGGAGGCTCCCACCCATGCCATTCCCTGGGGGTCGGGGGATCCTGTGAGGCTCTACCCGGCCCCACTCCCCCACTATCTCCTGGGTTCCCTGTCTAGAAGAACAGAGGAGTCTATCAGAGAGGAGAAGGCACAGACAGGTGGAGGACTCCACTTTGCTGCTTGCCGGCTGCATGACCTCGAACAAGCCATTTCATCCGTGCTGGGGGGACGACCGCAGCCGCGTCTGGCCAAGTCCCTGAGATCAGAGTTACGGGTGCGGGTTAGCTTTGGGGAGCACCTGGAATTCCTCAGCCTCGGCCTGCTGACATTTCAGTGGGATTAATCCCTGTGGTGGAGACCCCCTGGGCACAGGAGGGTTTGGAATGGCCCTCCTGGCCTCATCCCATGACCCAACAATGAAACCCCCAGTTCTGACAACCAAGAATGTTTCCAGATATGACAGATGTCCCCTGGGTATAGGGTTGCCAGACCAAAAAGGCAGGTTTCCCAGTGACATTTCAGATAAGCGACTCACATCTTTTTGGTCTCACGATGTCCCAAAGGTTGCCTTTTTCTTTGCTAAATCCAGAAACCCTACAAAACCACCTCAGTGGAGAGCCACTGCCCCTCGAGTGTGTTACTCCTGCAGGAGGTGAAGCCAGCAGATGGAGAAGGTGCGGCAGGAGGGTGCCGGCCTGGCCCGGTCAGGGCGGGCCCAGGCATGGTGAGTGACGTGGGCCTTGGAGAAAGGGTGGTCGTGGGAGAGGAAGCAGCGTTCACAGTTGGGCCGAGTGCCTCCAGGGGCTCAGAGCCACCAGTGTGCTGGGGACAGGGGACACCTGGTTTTCCCAGCACCTGCGGACAGAGCAGTTTGTGGCCAACCACAAGTTGGGACAGTTCATCCCCAACTTTTCCCCTGAGAGAACCCTCAGTGTTGGGGAGTCAGGCCCAACTTGCTCATTTGCAAGAGGAAGAAGCAGGCCCAGAGAGGGGCAGTGACTGGCCCCAAGTCACACAGCCAGCTTATGGCAGTGGCAAAGCAGGCATCTGGCTCTTCAAGCCGGGACTCTTGCCCCTGGGGTGGAGCCTGGGGATGTCCTCAACTCGGGGTAAGTCCTCTAGGAGCTCCCAGCATTTTCCCGATGCGGAGGCACTGAAGGCTGGGCCTGCTGCGGTCGCAGCTGCTCTCCGTACCACTCCAGGAGAGTGTGGGGCCCCGTCTGGGGCTGCCCCTGTCGGGACCATCTCTCATCACTGTCTGATACGGTGAGGCCACAGGAGGAAGTGGTACAGTGTTGGTACTTGGAGCCAGACTATCTGGGGCCAGATGCGAGCTCTGCCCCTCACTGACTGTGACCTGAGGCGCCCTGTGCCTCAGCTTCTTCATCTGTAAAATGGGAGTGATGAAAATCAGGCCTATTTTGTAAGGAGTACTTAGAAGAAGGAGTACTTAGAAGAGTGTGTGGCAGATAGTAAGGTTTACTGCTCATCTTACATGTATTCATTCTTCTGGTAACGTCAAGGCTTCTCCCCTGGGAGCTGATTCAGTGGGGCTATCAATCATAGTCACCAACACTGCCCTGCCCTCAGGGGCCTGTGAGTCACTACGCCCTACTGCCCAGTCACTGGGTTGATGAGGAAGACAACCCTGATGAGGGTCTTTTGAGTCCCTGGATCCAGCTTGACCTGAAGGTAGTTCCCAATAGGTAAGACGATAAATTCCCCATTTTGCTTCAGCAAGTTTGAAAAGGGTTCTGATCCATGTGTCCTCTTTGCTTCACAGAGCAAGGGAGTTCCCCCCAAGGCAGCCCCCTTCTCCCATGAACCGGGCCTCTCAGCCTTGGCTTTGATCCAGCCCTGCGCTGGGCCAGTGACCCACTCTCAGGGAGTCAGAGGGTGGTTCTCTGTTTGAGCTGTGATTGGCGCTCACAACAAGAGGAAACAAACTCTCGGGGTGGGAGGGGTGCCTGG
Organism: Mustela nigripes; assembly: GCF_022355385.1. NCBI lineage: Eukaryota > Metazoa > Chordata > Mammalia > Carnivora > Mustelidae > Mustela > Mustela nigripes. Next base: position 53,467,416 of record NC_081573.1, read on the forward strand.
TGGCTTAGTCATTTAAGAGATTAAGAGTCATTTTAAGAGATTACGCTCAGGCCGTGCTCTGCAGGTCTTGGATCAAATTCAGAGTCAGGCTCCCCACTCAGCAGGGAGTCTCTTTCTCCCCTCCCTCTGCCCCTCTTCCCGCTCTTGCTCTCTCTGGCTCTCTCTCTCTCAAATAAATAAAATCTTAAAAAAAAAAAAAAAAAGAGGAAACAAATATGTATAAAGTGCCTCGATGTGCCATGTAGGGTGCTGGGCTTTAAGGTTACTTGAGGTGTATTTTACAGGTGAGGAAATGGTGGTTCAGAGAGGTCATCGGACTTGCCCAAGCCCACGCAGCCTGGAGGAGGAATCACTTCAGTGCAAACTCAGGTAGTGCGGCCCCAAAGCAGCTGTACTTCCCCTGCACCACATGCCTTATTACCTGCCGGGGAGGGGGGGAAGGGTTGTTCCGTGAAAACATTTTTAAATTGTAAAAACATATAACATAAAATGTACCGTGGCAGGGACATTTTAAGTCAGTATCATCCTTCTCAGCTAAAAGATGACCTAGAGAATTAATTACTCCAAGCGGACTGGTGTCCTGGGAAACAGAGGTGAGGTCCCATTCATTCACTCAACACATATTTACTGAGCCCCTAGTAGGTGCCAGGCCATGTTCAAGGCAGGGCTCAGTGCTAAGGTCAGACAAGAGGGCTCAGGGTCTGAGTGCTTAAAGCTGAGCTCCTTCTCTGGGGGGCTGACTGTCACCTGCACAGCCCCAGGAGGGGGCACCACCTCCTATGCCCAGGAGCCGATCTTCGCCCCCCTGGATCACTCTATTCCAGCAAAGTCCTGGGAAAAGAGCAGGTTCAAGATCAAGGAGAGGGTGTTTTGTTTTGTTTTTTACAATTTTATTTATTCAAGGGAGAGAGATGAGTGGGGGGAGGTGCAGAGGGAGAAGGAAGAGCAGGCTCCCTGCTGAGAGGGAGCCCGACATGGGGCTTGGTCCCAGGACCCGGGGATCATGACCTGAGCAGAAGGCAGATGCCCAACTGACTGAGCCACCCAGGAGCCCCTCAAGGAGAGTTTAGCTACATGGCAGAGTCCCAGTCCAGCCAGCGCAGGAACTCCCAGTGCAGTGTCTCTGAGAAATGATTCTGTCTACAAAGTGGGGGACACTTAACCCAGTGGTGTACAATGTGCCTAATCACTGCTTTGGGGGGTCCGGTGGAGAGACTGGGGTCAAACACCAGGACATGCAAGCACCGCATGGCTATCTATGGACAGTGTTCTGAAGGGAAAGGTGGGGTGCTCTGCTGGGGGGTGGGGTACCAGGATCAGGACCACCTCTCTTGGGAGGTGATGTCTAAGCTGGCCAGCCCCTCAGAGGCCCAGAGCCCACCAGTAGCCTCCCCCCACCTTCTAAATTTTCAGTCCGCGGATTCCTTTGTTCTTCCAGCCCTGGGGGGTAGAAGCTGCTTTGGGTCACTAGGAACCCCTGACTCTTCTTTGCATTTGCTCAGTGGAAAGAACCGCGGTGCTTTCTGTCTCCGGGTCGCACTCTGAATGACACGGGAACAGCTGTAAGCCATGCAAAGAGCAGAAGTTAGCACAGTCCGGGCACCTGTCTGGCCAAAGGGCATGAGGTTAGAGGGAGCAAGGCACATTCCGGGAGCCAGGCTGCAGGGGATTTATGGGCTGATGCGTAGAATGAGGCGAAATTAGGTCCGCTCTCACAGGACACGACGTGGTGTCTGAGCGGGATCCGTAGAGCAAGGGGAGCCACGGAATGTGAAGCGGCTGAGAGCTCCGACTTTCCGAGCCCGCCTCGCCGGAGGGGCAACAATGGGTAGGAACGAGACGGCGGGTTAGAGGGGCTTCCTTCCTTCTTTCCTGCTTGGAAGGGAGCGGGTGTCTCAGGGAGGCATCACGGTGTCACAGAATGGAGGGCAGGCTCTCGCGGCCCTTGGAACTCTACTAACCCCAAAGTGGGTCAGACTCAACCGAGGGCTCCCGGGGCGTTGCCCCCACGAACAAAGCCAGCCTGCTGGCTAAAGGGAGGCGGAAAGTGCTTTCGGGGTCCCCCCTGTGTCTCCTGGCTTATAAGTGTGACATCTGTCCCCCCCGCCACACACACACATACCTTTGAGCCCTGTGGGGATGACAGCCCCAAGCGGCTCCTCGCCCTGCACGGAGACCGCAACACCCAGGAATCACCGGGGCCGGAAGCGGAAGTGAGCCCGTGTGGGCGCGCTGTGTTCTGGGAAATGTAGTCCGCAGAGGCCGGAAGAGTCCGTGAGAGCGGTGCATGTTGGGGAGAGTAGTTTTCAAGGGATCTGAGAACTCGCGGCGGTGGCCGAGGTGATTCACCCTAACCAAAGGCGGTGGTTGGGGGTTAACAATTTGTAGATTTGGAGTGAATTTGTAGGTTTTGTTTCTGTCTCTCCCAACCACCAACACCCAAGGGGGTTGGAGAATAAAACCTATACATGCCTCTGTGACGCCAATTGGGCCTGAGTCAGTTGTTCCTCAACCGGAGGAGTAAACCGGCTGTAACCTCCGAGAACCTCAGTTTCCTTATCTGTACAATGGGCAGATTAATAGTTTTTCCTTGGCAGGCTTGATAAGACCCATCAAGCAACTAACAAGGCGCTTAACACGCCTTTCTCGCTTAACCAGTCCCTCCTCCCTCTTGAATCAGACCTCGCAGAGCATAGGGATGTTTTTTGTAACCCGGAGCAAGAGTGGTGCTCCGGGGGCCGGGAGGGGGGGAGCCTGGGTGGCTCAGTGGGTTAAGCCTCTGATTTCAGCTCAGGTCATGGTGTAAGGGTCCTGAGATTAAGCCCCAAGGCAGGCTCCCTGCTCAGCCAGGAGTCTGCGTCTTCTCCCTCTCGCTCTGCCCCTCTCCCCGCTCCTGTGCGCGCTCTCTCTCTCTCTCTCTCTCAAATAGATAAAATATATATATTTTTTAAAGTCGTGCTCCTCTGGAGCACTTGGGGCTTTGTCTTTGGAAAGTAGGATTTCTTGCCAGTTCCAGGGGGACATGTAAGGGAACGTAAGGCAACCTTCTCACCCAGAGACCTGACGACGATGTGTGACCTTACTAGCTAGGGCACAGTGAGATGCAAGTTAAAAAATAAGACGGCCTTCTGGGGCGAGTGTCCTCACCCGGTATTAGTGGGAGTAGTAATGCATGTATCCTTCATAAAGGGGAGTCTGTGTAGGTGCAGGGATCCCTGCTAAGTATTTATCCTACACACTGGACAGTTTCAAAATGACCAAAGTTTCAGAATATTCACTGCAGCATTGTTTATGAAACATGATTGGAAACCATGTTTCCCTTTATGGGTAAAGGACAAGTTACATAAATTGTAATGCACTGGGATACTATGTACCATTGACAATAAGAAAGGTAATGCCACCCTAACAGTCCTACAAAAAAAAAAAAAAAATGCTTAGGAAACTGTCAGAGAAATCCAGACTGAGGGATATTTTGCAAAACTGTCCTAGAACTTCAAAAATGTTGGTGGTGGTAAAAGACTAAATAGGCTGAGAGATTGAACAAGATTAAACAGACACAGCAGTTAAATGCACTGAGCAATCCTTCAATGGAATCTGGATTCTTAAAAATGACATTGTAGACACCTGGGGAAATTCGATTATGGGCTCTATATTAGATAATAGCATTGTATCAGTGTGGACGTTCCTGAGTGTGATCACTGTTGTGGCTATGTGGGAGAATGTCCTTCTTAGTAGATAGCTGCTGAACTAACTCTGGGCTCTTGGAAAGTTTAGAAAGAGAAGAGAAACAGAGCAAAGGCAGCACGTATTAATAATCAGTGAATCCAAGTTTAAAACTGTGGGCGCTCATGTTACTCTTCTTGCAATTTTTTTATAGTATTGAAACTTTCAAAGTAAAAAGTGGACATAAACACACACACACACACACAAATGAGGAAGCTCCTTATGCACTGATGGGGGAAAAGCTTCAAGAAACACTGGCAACCTTTTGTTTGTTTGTTTGTTTCAGGCAAGGTGCAGAAGCAAAAATGCACAAAACACCCAGAGAGAACACACAAGAAAGAGATGACAAAGGCTGCCCCTGGGGCAGGGACTTGGGAGGAGGGTCAGGAGTGGGAAAGTCTTGCTTTTCTTTCTTACTCTTTTAGACCCTTTGAATTTTGTATCATGTCCATGTATAACGTGTTCAGATAAAAAAAAATAATAATAACTTCGAAGAAGACTATTTCTGGGAAAGCACTTGTGGTCAGAAAACCCCAGACTGGGCTCCCCTACTCCCCAGCTGTAGACCTGTTGGGAAACCCAAAACAGAAGGAAGGAAAACCAGTTACTTTCACATCCTTTCCTACATCTGCCCCTCATCACGATCCAGTGAGGCAGGTTTTAGTGGACCTATTTTGTAGATTAGGAAAACTGAGGACCAGCAAGTCTTAGCAACTTCTTTGAAGTCAGACAAGTGCAGTGAGACACTCTTAGAGCTGAGATGGAAACCGAGACATTTCCGGTGACCCAGCCTGGCTCCTTCCCTCCTGCAGGTGACCTCTCCAAGTTCCGAGGGTTGGATACAGATGGAGAGGGTCCAGGGTAAAAGGGCATGGGTGGGGCTGACTTCCAGGCGCTGGATACTCACTGAAGCTCAGCCCAGCTGCCTTCCCGTTGTTGAGTTTACAGGGGGCTCTCCAGGCAGGAAACAGAAGTCAACGCTGGGCACCCAGAACATGGGTCTGATTTACATGTTCATGCGCAACTGGTTTGGGGGTTTATTTGGGGGACCAAGAGTTAACTCAGCCAAAGAGCCTCTTCCCCGAGCCCATCTGGCTTGCTTTTTTTTTTTTTTTTACCATCTCTATCATCTTAAATCTTTAACAAAGTGGCTTTTTAAATTAAAAAAATAATAAAGTAATAGAGGATATTGTTATCAGGTCAAAAAGTAGAGTATTTGAAGGGCAGTTGGACATTTCTGTCAAATTTTAAAATATACGTTTATGTTTTGATATGTGACCCAGCGTTTACAATGGAAAACAATTTTTTTTCTGTAAATATTCTCACCCAAGTATTCAAAGATACATATAGAAACAAGCACTGCTTATAAGGCACAGAACCGGAAACAACCAGTCAATAAACACAACCAAGACCAATGAAGTTTGCTGAATTTGCTGACCTTGAAAGGTGTCTCTAATATGTTGTTAAATAAGCAAATTATTTGATTCAAATGTAAAAAGAGCATTTCATTTTCATTTCATTGAAGAATAGTGAGGTTGACCATCTTTTCCTTTTTTTTTTTTTTTTTTAAGTTGGCCAATTGTGTTTCCTCTTAAGTGAATTTCTAAAATATTACTGTCCCTTGTTCTTTTGTCACACAAAATGGGTGTAAACTTCTGGTCCCGTGTCTCTAAGAGTTTCTATTTATATTTCCAGTGCTTCCTTGGGGGGGTGGGCAGAATTTTGGAAAAGAGGTTGCTGAACTTGAAGTAGAAGACGGTCTCCGTCTTAATAGAACGAGTTACCCTGTGACATGAAGGGCTCTGAGGAAGAAAGGAGCCTCCTGCCCAAAGCATTGCTCCCATTTCTTCCTTTCTCTCATTTTTAGGATCTTCCCACAAAGCATCCTATTTGGTTCTTGGCGGATAGTTTGGAAGTGGAGGGGGCTGTACTCTTTGAAAGAGGGAGGAGTGGGAACCAGAGATCGCTTGCCAAGGTCTGGAGAGAGTGAGATGAGTGAGGGGCCCGGGGAGACCCTAAAAGGAAAAGATGCAGGAGGCAATCCCTCTCAGGCTCCCACCCTAGGCCCCTTGCCTGCCTCGCTCAGGTCCCAGCCCAGCTGACTGCTTCTTGACGATAGAACATGAGATCGGCAAAAGCCTCTTGTACCATAAGCCTAGAGCAGTCTTGGGTATCCTTCAGAGCTAGACTTGAACCCTTAGTGACAACAGACAAGTGACATCTGCTGCATGGGAGGCAGCAGAGTTCTGGCTCAGCCCCTGAGATAGTGTCCCAGACCCTTCATGCTCTGCTGTTTTGGGGTGGGGCTACTTCCTTCCCTGGAGGTGTTTGAGAATTAGACTCTGCCTTGAAGAGAGTTCCAAGTGGACCTCTGGAGAGATGGGGATCACCCCATCATCAAACCCATTTCGTCCTTAAGGTTTCTCCGGTTCTCTTTCCGTTTGCGGTAGGAACGGAAAACCATGGCTGGTTTTCTCTGGATGTAGCCTGGGCCCAGCCTCTACCTGCTGCCAGCCCGCCGCGGGCCCCCGGGCCTCTGAGATCGGCCCTGGCATGAGAGTGGCTGTATTTTATCAAACATCTGCCGAGGGGGCATTGCCTTTAGCGATCACCATCTCACGCCTCACTGAGCCCTCACCGGTCTTTAGAGGACTTGGTTGTCTCCACATTCTAGGTGAGGACACTGGGGCCCAGAGAAGGTGAGCAACCTGGCCAGAGGTGGGATTTGAACCCACAACTCCAGAGGCACATTCTTCACCGTGATGGCCCGCCCCCTCCATTTCCCGAGTGCTCTGAGCTTGCTGAGTGCTGGCCACTAGACTGGGGACTCCCACTGTCCCGTGGACCTCGGGGATCCCCAAGGCTGGAGGCCTGGAGGCCCCCAGAATTCTCGAGAGTTTTCAGGAGGTCACTGTGGGGTTAAAGCAGGTTCTGTCTTCCCCCGACTTCCTTGGGTGGGAGGTTCCCAGAAGTAGAAGGCCAGCTCGGTGGCGGCCCCTTTTCCCGCGAGGGGAGGGGGTGATAGGAGTTGGGACACGTCCTCTTTGAAGGTTCTCTCTTGCTGCTCTGACCACTTCCTCTTTTCCCTGGGGCGGAGGCCGCTGTGTCGGCACTAATGGCAGCCATGGGGCCTTTGTGTCTCTCCTGGAAGGGCTCGGCCGCCTGGGCAGAGAGCCCTTTTCCACCAGCACTTCCATCCGCGCCCCTCCAGGCCCTCCCCTGAGCCCCCGAGAGCAGGGAGTGGGCTCCCTGAGCTCTCTCTCAGCCAGACTTAAAACACTGCCCACACCCCCTGGCTGCCCACCCTTCTTTCAGGCTCCACGGGGGCTGAAACTGCCTCCAGAAGCTTCCATGGAGGACGTGGCCCAAGTTCATGACTCCTGAACTCCAGCCAGACCCGTCTGGATGCCCAGGGAGGTGAGGACCCCGGCCCTGGGTAAATGCTCCAGCCTAGCTCTGGGCATCTCAACCATGAGTGCCCCTGGTGGGCCGAGGAGCTGCGGCCTGGGAAGAAGATGGGCTTTGAGAAATGTGTACTTGTATTTTCTTCTTGGACCTCAGTTTTCCCATCCATGCAATGGGCACAAAGAAGACCCCTTCCAGAGGTTGCAGAAATAAACGTGGTGCTGTATGTGTCATGTTAGGCAGAGAGCCTGGGACACAGCAAGGGTTTAGGGCCTTGCCTGGGTCCGGCAGAGCCTGCAGCGGGTCTGAGCCAGCCAGGGCTCACCCTCTCCCCCAGGCCCTGCTGAGGGAACCCAGTCGCAGCTCCCCCAATCTGTTCCCCACCTCCGCCTGTCCCAGCGTCCCCCGCTTCCCTCCTAGAGCAGGTACAGCCCTCAAGCTCGGCTTGACAGGGAGTGTGACCTCTGCTCTGTGGCTTGTAGCCTCCTTAGCTCCTCTGGCCAGTTGGGTCAAAGAGCACATGTCAGTCCCTGTTGGCGCGTGCCCAGCCCAGCGCCATCCCAAAGCCCTAGGTCAAGGTTTGTTTCATTGTGGTAAAATATGTGTAACATAAAATGAACCATCTTTAACCATGAAGTATACAGTTCGCGGCTTTAGGGACACTCACACTGTTGTGCAACCGTCACCATTCTCCACCTCCAGAACTTTCTCATCTTCCTGGACTGAAAGTCCCTCCTCGTTCAACACAACTCCCCACCGCCGGCCCCAGCCCCAGCAGCCCCGCCTCTGCTTTCCATCTTGACCCATTGGACCGCCCTCCGTGCCTCCTATATGGGATCCTACAGACTTGGCCTTTTTGTGACTGGTTTATTTCAATTAGCATAATGTCCTCAGGGTTCCTCCCTGTTGGAGCATGAGTCAGAATTTCCATCCTTTCTCTGTTTGAATAGCGTCTCCTTCTCTGTTGAGACCAAGTTGTGCTCCTTCTCCTAACCCTCAGGGACCCTTGGCTTGCTCGCACATCCTGGCCTTCGTGAACAATGTGTGAGCAACACACATGGGTGTGCAAATGCCTGAGACCTGGTTTTCAGTTCTTTGGGGTGTATACCTAGAAGTGGAATTTCTAGATCATGTGGTGATTATGTTCAACTTTTTTGAGGAACTGCCCAAAGTCTTGGGGTTTCAAGTAGGACACAGGCATTGGGGAAGGCCCTCAGGTCACACTGTGGACAGGGAGATACAAAATCAGGAGCTAGACATCATGGGTTCAAATCCCGGTTCTGCCACTTCCCGAGGGGGGGGGGGGCTTGGGTGGGTCACTTACCCTCTGTGCATCAGTGTCTCAGCTGGATTGTGGGATGGGGGCAGCAGCTGCCTTGTGGGGCTGGGGTGGTACGGGAGCATGTCCTTAGACTGGTGCCTGGGCCCCAGAAGCTCTGGTAACTGTTTGTGCTGGGTTTTCCAGGGATCTGACCCTGCGAACCCGCTGCTTCCGTGGCCTGCCCCCAGCCCTGTCCCTCCATAGAGCATCCTTTTGGAGTCAGCCCTCCTCCCTTCCCGGGACTCTGATTTTTTTACCCCACTTTTCCAGGTCCCTGGGATTCTGTCTTCAATGAGGGAGTTTCTCTTTCCCTGTCCATGGTTAACCTCTTGGGGAAAAAAACAAAATCAGGAAGCAATGGCTCCGGCTAACTCTGGGAAGGCCTGAGCCCAGATCAGAGGGGAAACCAAGGCTGATAGATGATCCTGGGCACAGGCGAAGAGGATTCATTTCTTCCTTTGACCTTCATCATGCCATACTCCTGTGGCCACATTCAGTCTGGGTCCCGAATTTGGGGAGGGATGAGGAGAGCTGGGCGGGTCCCTGAGGACTGCCCACAGGCATGATGACAGGGATGGGGAAAAGGCTCTCTGGACTGAGATGAAAGGAGCAGTGGTTTGGCGCTTTCCTCTCGAGGAGAGCCAGCTGGAGGGTTCCGGTTAGTGGGGGCTGATTACCCCTGTCCCTCGGCCAGCAGCCAGGACTCCATGGGCTCTAGTCCCACCTCTGGTGGAGACCCAGCTGGTGTGCGGGTGCAGCCTGGCCAGCTTGCCTGGGCTGGGTCCCCGGCGTATACGGCCCCCTTCCCTGCGGGAGCTGCTTCTGCTGGAATCCAGGTGATTCCAGAAGAAAGGTCAAGGCAAGACCTGGCAGGCGGAGGGCTTTGGACCTTAGAGACCCTGCCCGGAGGTTGACCCTCGTCAATGAGGTTGGCTTCTGGTTTTTGTCTCCTCCGCCTGGGACAGGATAGGACAGAGAAGCCTCCGGGATGCCCCCCACCCCCCACCCCTTCCCATCCTCTTTCTTTTCCTGTTTTGTCTTCTCTGTTCCTTTCCGCATACCAGGTGGTAGGTGATGTGGAAATTCACGAAGCAGTGCACCTCTTTTCACAGTTTATCGACATCCAGAGCCTGGTAAGGAACCAGCACTCAATTTCACGCAAGTCGCCTTTAGTGAAGGACTTTCTGCATGGCCCTGGGGCAGAGCTCATGAACGGGGACCACACCTGACATGTCAAGACCAGGGGGTCTCCAATATTTGCCGACGTCCACAAAGGGGCACTAATATTTGTTCTGGGGCATTAGATCAAACATGCCACAAACATTATGTAGAATAACATGTAGAAAACGCCTGGCACATCGTAGTCATTAAAAATAAATAGTTACCATTATTTTTCATTTTTTCATTTTCATTTTTTAACATAATGATTATATAAAAAGTGGTTTTTTTTGTCTTGTTTTAAAGATTTTATTTTTTCATTGAGAGAGAAAGAGCATGAGCAGGGGCAGGGTGAGAGGGAAGGCAGGAAATCTCGAGCCGACTCTGTACTGAGCTTGGATCCTAACACAGGGCTTGACCTTGCAACGCAGAGACCATGACCTGAGCCCAAGACTGAGCCAAAACCAAGAGTCAGACGCTTAAGCCACTGAGCCACCCAGGTGCACCCAGGGAGGACGGTGTTTTTACAAGTATTTGTTGAACACCTGTGCTGTGTCCCAGTCTGCCCTGGGAGTCCAGCCGACTTCGCCAGCTTAGGTCAGAAGCAGTGAGCTCCGCAAAGGTCATCTTCCCAGGAACAGCACAAAGGGAGGAAAAGGAAGGAAGGGGAACAACCCGCTGTGTGTTCTTAGGCCGGCTGCCTGGCCTCTCTGAGCCTCCGTTTCCTGACCTGTAAGAGGCTGGAAACCCTCCCTTGCCTTTCTACCGGGGTCGGGGGTGAGATAAACAGAGACAGAGCATGTGAGCAGTCTTGGCAAGCAGGGAAGTGCTGCCCAGCCGAGCAAGTGGGTGACTGAGCAGGAGACAAGTCGCTGCCTCTATCTTTAACTGATTGTCCACGCTCTCGGATCCCGAAAGCCGTCTCTGCAGAAGCTTGGAGAGCACCCCCTCAGGGACGCTGCAACCATGCCATTAGGAAAAGAAAGTTCTACAGAGTTTATCCAAAGACAGTCATTCCCCGGGTGAGCCCGGCTATGAGTGTAGCCACGCCTCACCCTCCTCTGTCCCGTGCCCTGACTCCGGGTTGACGCAGTATGTTTCCAGGGAGACCAGGGAAGGTGACAGCATTTTTGGGAGGAAAGATGGGCTCGTCCAGGGGCGCAGTGGGACTTCAGAGGTCGATGCTAAAGTCATGGGGAAGAGCCCTCACTACCCCATCAGGGTAAAGAACAGGGTTGCCAAGCCCATGGGTGAGGCCTGGTGGACGGGCCGCACTTGCCCTGCAAGGCCAGTTGGATGACTTGCCATCTCCCCTCCTGTTTCTCAGACAGAGCTCAGTGGGACAGGAGCAACTGCTGCTGGTCTCTATTACTACTGCCAGCAGTCAGGATACAGAGAGGTTGAGTTGCCCACGCAGGGGAGCTACACTTTGACCCAGTTGTGTCTACACTGCAGAACCTCGCCCTTTCATTGAGTGGCCGCACCACTTTCACCTTGCTTTCTTGGCTGTTTGTTCCAAGTCTGATCTGTCTTGGGAACCCTGCGACCCGGAGCCCAGGCCTGGAACAGACACACCAGTCCTCTACACACGTTTTCTGAAATAATGTAAGAGGTGCCAGTTGTTTCCACTTGCTGCTACTTTGGGCGAGGGAGAGGAAATGTGGTAGGAAGTGCAGTGACCTCGCATCTTTTGTGCAGGGATGTTTGCTGGGCCTGAAACCCGATTGAGATGGAGCGTTTTGAAAAGAGACTCATGTTGGAGTAGTGGCGACTCCTTTACTTTTGGGTGAGTTTTTTAACTAAAGTCCTAGGAAAGGCCCAAATTGGAAATTCCATCCGTCTTTCTTCCTGCTTTCTTTCCTTCTTCCATCCAACCTTCCAACCTTCCAACCACCCATCCATCCATCCATCATCCCCCCCTTTATAGATCCCCATTAGTAATCTGTTGCTCCCTGGCACCAAAACTTAATGGTTTAAAAAACAATAATTCGGGGGTGCCTGGGTGGCTCAGTGGGTTAAGCCGCTGCCTTCGGCTCAGGTCATGATCTCAGGGTGCTGGGATCGAGTCCCGCATCGGGCTCTCTGCTCAGCGGGGAGCCTGCTTCCCTCTCTCTCTCTGGCTGCCTCTCCATCTACTTGGGATTCCTCTCTGTCAAATTAATAAATAAAATCTTTAAAAAAAATAAAAAAATAAAAAACAATAATTCATTATCCTGGTTTCTGAGGGTCAGGAATCAGGACTGACTGGCTAGATAGTGCTGGCCGTTGGTGAGAGACCTCAGTCCCCCTCCACCTGTCTTCCCAGCGTGGTGGCTGTCTTCCTCCTAAGAGAGCAGCCCAAGGGACAACGCAGAAGCTGCAATGCCTTTTACATCCTAGCCTCGTACATCAGACATTGTCCCTTCCACAGGATTCTGTCAGTCAGAGTCAACCCTTGTTTAGTGTTGGAGGAGGCAACACAGGGGCATAAAGCCCAGGAGATGAGGCTCACTGGGGCCATTTTGGAGGCCAGCAACCACCATCCGTCCACCCATCTAGCCATCCCTTTGTCCTCTGCCCATCCATTCAATCAATCAAACATTTGCCGAGTCTCAGTTCGTGCCAAGGCCTGGAAACAACACACATACACCCCAAAACCAACCCAAAACCCACAGAAAAGAGGAAGCCTCAGAAGAAAGCCACTGTGGAACATTTCCCTCCAGTTTTTTTTTTTTTAACATTTTAAAACAACTTTATTGAGATACAATTCACATACTATACCATTATCTCACTTAAAGTACACCATTCTCTGGTTTTTAGTGTATTCGCAGTTGGAAAACCATTGCCACAAGCAACTTTAGAATGTTTCTTTAAATTACCTCAAACAGAAACCCCTGCCCCTTGAGCATTTCTCCCCATTTCCCCTTTTCTCCAACCACCTAAAATCACACACTTACTCTCTCTCTCTCTAGATTTGCTTTTTTCTGGACGTTCCAGGTAAATGGGACCACACATTATATGCTGTCTCGTGACCGGCTTCCTAGTGTGATGTTTGACAAGGTCCATCCGTGTTGTCGTGGGTGGGCGTCCATCCTTCAGTTCTTTTTGTTGCTAGATACATTCCGCTGGACGGGCAGACCACACTTTATCCACCTATCAGGCGGTGGACATCTGCCTTGTGTTCCTACCATTTGGCTGTTGTGAATAATGCTGATATTAACATTCATGGTCAAGTTTTTGTGTGGACATGGATCTCCGGCTGTCTTGGCTCTACACCTCGGAGTAGAATTGCTGAGTCATACCATAACCCTATGGTTAACCTTTTGAGGAACTGCCCTATTATTTTCCAAAGCAGCTGCCCCATTTTACTTTCCCACCAGTGCTGTATGAGGGCTCTGATTTCCCCCCATCCTTGTCAACACTTGTGATTGTCTTTTTTCTTTTCTTTTCTTCTTCTTCTTTTTTTTTTTTTTTAAGAAAGCTCTACCCCTAGGGACACCTGGGTGGCTCAGTTGGTTGGGCAGCTGCCTTCGGCTCAGGTCATGATCCCAGCGTCCTGGGATCGAGTCCCACATCGGGCTCCTTGCTCCGCGGGGAGCCTGCTTCTCCCTCTGACTCTGCTGCCACTCTCTCTGCCTGTGCTTGCGCTCTCTCTTTCTCTCTGACAAATAAATAAAATCTTTAAAAAAAAAAAAAAGAAAGAAAGAAAGAAAGAAAGCTCTACCCCTAATACGGGGCTTGAACTGAAGACCCTGAGGTCCAGAGTCCCACATTCTACCAACGGAGCCAGCCTGGTGCCCCTGTTCCTATCTTTTCTATTTTTGTCTCCCTGGTGTGTGTGGTGTCTCATGTGATTTCATTTTGCAGTTCCCAGGCGGTTAATGATGTGCAGTATCTTTTCATGTATTTTTTTGGCTGTTTGTCCATCTTCTTTGGAAAAAAAAATGTCCATTTGGATTATTTTGCCCAACTTTTACTGTTTTGCGTGTCTTTTTGAGTCGTTAGATTCCTTTATATTCTAGATACATGACACAAGTCTCTTATCAGATACATGATTTTCAAATACCCTGCCCCATTCTATGGCCTCTAGTTCTTTTCCATGGTACTTTTTTCTTGATTATTGAGATATTTACTGAGATATTTGAAAAATGCAGAAATGTATAAAGAGATGGGAAAAATAACCACCCAGAGATCGTGATTCATAATTAATCATATTTCCTTTTTTTGTCCTTTTAATCAATTTAATTATGTATTTCTTTTTAAAAAATATATTTATTTATTTATTTGAGAGAGAGAGAGAGAGAGCACGAGAGCACACAAGCAGGGGGAGCGGCATTGGGAGAAGCTAATCCCCGCTGCTCGAGTATCCCGAGAATCCCAGTGTGGGACTCGATCTCAGGACCGCAGAACCATGGCCTGAGCCCAAGGCAGGCGCCCAACCGACTGAGCCCCCAGGTGTCCCTGTCTTACCTTTTTGACAGGTTATATTTGCACAGATACAGAATTCTAAAATCGGCTTCGAGTATGGGTGACTAATGGATTCTTAAGTGTGCTTTACACCCAACATGGGACTTGAACTCGAGACCCTGAGCTCAGGAGTCACACCCTCCACCGTTTTCTTGGTACATTTAGCAATTGCCCTGAAGATACAACATATCCAGCAGTTGTAGGAGGGAGAGTGGGAACCCGGTCCGGCATTGGCCAAAGCAAGGAATTTACTCAAGGATGTTGGGTGGCTTGTGTATTTTCCAAAAGGGCAGAGATCCAAGTCTGGAATCCACACTGATGGAAGCAGAGCAAAACCGGGCACTGGACGGTCCGGTGCAGATAGGACAGCCGGTTCTGCTGGGCTCAGATGCTGTCATCTCTGATCCTACTGCCACTGGGCGCCAGGGTCCATGACACTGCCTTTGCCAGGTCCATGCCCTCTGAGCCCTGCTTCTCCGGTTGCCAGCTTCTGAGCACGAGCCTGGTGCTGCTGTGTCTGCCTGTCGGGGCGGTGGGGGTTACCTGCCCCCGAGCTGCCACGGAGTCTGGGAAAGCAAGGCTCCGGTGTCCCCTGGGGTGTATGTAGTCTCATATGTGCGACGGCCCCAGCCGTAGGAGGACAGGTTTCATTGGGCAGCCACGAAGGACGGCATAAAACTTTAATATAATTGTGTTTTAATTATAAATTCTAATTCCTCCGATCAGAAAGGCATAGCCTGAGTGAGTGGTACATTATAATCAGGAGGGGTGCGCCGTGCTGGGGCTCACCAGCTAGCTTTGCTCTGACTTTTCTGTCCCTTACCTGCCACCTTAGCTTAGGCATGATTTGAACTTCTGTGTGCCCAGCTTCTTCTGTAAAGAAGAATCACCATTCTGTAAAATGGTGATAAGGATCAAACCTCCCTCCGAGGTTGGGCCGAGGACTGAATGAGCCATCAGATGGTAAGTCTTAGGACGGTACCTGGCCAGTTGTACTTGCTATGTTTGTTCTTGTTATTTCCCCAACATTTTGTTATGAAGGTTTTAGGACACACAGAAAAGTTTAACAAATTGGATGGCAAGCATTCTGCGACTTAAGATCCTCTGTTATGGTTTTGTTTGTTTGTTTGTTTGTTTTGCTATGTTTGTTTTGTCAATCTCTATCCATCTGTTTCTTTCAAACTGTTCACACATCTTAATTTTAATGTGCTTGAGAGTGATGGCAAATGTACATATATGTCATTATCATCTTTTCATTTTTCCTTCATTTTAAAAAATTAATTATCTATTTATTTATTTGAGAGAAAGAGCGTGTGTGTGAGCGAGGGGTATGGGTATGGGGGGCTGGAGAGCAGAGGGTGAGAGACAGAAAGAGGGAGAGAACCTCAAGCAGCCTCCCCACCGAGCATCGAGCCTGACGCAGGGCTCCGTCTCACATTTCTGAGATCATGCCCTGAGCCAAAATCAAGAGTCGGACACTTAACTGACTGAGCCACCCAGGTGCCCCCATCACTCTTACCTAATTTTTAAAAAATATTTTATTTATTTATTTGACAGACAGAGATCACAAGTAGGCAGAGAGGCAGGCAGAGAGAGAAGGAGGAAGCAGGCTCCCCGCTGAGCAGAGAGCCCAATGCGGGGCTCGATCCCAGGACCCCGGGATCATGACTGGAGTCAAAGGCAGAGACTTTAACCCACTGAGCCACCCAGGCGCCCCTTTAAAGCAATTCTTAACTGTTAGTTTAAATAATATGGGGGTAAAATTTGTCTGGCCCTTCCCCATACCACGATGAGCGGAGCCTTATAGGGTGACACGGGATTTGTCGGGCAGAGGGAGGAGCGAGAGGACAGATCTGGGGCTTCATCAGTGTCCCCGCAAATGGACATTTCACATACTCGTTCCGATTTTAGTTAGAGGAGCGGAGGAGGAAGAGGCTGCGGGAGAGGGCAAAGAGGGAGAGCTCCTGCTGGCGGAGCCCTTCCTGCCTCCTGGAGCCCTGGACAATTCTGCTCGGCCCCCAACCTGCAAGCCCACTTTACAAATAAACTCGTCGTAAAGCCACAGCAGACGTCAGTCATCTATCGCGGCGTCTAAGAGTCAGGAATGAGGGAGGGGTGGGCAGTTCTGGCTCAGGCTCTCCCATACTCTTGGGGGCAGATGCTGACTTGGGCTGCGGTCATCTCAAAGACTTCCTCATTCCGGCGTCTGGCGCCTGGGCTGGGGCCAGAGGGGCCTGGAGTAGTGGGGGCGCGCTGTTTCTGTGCAGTGTCCGTGCGGTCTCTCCAACATGATGGCTTCGGGGCCGCTCGCCTCCTTAAGTCCGCTTGGGGCGTATGTCCTGAGCCAGCAGAAGCTGTCATGCGTCATCCCTTCTGGCATATTCTAGGGAGCAGTCACACAAAGTTACAAAGACAGGCCAGGTTCCACGGAGGAACGTCCACATCACAGTGTAGGTGAGTAGATGTTCTGGGCAGGTAGGGGTATCTTCGGAAAACCCAGTCTCCCATGGCTGGCTTTTGAATGGACACCCTCAATGGTGGGGCCATTGAGTCACCACCGATGATCCGCCAGGCCTGTGGGGTCCTGTGGGCGCCCGTCTTCACCCTTGGCAGTTACCTTTCCAGCCTCTAGCTGAGCTCTGTGGTGTTTCCCGTTCGTTAAGTGGCCCGCGGCGAGCCCAGTGTGCTCTGTCTTGTTGATGACCTCATGTCCTGGTTTGAATAGTGACCGCCCACAATACACGTTGTGTATTCCCACAATACCGGGAACCTCAAAATGTCACCATATTGGATCTAGGGGTTTTGTCCAGCAAGTTAGGATGTCATAGTGGGTTAGAATGAGTCCTAAAGTCAGTGACTGGTGTCCTTGTGAAAAGAAGACACCCTCCCTCCCCCACCCAGGGAGACACAGGGAGAATGGCTTGTGACAAGAAAGGCACAGATCAGAGGGATGGGCCCACCCATCAAGGGACACTGAGGGTTGCGGGTGGACATGAGGACAGAGGCGTGGGCCAGGTTGTCCCTCAGAGCCTCCAGGGAGAACAACCCTGCTGATGCCTTGACTGGGGACTTCTGCCCCCCTGAACTGTGACAGAATAAATTTCTCTGGTTTGAAGTCACCGGATGAACGGAACTCTGTGGCAGCAGTCACTTTGTCGGTGACGGTGCGGTCCCTTACAAGTCAGTAGTCTGGCTGGCTGGTGGGCAGCCCAGTTCTGACCTGATGCCAGGGTTCAGTCAGGGAAGGACTGTGGGCGCTGCTGTGTGGCTGAGGGAGGTGACACACAGGGAGTGAGCCCAGCAGGGCCAGCCCCGGGTGACCGGGAGACAGGGAGGAAGGATTGAACAACAGGTGAGTCACCAGACACCAAAGTTGTTGTCTTGCTCAGCGGTTTTTTGTTGTTGTTGTTGTTGTTTTTTAAGTTCAAAAAGTCCAGATTGGCTTTTCCAGGTGTGTCCTCAGTCTCCCTGTCTCCAGAGCCACTGTGATTCTGTCAACAGGAACACTGTTTACAGTGGCAACAGTTGTGACCTTTAGAACCAGGAGGAGAACCACCCTTAGGGGTTTCGGCTCTTCTCTGCACTCTTGGGGCCATAGACTGTCCTTCCCCCAAAATATGGAAGATGTGGGGCACAGGCAGGAGAGGCAGCCACTCGTTGGGGAGGGCTCTGTCCATCTTCTGCTAGAAGAGACCCCTGGGAGGTGTGGCTGTACCCCACTTGATGGCTTTTGGGATTCTGCATCCACTGTGTGCCCTGCCAAAGCGATCGGGTCCCCCTCTTGGGTTCTTTGCAGGCGCCTGAGAAGGTCCCTCTCCCTCACTTAGGGCTCTTCCTCCTCCTCAGGTTGTCCTCAGATGTCACCTCCGAGAGGCCAAGGGGACTGTCTTATTATCTATGTTCCCTCTCCCTTCCAGCATTACATCCTCTGCTTCGGCACAGGACTCCCTGTCCTCTGGGATGACCTTGGTAATCTGTTTCCTTGTTCATGGTCTGGCTTCCCCATTAGAATGGAAGAGCCACGGGGATTTTTGGTCTGTCCCCAGCTCCTGTAACTGTGCCTGGCACATGGCAAGCGTTTAGTTAATGTCTGAGCCGCAGAATGTTGGTGCCAAGAAGGCACAGCCACGGGGAAAGAGTATCTGGACCGGTGGTCCTGCCTTCAGCCTGGCTCCCTCAACCCACCCTCCCCAGAGGATGGTCCAAGCCTGAAATCCTCCCAATCATGCTTCTGTTCTAACACCTTCGGTGGCTCCCCACTGCCCACAAGCTCAGCAGGGCCTGTGGGAGTCAAGCTCTGCCTTCCTTTGGGTCATGTCCACCCTTCGCTCCAGCAGAACTACACCCTACCCAGAGCACGTCATCTGGGCCGCCCCTGCTGTCTGTCACCCGCCCTCTCCTGTCCCCACTCAGCAGACGGCTCTCGCCTCTCCCCGGCCTCAGAAGAGACTCCCTGCTTTCAGGGAGCCTTCGCGACCCTCTTCTCCCAGACCGGCATCGATTCCTCCTTCTCCCTCAGCCCCCCACCCTTGGCCTGATCATCTGTATTATTATAATTTTTTTTAAGTAAAATGTGATTTACACTCAGTAAAATTCACCCTTTTGGGTGTACAGTCTATGCGTTTTGGCAAATTCATAGAGTTGCACAATCTCGCTACAAGCAAACTATAAAACAATCCATCACCTCCCCCCCCCCCCCCCCCCCCCCCCCCCATGCCATTCCTTTGTGCTCTTTCGTAGTCAACCCCCAGCCCCGGGCAACCAGTGATCTATTTTCGGTCTCTGTGGTTTTGCGTCTTCTAGAATGTCGCATCAGTGGAATCTCACTGTCGTGGCGTTTCCATTCTGGTCTCTCACTTAGCATAACGCATCTGAGCTTCCCCTTTGGCGTCTGCCCGCCTGTTTATTGCCTCTGACGGAGGCGGACCATCTCGGTGTGTGCACGCTCGTTTATCTTTTCACGAAGGCAATTGGGGTCCCATTTCCTATTTTCAGGGACCATGAATAAAGCTGCTACGGACACTGGCATGCAGGGTTGTGCATGGACACGGGCTTCCATCGCTCTTGGGTCCATACCTAGATGTGGGATCTGCTGGATCCTCTGACCGGTGTATGTGCACCTTTTTAAGAAACTGCCCAGCTGGGGCGCCTGGGTGGTTCAGGGGGTTAAGCCTCTGCCTTTGCCTCAGGTCATGATACCAGAGTCCTAGAATCAAGCCCCACATGGGGCTCTCTGCTCAGCAGGGAGCCTGCTTCCCCCTCATCTCTCTCTGCCTGCCTCTCTGCCTACTTGTGATCTCTGTCTGTCAAATAAATAAATAAAATCTTAAAAAAAAAAAAAAAAAAAGACACTGCCCGGCTATTTTCCAATGCTGGGTATTGTCTGTGGTCTTTAGCCATTTTAACAGGTGTGTATCCTTTTTTGTTTGTTTGTTTGTTTTAACTAGCTCAGGTAGGTAAAATTTATTCTCTGTCAGGTGACCTCCTGATAGAGAATGAATCTTTCCTCTTCTGAACCTCAGAGCCAAGAATAGTGACTGACACATACCAGGTAATTACTAATGCTTGTGGGCTGAGTGAGTGGTCCACTGAATTGGTATTTAAGGAGAATTTGTCTTGGATTCTGTGTGGGGAGGGTTAATCAATGTCCCCTCTTCCAAAGGAACTCACTAGGAGGTGGTCTTCCTGGAATCTGCTAGGAAAGCCTCCTTACCTTTATGGCTTATACCTCTGTATATCTGCCCAAAGTGCCCGGACTGCTTTTCATCTCTGCAGAGGCTCCTCAAATGTTTCTTTCCCTGTTGTTTCAGTGGAAGGCATTGGTGCCCATATTAGAGAGTACAAAAGAATTGTGGGGTGCGGTTGGGGGGTTGTAAAAATGCAGATCCCCAGGGTTCAGATTCAGTAGGCCCAGCATCTCAGGGTGCCATCTCACACCTCCCTGAGAACTCCCTGGGGGAGGCAGGAGTCCACGGTGGGAGTGGGGCTCCGGACCTCATCGGCACTGGGCTGTGAAGTCCAGCCCCGCAGTTCATCTCGTACCTCCAAACCTTTTCTGTAAAATGGACACAAAAATGATCGAGCTTCCCAACTCTGTTGCAAGGACTAAATATATTTACTGAATGTAGGGTTCTGGCACAAGGCAGGTATTAAATAAATGTTACTGATTTGGGTTAACCACAAAGATTTTAAATGATTCCTTCCCACTCCTAAGCTATCTTATATTTTAAAGTTTTTATTGATGCATAACTTAATGCAGAAAAGCACGCGTAATAGAAGTATACAATGAGTTCACTTTGTTTAGTGCGTTTTCATGTACAGAACACGTCAGTGTGGCCAACGTCTCCTAAAGAAACAGAACGTGGGGCACCTCCAGGGCCCCCCTCAGCTTACCTCTCATTACCACCTTCCGAAGTATCCACTCTGCTGAATGCTGACAGCCTTGATTTTCTTTTCTTTTCTTTCTTTCTTTCTTTTTTTTTTTTTTTTTTTTAAGATTGTATTTATATATCTGACAGAGATCACAAGTAGGCAGAGAGGCAGAGAGAGAGGGGGAAGCAGGCTCCCTGCTAAGCAGAGAGCCCAATGTGGGGCTCGATCCCAGTACACTGGGATCATGACCTGAGCTGAAGGCAGAGGCTTTAACCCACTGAGCCACCCAGGAGCCCCTCTTTCTTTCTCTCTCTCTTTCTTTCTTTTTTAAATTTTATTTATTTATTTCAGGCAGAGGGAGAAGCAGGCTCCCATCTGACATTGGGCTCAATCCCAGGACCTTGGAATCATGACTTGAGACAAAGCCAGACAATAAACCAACTGAGCCATCCAGGCGACCCCAGGCGTAATTTTCAAACAGTTTCCTAGTATAACTAAGATGTGCTCAGTAAAGAATATTTAGAAAACATGGAACGCGGAACAAGTCAGACATGACCTGTTAACACATACAGCAGCCTTTTTAAAATGTTTATTTTTTACTGAGATATGCATAAAGTTGCACAAGTGGTAGGTGTAAGGCTCATTTTTATCCAGTGGCTGCTCCTTGCAGCTACAGGATCGAAAGGGAGACTATCACAGCCCCCGGAACCCTTCCTTCGGCCCCGTCCCAGGCAAAGAGAACCACTACTGTGACTTCAAGGGCATTGATCGACTTTGACCAACCAGCCTGGTTTGTAGCAAAGCTTCTCTCTCTCTCTCTCTCTCTGGTGCTCTTAGAAAGCTCTCCTGCATCCCTCAAGACACAGTTCTGAGGTCACTTCCTCTGAGAAGTCTTCCCAGCCCCTTGGTTTCTCCCTTTAACCCAGCTCTTATCATTCTCTGGTGGTAAATCTCTTCTTGCTGACACTCCCTCGAATGCTGAAGGGGTTCCCCTATTACCAGTACAGGGCTAGTGGGTTGAACCACAACCTGCCCAAAAGATCTAAGTCCTACCCCTCTTTACCTGTGAATTCTTTTTAAATATTTTATTTATTTATTTGACAGAGAGATCACAAGAGGCAGAGAGGCAGCAGAGAGGGAAGCAGGCTCCCCGCTGAGCAGAGAGCCCGATGTGGGGCTCGATCCCACGACCCTGGGATCACGACCTGAGCCGAAGGCAGAGGCTTCACCCACTGAGCCACCCAGGTGCCCTAATTGTTTTTTTTAAAAGGTTAACTTACTTATCTGAGAGAGAGAAAGAGCAGGGAAGGGGCAGAGGGAGAAGGAGAGAATTTCAACCGGACTCTGTTCTGAGCATGGAGCCCCACATGAGGCTCAGTCCCTCGACCCTGAGATCATGACCTGAGCCAAAATCCAGTCAGACACTTAACTGACTGAGCTGCCCAGACACCCCTCCCTGTAAATCTGACCTTAGTTGGAAATAGGGTCTTTGCAGATGTAATTAAGGTTCTCAAGATGAGATCATCCGGAATTTAGAGCACCTTATATCCAGTGACTGGTGTGTGTCCTCACTGGATCAAGGAGAGAGGTTCGAGACCCGGACACAGGGAGGAACATCACTGCAGACAGAGCAGAGAGGGAGGCATGCAGCCGCCGATCAAGAAACGCCCGTGGGGCGCCTGGGTGGCTCAGTGGGTTAAGCCGCTACCTTCGGCTCAGGTCATGATCTCAGGGTCCTGGGATCGAGTCCCGCATCGGGCTCTCTGCTCAGCAGGGAGCCTGCTTCCTTCTCTCTCTCTCTGCCTGCCTCTCAGTGTACTTGTAATTTCTCTCTGTCAAATAAATAAATAAAATCTTAAAAAAAAAAAAAAAAAAAAGAAACGCCCGAGATGGCCCGCAGCCGCCAGCACCGAGGACAGAGGCATGGACAGCGCTGTCCCCTAAACTTGGACTTCACACTTGGGGCCCAGAACCGTGGGAGAATGCATTTCTGTTGGCTTAAAGTGCCCAGCACACGGTATGTGTATGCCACCCAGCCACTCTCCTGTAGGGTCCGGTGTCAAGCAAGGGCTCGGTGTTTGTTGAATGAGTAAGGACCGGGTTGGGGGCTTGCTGGCCTGTGAAGGGACCAGAAGGGAACCTCCGTCCTCAGGTGAGCCTTCTCTGGCTGCCTCAAGGAGCTTTGGGACCCCGCAGGCTACGCCCATGACATTGTACCCCCGTCCTCCCCACCAGTGACCCTGTTTTGCTTCACACTTCGGGCCGCCCCACACGGCGTCCAGCATCCAGGCAGATGCGGGATCCCATTCCTTGAGCAGGAGCGGAGACGGACTGGGCCTCGCGCCGGTGAAGGGTAACGGAGAGAAAGCGCGCTGCGGGCTGGGGGGGGGGGGGCGTTCCTTCTTTCTTGCTTTCCCCCTTTCTGACCTGGCTGGCAGGAGTGTCCGCTTTGGAAAGAATCTTCATCCTGTTGATGTCCTTGAACTTCTGACCACTCGGTGCCCGCCCCCCAGTCCCTCCTGGGCTTCCAGCGACATCAGATGGAAGACAGCCTTTTTGTGGGAGCCGAACACATCCAGACGCATGCGCCAGCCGTTAGAGGTAGGGCCGTTCGTCCTCCTCGAGAAACAGACTCAGGGACACTAAGTCACTTCCCCTGGGGACGCAAGGTAAGAAAGTGGCGGAGCCCGGATTCCCAGCCAGGCCTGTCCGCCTCCACATCCCGTATATTCAGCCGCCCCTCCACACTTGCTTTGGTTTTAACTGTCTTGATTTTACTCGAGGCTGAGGGCCTGGGGGAAGGCGCCGCTCAGCCAGCTCTAAGCCCAGCGGGGACAGTGTGTCATCGACAGTGTGTCCAGGACTTGGATACGCATTAGCTGACTTGCTCCTCCACAGTAAACCTAACACTGATGAGGAGCCTGAGCCCCACAGAGCCTGGCAGCTGTGTGCGGAGCCATGCAGACTGTGAGGGGCAGAACTGGGCTTCAGAAATCGCTCGGTCTCACTCTGGAGCCCTCCCACCCTGGCCCTAGCCCCCCGTCCCCAATCTATAATATGCGCTCACGGGGTTGGACTTTGATGATGACTGTTATCTTCCTGGAGCCCAGCAGTGCCTGGCTCCTGGAGGGAACTCAGCAAGTGTTTGTTGAATGAATAAATGAGCCCCAGCAGGAACCTGAGGCTTGAGAAGCCCAAAGAAAAGCCAGGGGACTGGAGACCCTTCCCAACTAGCCTCAGTTTAGGCAGCCAACTCCTACAACTCTAGCAATGAGACAAACGACCTGATTTGAAAGTGGGCAAAGGACCTGAATAGACAGTTCTCCAAAGAGGACATACAGAAGGGCAGTGAAGGTATGTGAAAAGACGCCCCACACCACTGGTCACCAGGGAAATGCAAATCAAAACGCAGACGAGATGCCCCTCACACCTGCCAGAGCACCTGGTATGAAAAAAAAAAAAGTGACGGGTGTTGGAGAGGATGCAGAGACAGGGCAACCCTCGTGCCCTCTGGGTGGGAACGCACACCGGAGTTCCGCTGTGGAAGACAGCGAGGTGGTTCCTCACAAAATGAAAAGCAGAACCACCACGTGACCCAGCGGTCCCACTTCCAGTATCTGTATCCCCCAAACCGGAAGACAGGGTCGGGAAGAGAATCTGCATTCCCTCAGCAAGAATCACACCACCCGAGATGCAGAGACCATGTGCACGTCCAGAGATACGCAGTGGAGGAAATGGCATCTGTACCCAAGGCGGTTTTTCTGCCTTTAAAAAGTAGGAAATCCCCCCAAAAATAAATAAATAAAGTAAAATAAAATTTTAAAAGGCAGGAAATTTAAAAATAAACAAACAAACAAATAAATAAATAAAAGGCAGGAAATCCTACCATTTGCAGCGACGTGGACGGACCTGGAGGACTTCGTGCTAAGCCAGGTGAGCCCGTCCGAGGACAGCCGTGGCATGACCCCTCTCCTGTGTGACACCCAAGGGACTCAAGCTTCTAGACTCAGAGACTAGAATGGCAGTTGCCAGGAGCCGGGAGGAGAGGGGCAGGGGGAGGTGCTCAATGGTTGTAAACTTTCTGTCCCCCAAGCTGAGTAAATCCTAGAGCTCTGCTGTGCAACATGGTGTCTACAGTTGACAGTAATGGACTGCACGTCGTGACATGTGTTGAGGGCCCAGAAGCCTCCTCACCACCCACCCACGCACACAGTAGAACACCCAAAGCAACTACAGTGACAAAGGGACACAGGGAAGCATGTGGAGGACTTGGATAGGTTTGTTACCTTGGTTGTGGTGATGGTTACACACGTATACACGTAGCCAAACTTACCAGCTTGTACACGTTAATTGTGGGCAGCTTCTTGTAGAACAGTCATACCTCAATAAAACGGAGAAAGAAAATAGCAGAGGCTCTCCCCACCCCCACCCCCCGCCTCCCCTGGCTGCCAGGCCTGGCCTAACCCTGACGAGGTCTGAAGGCGGCCCTGGGTGGTACTTCCTCTCACAGAGGCCTGCCCGCCAGCAGCTGGGACTGGGCTTGTCCCCAGGGGACATGCACGTCTCTGAACAATGTCGGGAAAGGAAACCAAACGCAAAGGCTCTTGGGTTTTCTGCTCATTTTTGGCTCTGGGGGAGGAGGGGAAGGCCAGAAGGGCGAGGGGCTTTACTGGGGCCTGGGGAGAAGGGGCCAGGTTCGGAAGGCCCACCACGTAACAGGTAACAGTGAGAGGCTGTTACTTATCGAAAGCTGTGTTTTGCTGGGCTCTGTGTTACCCACTACCTTGAATTCTTTAAACAACTTTTTAAGGTAGATTTTTTTTTTAAACAACTTTATTGAGATATGTCTTACATACACAATCCGGCCTCCTAAAAGGTACAGTGCAATGGCTTTGGGTATATTCACAGTTCTGTTCCAACACCTTTACAATTTTTGAACTTTCTCATCAAAGGGGAACCCTGTACCCCTCAGTCATCACCTTCCAGTACTTACATGCCCTCAGTCCTAGGCAACCACTCACTAGTCTACTTTCTGTCCCTATAGATTTGCCTATTTTTGACATCCCAAAGGACAGAATGTTGGGGAAACTGGAGGCTCAGAGAGGGTGAATGACCAGCGTAAGTTCACACAGCTAAGAAAATGGCCTGAATCTAGGTCTCCCTGTTCTTCAAGTCCACACTTTCCTGCTACACCACAGGGCTCTTCTTCTTTCCAATGACAACATTAAAAACAGCTCTGACAGTTGAAGCAGGATGCCTGATGAAGCTTGTCCCATTTAATCCTCACCACCCCCTGGGGAGGCAGGTTGGGCTATTATGCCCATTTTGCAGAGGGGGAAACAGAAACACCAAGGGCCTAATGGTCCAGGGCACCATGGCAGTTAGCCAATGGAAGAGGGTTATGGGGGTAAAAAAAACAAGTACATTCTGAGCACTGGCGGGGAGCACAGGATAAAAATTAAGGCAATTTTGATGAAAAGACCATTTTTTTCAGGTTATTCCTCCTTCCCCCTTCTTTCTTTTTATATGAAAAGGAAAAGAAAGTTCCCTCCACCCTTTGAGGTCACTTCCTGACCCATTTGTGAATCTGTGTGGTGTGGTTACAGCTTTACTTCTCCCTGCCTGAAGGCCTGGTAATGTTTGATGGGCAGTGGGGCTATGAGCCCGTGGGTGCCGGCACCAGACAGACCAGTGTTCAAATCCTGCCTCCAGACCCCATTGACTTGATACCCTCGGGTCCTCCCTGTGAAGGGTCCTCTTTTTTTTTTTTTTTCTTTGAGAGGGTGGCTTCTCCCGGTACCTACTGTGCTTTGGAAGAAAAATGTCGCTTTGTATTGGAGTCCTCCCAGAAGGCAGCGGGGTGGGGAGGGGCTAATGTCCCAATTATTTTGAGCAAACGAGCTGAAGTTTAGGAAAGAGAGATGAGGAACCCCAGCGACTCCTGTTCACTGCAGCAGACGCCTTTAGCTGTGCACGTGAAGATGAACAACGAGGCAAAGAAGAACAGCAAAGAAAAAAATATGAAGAAGCAAACCGCCCTCTACTGGGCCCATCTTCTCACTCAGATATTTGAGCTGCCAAGATGCTGTAGGCTTACGCCTGCAGGTTAGAAGCGTGGACTACATGTTCTTCTTTCCTTGCCTGACCCCAGGGACCAGAGAAAGCTCCAGCCAGAATTAGCATCTGTTTGGACAGAGGTTAGGAGCCAAGGCTGCCAGGAGTGATCTCCAAAACTTCTGATTGCACACAGTGTCCTCTCGTCAGCAAGAGATTCAAGACGCTTCCCTATACAAGCAGATTTTGGAATAGTAGAATGTATACATATATGGTTGCACAAAGGTATCCTGCACATGGTCTAAGTAAAAGGTACCAAAATAAAAGTGTTAAAAAGGTTGATGGAAGTAATATATTAAGTTGGGAGTATTTACAAAAAAAAAAAAAAAAAAAGGCAAAGAAATTTAACCTACAGTTAGGTATTATTTTTCTTGGAAATCGACCCCATCATTCCAAGTGGCTAACGTTTTAAGAAGCCTTTCAAAGATCTCTTTAGAAAACAGGGCAGTAAGGGGTCCTTGGAGCCTAGTCACCGGTACACTCCCGAGATGGGGCAGGGAAAGAAAGAATTCTATGGATTTTTGAGGTTGGTGAATGTGTCCTGTGGCTTCTCTTAGAACATTCGCAGTCGAGGCAACATTCAGAGTTTCAAAAAACGCTCTGAGGGCTCTGTAGGCGACCCACAGACTGGCTTGAATCACCACGGAGACACCCGCGTCAAAGGTGCACGCGAAAAGTTGGAATAACATGATTTCGGGAAACGCAAGAATGGAAAAGAGCCGCCAACTAAGCAGCCCAAGTAGGCGTCTAGCGATCTCCTTGTGTGCTTAGCTCACAGGGGAGCCATTAAAAACAAATCTTACTGGGGGGGCGCCTGGGTGGCTCGGTGGGTTGGGCCGCTGCCTTCGGCTCGGGTCGTGGTCTCAGGGTCCTGGGATCGAGTCCCGCATCGGGCTCTCTGCTCAGCAGGGAGCCTGTTTCCTCCTCTCTCTCTGCCTGCCTCTCTGCCTACTTGTGATCTCTCTCTGTCCAAAAAAAAAAAAAAAACTTACTGGGAACGGGGAGATGGGTTCCCAGTTCCCCTTCCTCACAACAAACTTTGGGGGGCAGCGCTGCTCCGATCCGCCTGACAGATGGGGAAACTGAGGCTGGGCGTACTGAAGTGGTTTGGCCCCGGTAGCAGGAGGTGGTCGGACACCAGCGCAGCCTCGGTGACGACTTCAAACTCCGGCCCGCGAACGGCGGTGTCCAGGAGACCATCAGTTTCTTTATTGCACGCGCAGCACCTGGACGCGGGAGGCGCCGCATAAATGCTACGCCGGCGCCTGCGGGTGCTCGCCCTCCCTCGCCAGCGGCCTCGGGCAGCTCGTCCCCACCCCGCCCCCCCCCCCCCCCGCCCGGCCCACGTCCGCGGCCTCAGTTTCCTCCCCGGGCCGCGTACGAGGGGCCCGGGGTGCGCGGCGCGGCGGGCGGGGCAGGGCGGCCTCGGGGCGCCGGGGGCGGGCCGGGGCGCGCGGGGCGGCCCCCAGGAGTCACGTGGCGCGCGGCCGCGGCCGAAGCAGAAGTCGCGGCGGCCGCGTTGGAGGGCGCGCGCCGCAGGGAGTGCCCGGAGCCGGGACCCGCGGCGGGGGCACGGCCAGGTGAGCGGCCCGGCTGGGGGGGAGCGCGCGCGGGCGTCCGGGGTGCGCGGGGGGGGGCCCCGCGCTCCGAGTGGAGGAGCGCCGCGGGGCGCGGGCAGGAGCGGGGCGCGCCGTCGGGGGCCCCCTGCCTGCTGTGCCCGGGGCCGGGCGGCGCAGGCGGGGGTCGGGGCCTGGCCGCCGGCCACTTCCTCACCGGGAGCGGCGCCATCTCGGCGCTCCGTGCGGGCGGACGCCCCGGCTTTGAATGGGAACCCGGAGGAGGCGGCGCCGCTCGCGGGCGGGTGGGTCGCGCTGGCGTCGGCGTTCAAGGCTCCGGTGGCCGCGAGGCCCCGCGCGGGGTCTGGCTGTGTTTCCCGGCCACGTCGGTGCCCGGGGCTCGCTGACTGCGGGCGGCCCGGCGCGCCCCCGGCACTGCCGGGTACCACGCAGGTGGGTGGGTGGGTGGCTGGGTGATACCCCGGCCCGCGCAGCCCTCGCCCAGAAGAGACTGGCAGAGTGTAGGGGATTCGCGATTCCCGCTCCCACCCCACAGTTGTGTGCATAATTATATGTGTTTGTGCGTTTTCCTGGTTCTGGTTTGGAATCCCAACGAGGTCATCCCGCCCCATCGCGGAAGCATTTGAGGGAAAACGGCTCTTTTTAACAAGGGTTGGCGCCTGGAGTCTGGTGGAGAATGGGGAGGGGCTCTTCGAGCGCTCTGGTCTTAAAACGGACTGAAAAAGTCTGCTGGGTTGAGGGGGGTGACGTGGCACAAGGGCACAGGTGGCCTTGTTAATCAACTTAATTTGAATGTCAGTTCCAGCTGTGTGACCCTGGGCACGTTGAAGAAACCTCTCGGTGCCTCAGTTCCTTACCCAGGATACTGGGGCTACTCAAAGCTGCATTCCATGGCTTTTGAATTTTAGAATTGGGGCCCATCTATGAAAAGGGTGCCCTGACCAGTTATTGACCCTCCCTGGCTAAGGGCCTTGCTTGGCCTTGGCCATCATCCTTAGCTACAGTTTTGCAGAGAGAGGCGGATTGGGGGGCCCCATGCCGGGCCCAGGCACTTCGCCTGCTGCAAAGGTGTGTGTGCCTTGTGTATACCGGTTCAGGCTTCATGGATACAGAAACTGCCTAATGCTGCTGCCGCCTCCCCAAGCCAGTCCGGCCATCCCCACCTCTCTTCTCCCCTCCTACATGCTTCCCCTGCACCTTGAGCGTGTCACTCTTGTCTAGAAGAGGCAACGTGGGGACCCCATGAATAGCCCTTTTGCTGGGTGGAGTTGGTGAGAAATTGCAAGCAAGAAAACTTCAGAACCTTTCTTAATTTAGAAAACAGTAAAAACCCAAGAACGAAAAGCTCATCTGTATGTTACCACTTAAATTAATAAAAAGTCAAGACCCAAGAACGAAAAGCTCATCTGTATGTTACCACTTAAATTAATAAAAAGTCAAGACCTCGTCTCTCCCCTCCCCTCCTCTGAAAGTAACCACTTTAGCTAGATTTATACCCGCGCAGCCTTTGAAAAAACCTAATTCTGTGATGCATCCAGGTTTGCCACTCTTCTTTCATCTCTTTTGTGAACCTTTCAGGATTCCATTGCTTGGAAATTTTCCTGCTATCTGATAGCTGCTGAGCCCTCTTTAGTGTGCATGTCCCATGAGTTCTGTAAGGGACCTCCCTGCCAGTGGTGGTCTTTTCTGTTACAAATAATGCTTCTGCGAACATTTTTGTGTTTCTGCACCTAGGTGACTGCTGATCAAAGCATTCGCATGTTTCACGGTTTGATGATCACAGGTCGCCCCCTTAAAAACAACAACAACAACAACAACAGACAACACTCATTCTCCTTCCTCCCTACAATGGTTGACCCTGGCTGTTCTTCCAGCAAAAACCTCCTGCTGCAGGGTCGGGGGAGACGCAGCCGTCCCCACCTTCCTTTGAGCTGCTGCGGGGGGGGGGGGGGGTCAGCTACCTCCCCGCAATGTGACTGTGCAGAGTTTAACAGAGGATTGTTCTGTGGGATTTCTTATGCACCCCTGTATGGGGCTAACGTACACCAAGGAGGAGAAAACGTCCCTGCTTCCTGGTTCTGGGTCCTGGTAGCCCAAAAGTATTTCAAGAAGAACATGACAAGTAGAAATGGCAAAACCTCTTATTAAATCTCGGACACCATAAGTCATTTTGCAAAGTTAGCCAAGGAGGATGAGAAACAGGACCAAACAAGGGATTTCAAAGCCCTTTCTTTCCTCCCTCCCTGTCTTTCTCCCTTTCTGTTTGTTTGTTTGTTTCTTTCTTTCTTTCATTTCTTCCTTCCTTCCTCTTTCTTTCTTTCAGCAAAAGCAAAATGGAAATTGCCTATGATGGCTAGTGCCCTCCCTTGGGGAGAAGGCCTTGGACACTTCCTTGCCTTCGTTGCTGAAGCATCAGACTCTGGAAGCCTGAGTCAGGAGCTGGCTGGATTTTTTGGTTGACTGCAAGGATCTTGTGGCCATGAGGACCTCTTTCTTGGCGAGAGGCAACAGGTTCTTGGCGAGAGGCAACAGGAGAGACTTGATGTTGATAGTTGGGCCAATCCACTGGGCTTCTGAGTGGAAGTAACCAGAATCTTGGGGAAGGTTATGTCCAAGGCCTTCCCAGAGCCAGAGTCAGAAAGAACTGAGGGTCCCTGTGCCTCCGGGCAGGCAAGTTTAACCGGGCTGGAGGTGTTGTGAGAGGGTACGTGTCCCCTGTTTATGCCCTGCTGTACGTTGGCCTGGAGACCGAGGAGGGAATTCCAGGGGCACATGGCTGGGGAGTGGTCAGCCCAGTGGGGAGCTGCAGAGCTGGGAACAGGTGCAGATCCTCTTCCTGCCGCTTTCCAGCTGCGTGACCTTGGACAAGGCCTTCATACTCTCTTGAGAGGGGTGGGAGGGCCAAACTAGTTCCTTTCGGGCCAGATTCTGCTGCAGAATTCTGAGTTCCAGAGGTCAGATGCTGAATGAGCGGGGACGTGGGATTCAGAGCAGGGTTCTCATCCCCGTGCTGCCAGGTTCCTGTGTGACCTTGATACGTAATTTCCCCTCTCAGGGTTTGGGTTTTCACCTCTGCTCATTCTCGTTGAGTTTAATGAGATAAACCAGGTATAGCAGGTGCTAGCCCCCTGGGGAAAGCCGGTAAACAGCTGGTTCACCAGGAGGAGACTGGTCACGAGTACCTTGTTCACAGGCTTGACTGGACGACGGGGCGATGAGGCAGGAGGCTCATCTCCGAGTCTGTGGCCCAGCCTAGGAGGCCTGCAGCGTGCTGGGCCTTTGCTTAAGCCCGTTCCTCTGATGAGAACACTGTTCCCTCCTGCTTCACCTTTTAAGAGGATTGGATTCAGATATTCTCTCCTCCCAGAAGCTTCCTCTGACCGAAGTAGGGGTTGAGCTGACAGGTGTGATTCCAAGTGGGGAGAGAGCAGGTGGAAATCATGGTTTTATCTCCAGCTGCCAGACACCTGCGAAAGGTGCCTTTGGCGGCAGGCCTGAGCGGGAGCGAGGAGGGGACAAAGGGCAGGGCCTGGGCCGCTCCCCACTCTCTCTCATTTGAATGCCAGTCCCCAGCTCCGTTCCTGGCACAGGGGGACACTCATCCTGTTGAAAAACGGCTGGATGACTGTTACCTGAGGTCCTGCCAGAGGCTGGGACTGAACTTCTGTTGTAGCTTTCAGTCTTTTCAGTGCCCCCCTTGAGACTGGTATTATCCCCATTTTACAGATGAGGGAACTGAGGCCCTCATTATGAGCAGCTTGGCAGGAGGCTTTCCAAAGGCAGATCCAGAGGGAAGGCTTGCATGACCTTGGCTGAACACCTGACAGAGTAACCCTGTGGGCTCCTAATCCTGTGGGATTTGCGGGGGGAAGTGGGGAGGAGACAAGATGCAGGGAACAATTGATGGCAGTAGTAGCCGTAGCTAAATCTGGGGATCCCTGACTTTGCATCACTGTTTGAAGCGCCCCAAGATATACTATCCAGTTTAATCCTTCCAAGAACCTTGGAGGTCTGTCTTCCCCTTTCCAAGGAAATAAGGTTCCGGGGCAGGGGAGGGTCTAGAACGTCTTCCCTTGGGCTCCCCTCTGCAGAGTGGGGGGTTCCAGAGCCAGTGCTCAGGCCACCATGGCAGCACACTGGTCAGAGGGTTTGACGGGATTTCATCTTGTTCAAAACGTGCCCTCCACCTGGCTCCCGATCTGCACTGGATGGTGGGGGCTGGGGCAGAAACAGGAGACCAGCTGGGCGATGAGAGCAATCCAGGTGTGAGATCCAGGGAGGAGCCCGGGAGCCGGGAAGATGGGTTGCATTTGCTGATGGTTTGGATGTGGGTGTGAGTATGGCCAGACAGGGTTGGCTGCAGGATTTGGGGTCTGGCGTCTCTCTGTGTGCCTGAGTGTTGCTTCAGAATGTTTATTGTACACTGAGCAGAATGCGGGGTGCCCCTCGCCACCCCAACAGCCCGTTATAGAAGGGATGCAGCTGAGACTTATGGAGGTCACGCAGCCGACCCAGGGCCACACACCAGGCCTCGAACTTGGGGCTGCCAGGCCCTGACATTTTCTCTCCTTTTGGCTCTGTTTCCTTGCAGAGGTCTTCACAGACACATTCTGGTGTGGCTTAGTATTATTTTTTTTCTGTTCCCAACTTCACTTAGGAAGTAAGGGGATGCTGAGGAGAGAGTCTAGACAGAACAGAAAAGGATGCTGGGGCGGGGTGGTGGTGGGGGGGCTGGGGCCCGACTGGGCTGCTTTGTCTATTCAAATCTTTGACAGTGTGGAAGCGTGTAGGACGGTAGGGGTCACTGCCAGGCTGGGGTGATTTGGTTATTCAAAGTCAGGATAACAGTTTGGTCTCTGAGGCCAGGGAGGTCCTCCCCCATCTCCACTTCTATTTAAACCTCCGTGTCCTAGACGGGCAGTCTGAATGGTCCACGATTCCCCGCCACCAGAACCTCCTTCTAAAACTCATGCTGATGGGCATGAGACAGGATTTCGACTGTTAACTTGTCCTCCCGACCCAGTTAACAAAACCCAACTTACTCCTTCATTCTGCCCTTGCAGCATCCTCTTCCCTCACTGCTCCCACCCTCGCCTCCGCCGACAATGACCGCCCCGGCCAACGTGGACACCCTCCCCGAGCACGAAAAGAGTCAGATCAAGAGGGCGCTGGAGCTGGGCACGGTGATGACGGTGTTCAGCTTCCGCAAGTCCACCCCGGAGCGGAGGACCGTCCAAGTCATCATGGAGACCCGCCAGGTGGCCTGGAGCAAGACCGCCGACAAGATCGAGGGTTTCTGTGAGTCGCCCTGGAGCCCCGGCCCGTCTGCGCGTGCTGGCTCCACACCTTCTCTCCTCCTTCTGGAAATGCACGGGTGGCCGTTCTGCCTGGGTCTTCTCCGCTGGGGTTTAGAGCGGGTGGGGGTAGTTCAGCCAGAAACACCCTGGTGAAGTGACAGAGGCTTGCATGGGCCAGCTTGGTAGTGACATTGCGGTGGCTCACCTGGGCTGGCAGGATGTGCGCCCTGCTGGACGGCACTGCGGACCCTTTAGTTTCTGCTGCTGGTCAAGCGCTCTGCCCTCCTCCCGGCCCAGGGACAGAGCTGCAGAGACTGCGGCCTTGCGAGCCACATGCCTGTTTGGTTTTACCAAGAACCACAGAACCAGGGGCCTTCGCTCTGGGTGGGCAGAGACTGTCACTGAGGGTTCTGTAGCTTTTAAATGAAGTTCTGGTCCTTGGGGCGGGGTCTTCTGTCCCCACCCGCCTTAGATTGGGCAATTCGCTCAGTTCCTAAAGTTTCTAAGCCTTTTTTTTTTTTTTTTAAACAAACGAAGTAAGAAGGCTTAAGCAATTTTCAGTTGCAGACTTGCTTTAATTTGCCTTTTCTTTTAAATGGACTCCTTTAAAACATCAGTGCAATTGAAAAATTAAAATACACACTGGGGAGAAGAAATCAAATAATTCATTAATACAGATCTCTCCTCCCCAGCCCCACCCTGTGCCCTAGGGGCGAGCTCATTACCAAGCTCTCTGTCTTCCAGAGTATTCTGTGCTTGGGTCCTGTGCAGGTTGCCTTTTTTTTTTTTTTTTTTTTTTGCAGGATGGGTCCCTACTACTTAAACTTCTGTGCCTTGGTTTCTTTTTCTAATGATTATTTGGAGGTGTTCTGATCCATACATGAGTCTACCTGATTCTTTTGCGGCCACATGGCGTCTGACTGCTCCTAAGGGTCTGAGCCCCCGGAGATGGACATGGGGTTTATTTCTGGTCTTTTGCTATTAGCTGCTGCTGCCATGCTTGCATTCTCCCCTGCCCCCCCCCTTTTTTGATAATAGTGCTGTTGAGATAGAATTCACATTCCACACAATTCAGCCACTGAAAATGATAAATTCAGTGGGTTTTAGTATATTCACAGGTCTGTGCAATCAACCACCTCCATCAATTTTAGGACCTTTTCATCACCTCAGAAAGAAACCCTGCCCCTGGCGGCTCTCATCCGCCTCCCCTGCCCTAAGCAACCCCGAGTCCACATTCTGTCTCCGTAGAATGTCCTGTTCTGGACGTTCCCTACAAATGGAATTCTGTAATACGAGGCCTATAGTGTCTGACGTCACTCCCTTGGCGTGACGTTCCCAGGGTCCATCCATGCCGGGGTGCGTGTAGGGACATCATTCCTCTGTGCGGTTGAGCCGTACCCCATTGTGTGGATTTCCCGCCCACCGATGGACTTTGGGTTGCTGCTACTTTGTGGCAACTGTGAATCCTGTGGCTGAGAGCCTTCGTGTGTGTAAATCTTCCTGTGGGTGTATGTTTTCATTTCTCTTGGGCATATGCCTGGGAGTGTAACTGCTGGGTCATATGGTAACTATGTTTAATTATTTTAGGAACTGTCAGACTGTTTCCAAGGGGGTTACAGCATTTGGCGTTCCCACCAGCCATGTGTGGGGGTCATTCTCGCATGCTTTTCTTTCTCTGACCTGGGCGCCCCTGAAGGACAGCTTCCTGGAAGTGTTATTTCTGAGTCAAAGGGCAGTTTGGCAGCACCGACCCCCCCCCCCCCCCCCCCCCGCCCCCAGCGCCCGTGAGGTCCCTGTTCCCAAGCTTGAAGCCCTGCTGCAGTGGATTCTGAACTTGGGCATTTTTCTCCATTCGACTTCTTGTCATGAGTCCGATGAAACAGCTTTCCCAAAGGCTTCTCCTAGCTTTGGAGCCAAGCAGGTCTCGGGTGGCACAGAGCCCAAAACCCGGCTTTGAAAATGCCCTTGTGAGTGAGCATCCGACTTTCCTCCCGAGTTTGCTTGCATTTGGCTGCACTTGACCTCCCAAGTGGCCCGGAACCCTGTTGAAGCTGGGGTGGGGGTGGGGCCTGCAGGGTAAAGGCAGGAGCGCCATGCTGAGAGGGGGCAGTGGGTCCCAAGCTTGACTGACAATCAGAAATGCCCGGGGGGCTTTTAAAAGCACAAGCTACCAGAACCTTCTCCTGAAGCTCATTGTAAGGGGCGTGACGTGGGATTTGGCTCCTGAAATCCGTGTCCTGTAGCTCTCCACTTTCAGTTAAATAAATGCAGTTCTGTCTTCTCCCTGGAGAGTTTGAAGATGGCTGTCATTCACCAGGTGGTTGGGGATTCAGTGTTTTAATCCTCTCCCCAGTGGTCCTGGTAATTAGCTGGGCTTGGTGTATGCTGCTGCTGAGACTTCCACGCATCCTGCTCTCCTTCCTTCCGCAGCTGAGCGTGGGCTCTGCCGGGCACTGTCCTAGGTACTGAAGATGCGGACGCAATTAGCTTCCGATCCTCACCGAGCCGGCTGTGTTGCACGATGTGCAAGCAGCACGGGGTTTGACGGGGAGCACTGTGTGAGGAGCATGGCTGTGTGGCCGTGGGCGAGCTCCATCTGCTTTCTGAGATTTAATTCTCTCGTCTCTAGAAAGGGAATGCTGCTGGTGTCCACCCAGCAGGGTTACGGCTGGGAATGAATAGATGAGTTAATGATCTGTCAGATGGCTTCAAGATGGTGTGTGGCACGGGCTCGGCACTCACGCAGCGGGAACCTCTGCGGTATGTTCGCCATTCTTGCTGCTAACGACTGGTGTCCAGCTTGTCTGCGGGTGGCAAAGTCTTGCTCACGTGTTTGGACTTTTTCTGGAGGGCAGCGGGGGTCCACCGAAGGGTTTGCAGACGACGCAATCCCATTGGCATTTTGAAATGTGCTCCGGCCGTCCTGTGTGAGATGGCTGTGTTCTTGGTAAAGAAACTGAGAAAGCCAGTTCTGGGGGAAAGAGCTTAGTAACTGTGCTCCCTGCCCACTCAGAGCAAGCCTCTAGGTCCTTGATGAGGCCTCTCAGGGCCCAGTTTCCAGCCCGCTGTTGTAAGGGTGACCTCCCGAGGGGGACCCAGGCCACAGTGTCCCGTCAAGGCTGCTAGTTAGCAGGACCATGCAGGTTACTGGGATGCCTGCTGGCTAGCATGAGGGAGCATGGGCAGGTGGCTTTGGAGACCTTGGCAGATGGTGTTTGACTTGTGGACAGGTATCCCACAACTCCCCCCCACCCTGCCGCCCACGGAGGCCAGGGTCTTAGTAGACACACATGGGTCCTGCTATCTAAAGCAGGGAGTGGTTCTCTCCAGGGTGATCTTCCCCTCCCCGACGCGCAACTGCCCCGCCACAACCAGGAGCCTGTAGCAATGCTTGGAGATAATTTTAATTGTCATCATTGGGGATGGGGCGTCTGTTCCTGGCATCGCATAGATCCAGGCCACGGATGTTTCCAAACCTCCTACAATGCACAGGACAGCCCGTACTGTGCATAATCCAGTACCAACTGTCCGTGGGGCCAATGGTGGAGAAACGCTGATTTCAGGTGACGTGTTGCTTTGCTTGGAGCCATGAAGTGTCAGTGGGTCTAACAGTCTCTCGGCCCCTGCCGTGGAGAGGCACTTACACGTGTTCAGCCCCTATTGGCTGTCCTGTCCGGAGCTGGACCGTGGGGCGAGAGGAAGAAGTGTGGGGCCCCAGCCCCGGTGGGGAACGGACTCCGCAGCCAGCCATGGGGGGGATCATGTGGCGAGGACCAGTGAGGGTCTGGCCTGTAGCGTGTGAGCAAGGGTGGCTCTTAACCCACTTGGGTGTGAGGGACATGGTGGGCAATAGGGGGAGGCCTCCTCGCAGGGGAGCTTCTCGTGGGGGGAGTTGAGGGAGGGGCTGCCAGGTGCCTGCAGGCTGGCTGTCCTGACATGGGGTCCTGGGTGCCCCTGACCATGGCCGAGGAGGTTTGTGGGTCAGAGATTAGGGCAGGCCCCCCCTGGGTGAGTTTACTCTTTGTGGCCTAGACTGAGGTCATTTGGTGGGATGCAACTGGTGTGTCCCTTGGTCTGGAAGGTTCCAGAATCTTCACTCCCACATCTGGCATCCTGGTGGCAATGGCTGACTGTCTTCCTGCCTCTAGCTAGTCCCAAAGTAGTTGGACTTAAGATGGTGCTTGGCATCCCCCCAGAGGGTGTGTTCCGAGAGTCCTAGGCGGAAGCTGCAGGGCTTCTTAGGGCTTAGCCGCAAGTCCCAGCACGTCCTTTGTACCAGCTCAGGTCATCAAGGCCAAGTTGGGTTTAAGAAATGGGGAATCTCCTCTTGGAGGAGGAGAGGCTTGTGTGTCCAGGGTGGGAAGGGGCTGGTAGTCCCTGGCCACCGTGAGGGCACCTGGACTCCAGATCCAGATTTGTAGCTCAAGAGTATGTGCTCTGGGGTGCCCTGTGCCTCAGTTTCCCTCTCTGCCAAAGTGAGATGATAGCTCCTACCGAGTATGAATTAGATGAATTTTAGGATAGGCAAAAGTTCAGTGGATTTTATGTACTTTTTGTTTTTTTTAAATATGTGGGAGGTACTGCGTAATTGGAATGTAACACAATAAAAGAAAAAAAAGACATTGGTAGGGCGTCCCAAGGCCTGGCTTGTAATGAAGACTGGATCTTGAACCACTGACCTTGGCTGTCTGTCTTCCTCTTGCTTTCCAAAGGGAATGGTAAGACGGTGACTGGGATTCCCTCCAGCCCTGGCCTCCTGGAGCGCTCCTGAATATAGGGAGGGAGCTCGTGGGACAGCTGGGAACTGCTGTGTGTGTCGTTTTTCTTCCTTCCGGGGGCACCAGCTGAGTCTCCTATAGAAAAGAGCCCACTTGGGTTAAACCTTCAGGGTCCTCCTGCATCTTCTGCATTTGGGAGGCCTGGAATGTGTCTCCGGAACTGACGAGACTCCCCCTGTTTGTGGAGTCAGTATAGGGCTGGTGAGGCCATGAGCTCCTTTGAGGGAGCGGACCGCAGCCGTCTCGACTGAATGGGCTTGTTTCCTGAGGCTTTCACTTGAGCTTGTGCATGTTTTCTCCATCTGCTTATTTTTGGCAAGTTGTGGCTGCCCATGAATTGAGAGGTTCTCGGAAATAGGAGCTGTCCTGGTGCCCTGGTGTGGGGTTCTTGGCTTGCCCTCCCGAGGATGATGCTGGCGTGGCTGATGACGAGAGCCGCCTCTGACCAGTGCTGTCTGTGTACTGGTCCCGTGTGCAAGCGCGTCATGTACACTGGCCCGTCAGCTCCTCAC
Organism: Mustela nigripes; assembly: GCF_022355385.1. Taxonomy (NCBI): domain Eukaryota; kingdom Metazoa; phylum Chordata; class Mammalia; order Carnivora; family Mustelidae; genus Mustela; species Mustela nigripes. The sequence goes on from NC_081573.1 coordinate 53,506,119, forward strand.
AGCGACCCCAGGACGCAGGCATTCTCCCCGAGCTATTTACGAGGACACGGAGTCCTGGGGATCTAGGAGCTGTGCCCAAGGCCACACAGCCGCAAAAGGGCAGAACTACACTTTGTGCTCATCCTGTCTGCCTTCAGAGTCCCGAATCTTCTTCCTGCTGTGTTTCTTTGTCCTCCTGGGGCCTCTCGGCTGGTGCAGTTCTGTGTGTGATAGAGAAGGACTCTGCTGGGGACCCAGGAACAGTGGCTCTGCTCAGACTTTATTGTTGACAACGGTGGCAGTGGGGAGCATCCCTTCCTTCTGTGTGCAGAGGACACGCTCTGCGGGGTGCTGGACATGCCGGGAGGAAGGGAGCTCTCCAAGCGCCCTGGGGAGCAGGGGGACAGGCGCGCCAGGAAACCGCATGGCGTGGACGAGTGCTGACAGCCAGGGCCGGTGAAGGGGGGTGGAGGTTGCTGTTTTTTGGCTTCTGAAATCCCGCCTGGGCTTCATAGTCATTTAAAAAAAAAAAAAAAATTTTTTTTTGAAAGTTGTTATTTTTTCAAAATGTTTTCAAAACATTGGAGAAGTGGCTGTTTTTCCGCGGGCGTGCTCCATCTAAGAAGAAACCCACATTCTTTCAGTCAAACATCCCATCAGAGAGAAGACTCAGCCAATGTCTTCCCTGTCTGTAAACTGATTTATTGATTGATTTAGATGTGCAGTACCAGTACACGATAGCACAGGCTCTAGATCCCAGTGCCTGGGGTCTGATCCCAGCCCTGCCCCTTAGCTGGGGTGTGATCTGGGGCCACTTGTCATCGCTTTGTGTCCCCATTTCCATGCCTTTAAAAAGACTAATGGGAGGGCGCCTGGGTGGCTCAGTGGGTTAAGCCGCTGCATTCGGCTCGGGTCATGATCTCGGGGTCCTGGGATCGAGTCCCGCATCGGGCTCTCTGCTCAGTGGGGAGCCTGCTTCCTCCTCTCTCTCTGCCGGCCTCTCTGCCTGCTTATGATCTCTCTCTGTCAAATAAATAAATAAAATCTTAAAAAAAAAAAAAAAAGACTAATGGGAGACCCAACTGCACGAGACCTTGGGGAGCATTAAATGAGTACATGGGAAATGCTTTCACCATGGCTGACACAGTGGAGTCAGATGCGCATGTCTTAGCTGCTCTTGTCATCCTTGTCACGGTCACTGTCACTGTCCTAACCAAACGTAAAGGCAAATGGTACTATAGAAAGGATGAGATGAAAATGAGAACTCCCATCCACATAGTGATTTTCCTTCCTGACCCTCTCTGGGGTCTATATTCTCCATGATAGAGATTGCTGGTGTAAAAAATAGAATTGACCTTTTTATTCTCTTTTCCTTCCTTCCTTCCTTCCTTCCTTCCTATCTTTCTTTCTTTCTTAAAGCATGCACGGGGTGGGGAGGGGAGGAGCAGAGGGAGAGGGACAAACAGACTCCATGTTGAGTGCGGAGCCTGATGTAGGGCTCGATCTCACAACACTGACATCATGATCTGAGCTGAAATCAAGAGTTGGACGCTTAACCACGATCGATCCAAGAGTTGACAGAATCACCCAGGAACCCCAGATTTTTTATTCTTGGTATTGACTCAGACCTGCTTGTACGCTGCATAGGTAAGGACTTGGTTTCTGTGGTTGTCCAAGGGCTTTCGGTCGGATAATGATCACTTGATGTTCTTAGAGTTTGTCCCTTTGTTGATTTAGGAAATACTCAGAGAGGACTGAGTGAGTGTTGGGAGTCACACTTGCTGTTGGGGGTGAAGTGGTGAACAGGGTCATGGAGATCTGTAAAGCAGCCTCTAGTGTCTGTAGTTTTATGGGGAAGAAAAAGCCAAACTAGTCATTTGATCATTTTGGATCGTGATGGCTGCTAGGAAGAAAGAAACCGGGCGCTGTGACGGAGTGACCAGTGAAGAACACTGTTAGTAGGGCTGGTCTCCGAGAAACCTCTCAGTGGAGGTGACTTTTGAGCTGAGACTTAGTGGGTGAGGAGAGAGCCACGGGAAGCTCTGTGGGGACAGCATTCCAGGCAGAGGGCACGGCAGCCAGGCTTCTACGTGAGTCAGGGACAAAGTTCAGTGACCAAAGATTTCTTCGTACAGTATGAGTTAATCACCCAAGTCATGAAACAGTGGGTGGGATTGAGGGGTGGGGCTTGCTGCCTGGTACCATCACTGTCCCCTAACACCCCTGAGACCACCTCAGGAGCCTCCGTGTCCAGCCAACACGCAGGGGAAGAGGGAGAGTGGAAGATGCCTTCAAGGGTTTTATGGACCAGGCCTGCAAACTGGACGGTGCCCAACTTCCACTGACAAGGACTTGGCATGTGACCAGCTGCAAGGAATACTGGGAAATGTGGCCAGCCTCAGTGCCATTAAGAATGGAAGTGGGTTTGGTGGGTTTGGTGGGCATCTTCCAGACTCTTCCATGGCCCCTACTTGTGGAGGGAGCAGAGGCGGCTGTAGGAACCCCACGGATGGCTGGAAGACAGAATGGTCTTGGTTGGCAGGGGTTAGTTCTTGTAAGAATCCAAGAAAATGAACAGCCTCGCCCTGTAAGTGGCCCTAGCGGGAAGGGGAGGTGGCGGAACTGAGGACTTACCCTCCTGTCTGTGACAAGAACGGTGGCTTCTCTCCACGGACTGGGCTCCCTTCCTTGTCCTAGCAGCCTGGGTCCTGGCTGGGTCCTCCCCAGCAAAGCCTTTCTCTAGCCTGACTCTCCTGCACTCGGCCCCCTCTGGGAAGCCTGAGGTGTCCCCGCTCCCCAGGGGTGGGCTCCTGAGGGAGGCCTGTGATTGGCTGGGCCTTTTTGAGCCAGGGCACAGGGATTGGCTGGTTTGAGACCGGTGTCCTCAAACAGGGCAGGGAAGGTGACCTCTCCTGTTGGAGAGCTTGGTCTGGCTGCTTCAGGGTGTATGGGCAAGGGTGGGTCCCTGCCATGGGTTGAATTGTGACCTCCCCCCAGATTCATATATCGAAGTCCTGACCCCTTGTACCTCAGCATATGACCTCATTTAGAAATAAGATATTTGCTGATGTGTTCGTTAAGGTCATGCTGGCGTCGGCTGGGCCCCTAGTCCAGTATGACCGTGTCCTTAAAAGGGGGAGAGACACACAGGGACAGAAGGCCCCGTGACGAGGGACACGGGTAGGAGGGGGCATCTACAAGCTGAGGCATACCACTGGCTGTCGGCAGTGCCGGAAGGTCGGGGAGAGGCATGGGATGGATGGTCCCCCTGCCCCCCTCATCCCTCAGCAGAATCCCCCCTGCCAGCCACCTGACCTTGGGCTTCCAGCCTCGAGGGCTGTGAGACAATAAACTTCTGTTGTTGAAGCTACACAGTCTGTGGTTTTTGTCATGGCGGTCCTCGCAGACTAAGACGCTCCCCTTTAAAAGGGGCCCAAGGGGCAGGGTGGGGGGCGTGACCAGGTGTGTCCATCTGGCTGCAGAGAGGACGGGCGAGTTGGAGGTGGCCATAAAGGAATCTAGGAGCCCTGGCCGTACTTCACGTGTCCTCTTACTTCCCAGCTCCGCTGGTCTTGACCTGGGCTGCGAGGACTGGCCAACCGTGTGGACTGTGGGGCCAGCCTGAGTAGGTTTGAATCCCGACTCTCTAGCTCTTTAGCTGTGTGGCCTTGGGCATGAGACTTCCCTCTCTGTGCCTCCGTTTGCTCGTCTGTGAAATGGGAAGGCCATTTCACAGCCAGAGCTGTCAGGAAGCTCGCGTGTGCTCCTCTGGGTCCCTCGTGGCTTACACGTCTTTCCCGCCTCTGGGAAGTACACCCCCTGAATTCTCTCCTCCAAGCAATCAAGCCTCCGCTCTGAAGGACCCCGTGCACGGTGAGTGAGTCGTCGTCCGCCCGCTCCGGTGCTCGCACATGTCTTCCGGATGTCTAGGGAGGGAGCTGTTAAAAGCGACCCCTCCGCGAATGCTTTCAGAAGATTGTCCCCCTCCCCAGGGGACCTTAGAAATGAGCTTGCATGATAGCAGGTCAGGGTAGCAAAGGGACCTGGCTTGTGTTGTCTTGGAAGAGACAGACGTGCCGTGCCGCTTGGAGTGGGAGCCAGAAATCCTGGTGTCGGCGTTTCCTTGCCCTCTGGGAGGGCATGACTTGGAGCCAGACCCTCAGTGGTCTGTCTTCTCCCCAGACTGCGAGCTCTGGGCGGCAGGCACCTGTCTGTCCTGCTGACCAGCGAGCAGTCCCCAGCGCCCCGCCCGTGCCTGGCCCACAGCGGATGCCGCCCGGGTGTGTGTCCAGTGGACGGGAAAGGAGCTAGATGCCCCTCTCAGCCTCTGCCTACCTTTTTCTCCCCAGAGACGAGAGGATCTGGGGTTAAGCTGGGGCATCCCTATGGCAACTTCCCTTTTATAGCCACACACACAGGGGTTCCGGTCTCGGCCCTTTGCTCACTGGCCCCATGACCCTCAGCGGTCCATGCCTCTCTGTGCCTCAGTTTTCTCATGCGAGAGATGGCATGATGGCAGAGCTCCCCAGCGGGATCCTTGGGAAGATGAAATTTGTGAATGCACGTAACAGGACTGCTGGGAACCTGATGGCTTGTGATTGCCCGCGTGGGTGTGTTCTGGAAATGTTGGCAGAGCTGTGTGTGCGTGTGTGTGCACGTGTGTTCACGTGTGTGGCCCGTACGCAGCCGTCACCACCTCCTCTGTCTTGTGCACACAGGGGGTCTTTTAGGGTTCAGGACCCCTGGATTCCAGCCTTGGGTGGGCCGGCAGCTCCCCGCCTGGCCTTTCTCCTTGGAGGCTGGGGAGCCCGCCCGCCCTTGGGGAGCAGGAGTGTCAACAGGCCAGTGGTGATGTTTTGGAAATAGAATTGGAGATGTTGCCAGTTTAGAGCGGGGGGGGGGGGCCTCTGTCGCTCTCCTAGCACAGCTGGAGGAAGCTTTCACCTGCCCTGAGCTGCGCTGGTGGCCCGAGGGTGGGCGTGGGCTGCGGGGCGAGACGTGTCTAGTGTGTGAGGGATTCTGTTCTGAGGAGAGGCAGGGGAACGTGGAGACGGGCCCAGTTAGTGTCCGCACAGCATGACCCAGACAGAGCAAGGAGACTCTGCAGGGCCCATGGTCGGGGGGTGGGGGTGGGATGCCCCTCTCCAGACTGGGGTCTGCGGGATGTCATTGGCAGGGGTCCCCTCCCCGTCATGCCCGCCCGCTCCCGGCCGCTCCCGGCCTCTGCCGGTGGGCCTGGGCTTGGCTGCAGGAGGAACCCGAGTTCCTGGAGAGCTGAGAAGGGCCCAAGCTGGGGTACTGAGTGGGAACCTTACACCAAGTTCCTGCTGGAGACGATTCTGAGCTGAGCTCCTCTGACCACCTTGCGCTCGGCCTGACGAAAATAACTCCGATTTTGTTCTCCTCGGAGAATGAACATGTCTTCATGAAGAGAAACCTCTTTAACTACAGCTGGGGGAGCGTCACAGCCCCTTCCCCCTGACCTAGAGGCATGTGTGTGAACATTTGGTCTACAGCCTTCTGTTTTTTTTTTTTTTTTGCAAGACCTAGGTACATTTTTATAAAAGACAATCCTTTAACAATATTCTGGTGTCATGCCTTTTCTGTTTTGTGCTATATTGTGTCCACTTCTTACTGTAAGCTGTGGTCTTAAGGCCTGTCAGCCTGGGTTCGAATCTCGGCACTGCCACTTAAAATGTCGGCGACCTGGACAAGTTGGTTAGCTTCTCGTGGTACCGGTCTGAAAAGTGGGGTCATAGTTGTGCCTCCCTTAAGGGATTCTCACAGAGATGAAGTGAGCCAATGGCGTTGCACACTTCGAGATAACGCCTCACGAGTATCCCAGAGCCCCCAGAAAGAGTGCACTGCTGTTGCTCCCGCTAGGGTGACGCTGATGACGGAGACAGCGATTTCTGTGCACTCTGGGGTAAGCAGAACAAGGCCCCCCTGCCCTGCCCCAGGACGTCCCCTTCCTAATCTCCAGGATCTGTGACTCTGTTACCCTGTAGGGCAAAGGGCTCTCTACAGATGTGATGAAGTTAAGAATCCTGAGCTGCAAAGATGATTCTGGGTTAGCTCGGTGAGCCCAGGGTAATCACGAAGCTTCCCTAAGTGAAAGACAGAGGGAGGAGGCTCAGATCGGAACAGAGGAGGTGAGGATAGAGCGGAGGCCAGAGAGGTCCGCTTAGTCGCTTTGAAGGTGGAAGGGGTCCATGAACCAGCCACGGGCCGCCCCCAGAAGCCGGAAGAGGCACGAGAACGGATTCCCGCACAGATCCCTCCTGACACCTTGATTCCGGCCCTGGGAGACCCATCCCTGGCTTCCGGCCTGCGCAAGTGTAGGATCGTGAATGTGTGTCGTCCCGGGTCCCTGGTCTGTGGTGACTTGTTACAGCAGCCGTAGCGCAGGAATGCCCCCTTCTCTCCAACTTAGACCGATCATACTGGCTTTGGCCTTTGTTTTGAAGGATAAGATATTATGCGTGGAACTAAACATACTGCTTCCTCCCTGGGGAAACCAGGTTGTAGCTTTGGTAATTATTCCCACGCATATTTTTACATTTCAATAAAAAATAAAGACATTTCGTCTTTAATTAGCCTATGATCTGTTCCTTGTGAGGTGCCACACTGACACCAGCGGCTTTATTTTAAGTGCCCTTAGATTTCACTCAGGGAGTGTCCCCCGATAGGACACCTGTCCTTTCGGTGATGTTTATTTTGGTTTCCTGCAGAGGAAATCTTTCCAAGTACACGCCGTCTGTTTTGTCTTAAACGGCAACAGCCTTTCCACCTCATCTTTTTATTTGTATTTGTTTAGTCAATTTTCTGTTTTTGGACATCACGAAGCTTACTCTTGGGCTATGTCAGACCCTGATTCTGGGAATGTGCTTAGTGCCAACCCTCAGGCGCACCCTGGGTCCTCTCCAGAGGCTGAATGCCAAGAAGAGTTGGCGGAAGGGAAGGCTGCGTCCTGGGCTCGGGGCGCAGTGTTCCGGGGTCCCCGGGAGGCCGCACTCACGCCCGCCACCCTTGCTAGCGTCTGGGTGTCTGTGAGCTTTCACAGATGGGACATTCATCGGCAGGGACAGGTTTCGCAAGCATTGTCCTTCCTTCTCCCTGTAGGGCATTTGTTCTGTCCGGGGCTGTGGAAGCAGCAGCCCGAAGCCCCCGGTGGCTGAAGGTCGTGCATCTCACCGTGGCCTCCACGCGACCACTTGGGATGGTGGACGGGAAACCTGGGAGCCCATCCTGTGTGCCGAGGCTGCCGACAGGCCCTCGTTGAACCCACACGGCAACCCCGTGAAGTCGGTAGTTTCCTCATCTTTTCTTTTTTTATTTTTATTTTTAAAGATTTTATTTATTTATAGGACAGAGACAGTGAGAGAGGGAACAAAGCAGGGGGAGTGGGAGTGGGAGAAGCAGGCTCCCCACTGAGCTGGGAGCCTGATGCGGGGCTCCATCCCAGGACCCTGGGATCATGACCCAAGCAGAAGGCAGAGGCTTAACGACTGAGCCACCCAGGCGCCCCTTTTCCTCAACTTCTTGATGGGAAATTGAATGTGGAGGGAAATCGAGTCATTTCTGAGACTCATAGCCAGGGTGTGGTTTAGTTACTCTGATCGCTCCGCTCAGGTGTGTGCCAGGCCATCTTCTGGGGCGAGGTGGATGTCCTGCTCCTTTCTTGAGAAGAAGGCTTAGAAGGACCTTCCACTTTGGAATTGGTTCCAAACACACGTAACTGTGGAGAGTTGCCAGCCAGAGCAGGGTCTGCCTGGAAGAGGCTGAGATCTGACTCCCTGAGGCAGGTGGTGTCGGGTCTCTGCTTCTAACATCAGGGGCTCCCCGTGGGTGCTCAGTAAATGTGGGCCATGGAGCTACTACTCTCTCTCTCTCTGTCTCTTTTTATTTTTTTATTTTTTAAGGAAGAGTCTATTTTGCATTGATATAGATTTGCATTCTCTGGACATTTCCTAGAAATGGAATCCTAACAGGTCACTTTTTCATCTGTCACGGATAACACAGCTGTGAACCTCTGTGGATGGATTCTTGTGGAAACAGGTTTTCATTCTGGGAGTATAGACCAAAAGTGGACTCGGCGGGTCGCTGGTAGCTCTGTGTTGGCTTATTTGAGGATCAGCTGTGCCATCCTCCACGGTGGCCGCCCTGTTTTACATCCCCACAGCAGCGCAGGAGCGTTTTTCGAGTCTTTGCCAACACTTGGTATTGTCTGTGCTTTTGATGAAACCATCCTCGGGGGGTGAAGTCCCAGCTCTTCGTGTTTCCGAGTTGCATTTCCCTGAAAGCTCCTTGTTCTCTGTTAAACGGAGCACCTCATAGGCCCTTTGGTTGATGCACTATTTTCCCATCACGCACTCTCTGTGGTGGTGACTTTCCTGGGGCCAGCGATGCCACTGGCGTGCTCACCTCGGGGGCGAGCTTAATGAGGAGAACATGGGTATGGACACTGATCAGCAAGAAGGTGATTCCTGGCCCGAGTCTAGAACTCTACATTTTCATCCTCACTTCTGTGTTTGGAGGGGATGAAAGCACCATTTTATGAAGATGGTAGCCCACCTGAGTTTCCTTAGCAAATGTCCAACGTCTCCCAGATGCCGCCGGTGAGGTGTGGCGTAGATTGTCCTTTATTTCAAGGTTTCATGCCTCAGCTTGGCGTGTCCACTTCCCTGCTTTCCGACTGCCTCCGTGAGCCCCTCCACCTGCTGCGTGGCCACCAGCTGTCCCCTAAGGGGAGACAGAATGGGGAGGCATGAATCCCCTAGTAATGACTGTGTATCTTGAGCCCAAGCCTCGAGCCCCCTCTGCGCCGTGCCTGTGCCCTGCCTGCACGGGGTATCATGTGGCCGTGTGTACGGATATTCACGTGTAGTTTGCGGTCATCACAGGAAGCCTGTGAGCCAGGCCCTTGAACTGGTGAGTTCCGTGAGCTTGGGTGACTGACTGGCACAAGGTGATCCGGCTCTTTGGAACAACGATAACGACATCAGGCCAGTTTTCCCCACCGCCAGGTGCTGTGAAAACTTCAGGTTGAGTAGTTGAAAAGACAAGCCATAGACTGGGAGAAAAAGTTGGCAAAACACAGCTGATCAAGGACTTGTTTCCAAAATATATAAAGAACTCCTCACCATTCCCCCCCCTCCACCCCAGCTCTCTATTCTGTAGCCAAACTGGGCTACTTCTAGACCAGTGGTTTCTGGAAGAACCACCAATGCCAGCCATCTGCGTAGGTTTAAATTCTTAGCCACCACGTTGAAACAGGTACAAAGGAAAAGTTAAAATTAATTTTATTTTATGTGACTTCGTATATCCAAAGTACTATTATTTCAACACAAACGCAATATAATTATTGAGACCTTACGTTCTTGTTTTTGGTCTAATTCTTCAAAATCCAGGGTGTCGGGGCACCTGGGTGGCTCAGTGGGTTAAAGCCTCTGCCTTCAGCTCAGGTCATAATCTCAGGGTCCTGGGATTGAGCCCCACATCAGGCTCTCTGCTCAGCGGGGAGCCTGCTTCCTCTTCTCTCTGCCTGCCTCTCTGCCTACTTGTGACCTCTGTCTGTCAAATAAATAAATAAAACCTTTTAAAAAAAAATCGAGGGTGTGTTTGATATCTACAGAGGATCTCCGTTTGGACCATTTCGGTTTTGCGTGCTTGATAGCCGTATCTGGTTGTAGCTGCTCTGCCGGACAGCGTAGTTCTAGAACGTACCTGCTCCTTCCTTCTTGCACTACCCACTTCCTTTACTATCCCTATGCTCTTCCTTCTTTCCCAAGTGACCCAAGTGTGCTCCGTGTGACCGCTTCTGCGACGGTCACGATGGCAAGTCTGCATCTTGATTCACGAGGTCTGGTGGCTTCGTTTTCCCTCAGAGGTGGGATCGTGTGTGTCAGCTGGCTTTGCCCTCTGCCTGGGCATCTGTCCTAGACTGAGCCGTGACCCCTGATGGCTGGGCCAGAGCATCCAGTTCCAGCTCCGCTTCTGCAGATTACTGGGTGGCCCAGGTAGAGCCTTCGGGGGGTGGCCTGCATCCTGGTGGCCTTGGTCAACTTGCTGACTGGGGAGTGTGTGCGTGTCCTTGTCGTGTGTGCGTACATATGCATGTGTCTTTCTCCTCTGGCAGCTGATTTCCCAGTGTTCTGTGTCACCTGTCCTGACCGTGGAGACTGTGCGTCTGATGGCCCTGTTCCCAGAGGCCCCTAGGTGTGGGGAGCAGGAACAGAAACCGCCTCTGCCTCTCATTCCCTGTTTGTCTTTCCTCGGCCCTCTTCATTTCCCCTTTGTCTTCGTTCACGGACCTCGTCTGTGGGTCAGGTCACGTGACCTGGGGTGCTGCTTTCTCTCAGCATCCACACTTGGTCCTCGTTATTTGGGACCCCAGTCCCAAGTTTGCTCACTCGCCACAACTCATCTGCACCCCTGCACCAGATCTCGCGGCACTTCTGTAACCGTTCACAGACATGAGCACAGCGGGGACGGGGAACGTGGTGCGTCGCCGGCATGCATGTTCCTAGCCGGCGTCTTGTTTCAGCCCTCCTACCGGGAACAGGTGTCCTTTTCTCAGATGGTTGTTGCCACGTTTTTCTGTTTTGTGCCTTTTGGGTGGTTTTGTTGTTTAAAGAGGCCCCCAAGTGCAGTCTCGTGTTCCCGAGCACCCGAAGGCCGGGGTGTGGCTAGTGGAGAGAGTGACAGGTGTATGACAAGCTTTATTCAGGCATGAGTTCTGGGGCTGTCGGCTGTGAGTTCTGTGTTAACCAACAATGTACATCGAAAGAGGAGTCTTTAAGAAGAAACACACGGGCTCCTGGCTGGCTCCGTTGGTGGAGCGTGTGACTCTTGATTGAAGGGTTGTGGGTTTGAGCCCTGGTGTTGGGTGTAGAGATTACTGAAAAATAAAATCTAAAAAAAAAAAAAAGAAAAGAAAAGAAAAGAAGAAACACACAAAAGCGAAGTTACATATTGATCACTTGATGGAAATGTCACGATCGGAGGCTCACAGGAAACTAACCCTGTATTTCCTTGGGAGCACTGGTTCAGTACTTGGCAATTCAGGGTTCATGGTGACTTTAAGGACCGTGAAGGCTAGAACATTGGCTGTATGTGTCAGTCCGGGGGGAAGACTCTGGCTCTCCTTTCGTCGGGGCCCATCGCTTAGTCTACCGATGTGAATTCTGGAAGAACGAGTGGGTTTTAGCCAGAAGATGGATGGGAGCGCATGCCTCTGGCTTCTTCTCTAGACTGGAGAGACAGAGTCTCCTGGCACCAAAGCTACCTACCAGAGGTCTCGTGGTACAACCTACAGCTGCAGGTCCTGCTTCTAGAACTTTCAGGCTATTCTTCCCACAGTCCCTGGAAGTACCAGAGCTCATGTTTTAGAGCGAAGAAATTCTGTTTGTTTTAGCATCAGCCTCTAATACTGCAAAATAATCAAAGCTTCTGGGGAATTGGTGTGCTAGCAGTGTGCCATCCAGAGAAGACGTCAGGCTGTAGCTCTCAGACCCGTCACAGATAGGGGCCACTAACTGGTCATCTCTTTGCGCTCATTTGCCATGGCTTCATAGCCCCCCCCCCCATTATTCATTCATGTAGTCAACTGTTTATTGATAAACCAGGGGCAGTTGTTGAGTTGAGGAAAAGAGCCATGATCTTTAATTCTATGGGTGTTGTTAGGGAATGGGCAAATGTTGGTTCACCATGGACAGGAATGCCCATACTGTGAAGAGGGGTATGAGTTCTCCCACTCTCTAGGATGGCTCTGGGAGGAGGTTTTGTACCTGATGGGAGCCCGACTGATCCAACAGTGGCCTTGCCAGTCCCAGTGGCATGCTTTGTGGCCCAGAACCCCATCTGACCTCTAGCCCGGAGGGCTGAGGGGTCTGCACTTTCTGGTTGATGTGCTGGGAGAGGTCCCGTGACATCACGTGTAAGAGCAGCATTGGACACAGGCAAGCCTGGGTTGACTCCTAGCTGCGCCGTACTGTAGTGGACCTCCCACTCGAGTGTCTGTAGACGGGCACGGTGATGGTACCTGGCCTGTGGCTGCGGCCCAGGGGCTGGCGAACCAGGCCTCATTCAGCTCAGGCTTAGGCGAGCGCTCTTGCGGGCGGTATCCTCCCGAGGGACGGCGTTGCTTGCCAGGTCCCGGACGTGCGAGGGGGAAGGTCTTTTCCTGATGTCCGTCTCCCGAGAAGGAGGTGCAGCTCCCCACCCCAGGCCTGGAAGCCAGTTTGGCAGTGGTTCAGTGACCTGTTGCCATATGACAAACTGTCCCAACACGGGGCTTCAGACAACAATTCCACGGGTCAGGAGCTGGGGCAGGGTGCACCTGGCTGATGGTTCTCTCCTGCTGGGCACTGGCTGGAGTCCTTCAGCATCCGGCTTCCACTGATGGGGGCGGGCTCTCCTCCCTCTTCTGCCCCTCGTGGCTCTTTCCTGCAGTCTCTCTCTCCCTCTCTCCACGTGGTCAGCTTGGGTGGTCACTCTGGCGCGGTGTCACGTCTGCATTCTTTTGGTCAAAGCCCATCATAAGGCCACCCCCAGCATGAGGGGAGCGGGTGCTGCCTCCTGATGGAAACAGTGGTGGAGAATTGGTGGCTGGCTTTGGTCCACTGGCCGTAGAGACCATGGTAGCCAGTGGCGTCTCTTGGCCTTGAGCTTGGATGTATCCAGAGGTCTAGAAGGCAGCTCTGGGAAAGGGGCCCGCTCCACAAGGGGATGGGAGCCCAAGCCAGGGTCAGCGTGCTTGTGCCAGACTTCGGGGCCGACGCACACACGTCTTAAGACAGAGTAGGAGGAATGGGGCCATGTCCAGGGTGGAATGTCTCTCTGCTGTTTGTTCTCCTCCGTGGGTGATAAGGACTTTTGAGGGGACCAGCTTGTGTTAACTGAGATAAGGGGTGGGCATACAGTCTTCGGTGAGAGATTCAGGAGTGAGAGTCTTGCTTCAGGGTCCACAACGTGGGGTGTGGGAGGGATGTCCCCAAAAGGCACCCAGTGGGAGGTGAAGCACAGGAGATTGGGGAGCAAAGATTGAGACTTGTCCCCTGACCCCACTGCTCCGTGCTCTGTGACTGTGGGCAGTTGAGGGAGCCCTTCTGAACCTCAGTCTCTGTGTCTGTACAAAGGGGTGTCATGGAGGGATCACAGAGGCCCTCACCCCATAGGGTTGGGGTAAGCTGACACAGGTCAGATTTGTATCACAGGGTTTGGGTCAGAGTCCGTGCTTGGTGCATGTCACCTGCTGAGGGTGACGCTCACGGGGAGTCACCCTTCTTATCCCCATGCAGGTCATGCTCGCGTAGCCTTACCTTTATCGAGGTCATTGTCACGTGGGCTTACGTTTATGATCAGGTTGTTTCGGTGATTCCTTGAGCCTGCCTTGTCTCCTTCCAGGACTAAAGCTTCTGGTTGCTGAGGCTGACTGGGAAGTGTTTCTTTTTTTCCCTGGTATGGAAGGAATATGAGATCATTGTCCGCAGTCTGGGAATGCAGAAGGCTTAAAAGCTACCCCCTGGGGACAACATGGCCTGCGATCACCATTCATGCTGATGGGGTTTGGGTGAAGGGGAGCTGTTCCCGTCCTTCCCGGACAGGGAAGAGAGGGGTCCTTCAGCTGGAGGGTCCCTGCTCTCCCTGGGGGGCCCAGGCTAGAGTGGTCTCCCGGCGTCCTGATGCTCACCAGGGGCTCTGGGCCAGCGCAGGACCACGAGGTGCTCGTGCTTGGTTGAGCCCTCTGAATGCCAGGGACAGAAGATATGGCCCTGGGGTCATCTGTCCCCTAGGAGGGAGCTTTGGGGAGCTCTGAGACTGCCCTCTCCTCATATGTGTCTTCAGAAGAGCCATGGCTGGGTGCTGTTTCCCTCTTCTGCCCACCGCCGCCTGGCTTCTGTTGACTTAACCTGTTCTGAGGTTCTTGCTCTTTCAAAGGTGTGTGGGGCACAAAGGCCGCCTGGAAGACAGAGCCTCCGGCCTTGCTGTGGGGCGTCCCCTGCTTGGGTGCCCGGTGCCCCAGCCTCTATGGGCACCTCTGATGCTCAGGGGCATCTTGGTGGGAAACCTACTGTAGCTCTTCAGGGGACTGTTGCCCTTAGAGTTTCTCTTCAGATGCTGAACCATGAGGCATACCCCCCGCTTGGGGCTGTGAAGCCTGAGAAAGGGGATCTTGTTCCTTGTTAGGAATGATCACTTCGTCCTGAGAAGATGGGGTCTGAGAGTGGAGAGACCTGGAGGTACCGCACTTGGCCACCCGGGGCCACATCCCAGTTAGGCCCTTTTGAGATGGGTATTGGGCCTTCTCGGAGCTGGGTGGCTTTGCTCCTGTGCCCATTTCACAACTATGTACTTAGGGCCGACACGTGACAGACACTTGATGTGTTGGTGCCGTGGGTCCCCTCCATGTGTGTGTGTGTGTGTGTGTGGGTGTGTACGCACGCACATGGGTGCTCCTGCCACTCCTGCCACGGGGTGTGTGTGTGTGTCCTTCCACTGCTCATTTCAGTGTCGCCTGGAGGTTTTTAAGAGGGAAGGGCGCCCTTTGCCCATCTCGGAGGTTCCGGGGCTGGCTCGCACAATGCCGGGCCGCCGACCCTGCCCGTGTGGGTCCCTCCCTGGCACCCTGTTCTTGTGATTTTTGGTAGATGTGTAGTTAATTCACATGCAGCACTTTGTTCAATTCCTGGCCTACAGAAGAAGCCGAATTCACGGAAGCTCTAACAGTCAGCGGGGGTCACCATCTTGGGCCTGGGTCAGTCTGCGTTCCAGTGCTCGCTGGTGAGGGACCTTGGGTTAGTCACTTCGCTTCACTTAGTTGCCCCTTTTACTTAAAATAGAGGAACATTTCCTCCATTTCATTGGGTTCTCTGCGTTAAGTGAGTTACTACGTGAGTGGCCAGGAGGAGGTCTGGCGTGCGCTACCTGCCGAGGGGACGACGGTCCTCATTGATGGTGACGATCATGCTTTGGGCTGTGTATGACCGTGTAACCGGCCGCCCCCAAACGAAGCGCCTTAGAACTGCACGGATCTGTTGGGCGCGATCCTGGGCAGTGTTGCCTGGCCGTGCTGGCCTCACCTGCGCCGTGGCTGTCCACGGGGCCGGGAGCTCTGAGACGCCTGGCTCACGTGGCTGGTGGGCGGCCGTGGCTGTGGAAGAGGCCCGGGGCCTCCACGGTGCCTGCGACCTCCTCCAGGAAGCTGGCCTGCCTTCCACATGTGCAGTTCTCTGCGACACCTTCAAAGGTGTAGAAGGCGGGAGCCTCAGAACTTGTACCCCGTGTCACCTCTGTGTCATCTGACTGGTCAGAGCGGGTCCCAGGGCCAGCCCAGATTCGAGGAGAGGGAGACAGACCCCTCTTTTCGGCAGGAGGAGCTGTGAGGTGTGACGGCTGGACTTCGCAGCATAATACAGTGTCGTCTTCATCTTAACCTTGAGGGCCACTGTCCACTCCCTCGAGCGAGCCCCCCGAGTGGCTCTGGACAACCTTCCTCAGTGGGTTCAGGGTGACAGCAGCGTCCATGAACGTTGTTGGTGAGAGGCCGGCTGTCAGGATGCCTGCTCTCGGCGAAGACTTCAGAGGTCGATGGAGAAGATCAGAGGACGCTGGAGTTCCGTGACTTAACACGTTTATTGGCTACTCAGGACAAGTCAGGCTCAGGCCAGGTGTGCAAGATCCAGACACACTCCCTGCCCTCATGGGGCATGTGGTCTGTGGTGCTTATTCCTTGGGAGAGAAAAGAAGGATCAAGCTTTGGGGTTGAGAGCAAGAGCTCGAAGGAGAAGTCCGATTCTGGGAGGGAGGGGGCAAGACCGAGGGACCTGACGGTCAGCTCTGTGTTCCTTCTTACCACGTGACCTGGGCTCAGTCACTTCCTCCCTGTGGCCTGAGTCCTGATCTGTGAAGTGCGGACCAGAGCACTCACTTCACGGGGCCGCAGTGCGGCTTCGGGGAGCTGGCGTGGAAACTCTCAGAATTGTTCCGGTCACTTCCGTCCTCTGGGTCTTCCTGGGTTTCCTCGGTGGCAAGGGCCTTTCTGTTTGGATCGTCTGTGTCTTCAGGCAGTTCCCCCTGCCTCCCCATTGTGGGTAGAGCCCTATGAGTCTCTGACCCCATCGTGCCCCATGCGGTGACTGGCCCCTCCAGGTACTGCGGACGTGTCTGCGTGGGCAGACGTCTGTCTTCCGCTGCTTGGGGCCGTGGACACCCTGTGGCCGCAGCGAAAGTCTGGAGGCCTCAGCTTCAGGAACCATCTGTCTGGAGAGGCCTGTGTTTCTGGACACTCCCAGGGCCTGGACGGCAGCCAAGCCAGAGCCATTCATCTGGGCACAGCCCTTGTCAGATGGGGCAGGCCTGGGGAGCCCTCGCAGGCAGAGGGGGCTGGTTGGAATAGTTTGCACGAGGGGCCCCTTGCCCTTCCCGGGGAAACCGAGGACTGCCTAGCCCATCACCCTCGCATGTAAGGGAGGAGGTTGGGCGGGAGCATCGTGGGAGCTGGTGTTTAGATGGAACACGAACTGGGCTTTGCTTCCCCTCCCATAAATTAGTGGGAGCTCGTAGTATTTGGTGAAATTTTGGTGGGGGACTCTTAAAATAAAAAATATAAGCAAATACCCACTTTGAGTGAGAACTCTGGGCATACCGAGTACCATTATTTCATTTCATCACCCACCCCCGACATTAGAATGGTTTATAATTTAACCTTCCGATTTCCAGATGAGGAAGCCCAGGCTCAGAAAGGCCCAGTGACTTGCCCAAGGCCACACAGCCAGCAAGGGGCCGAGCTGGAGTCCATAACCTGGTCTGCCTGCCTCTGGGGTTTGCTGGGCATACAACGCAAAGCTGTGCTGGGCCCGAGGCTGCTTCAAGGGGGTGTGTGGGGCAGGTGGAAGCTGGTCTGTGTCCCTTTCAGAGCCAGATGGCTGGGCAGGGTTGGCAGTGGGACTCATGAATCCCCTTACACAGCTGGGCTCCTAGAAGCTAAGGATTGGGCCTGTGCACCCAGGAGACCTGAGCCCAGCCAGGTACATCTCCTGACTTCTTGTCCAGTGCTCACCCTTTCTTGGACTGATGCAGTCACCCAGGACGTCTCAGGAAGTCTGGACTGTGTTCCATTGTACCTTTAACTTACGTGGCCTTTGGTTTTATTTTGCCATACAGGAGGAATACGTGTCCATTATAGACGTTCTGGAAGATAGAGAAAAGCATAGAAAAGAAAAAAAAAAAAACCTCTCTCCCATTATCTGCCATCCAGGGATCCCTGGAACCAAACAGGAATCTGGTTGCTTTGCTATAAAGATGTCAGACTTCTTCTTAAAGGGTTTTGATCTTCTGGAAGACAGACGATGTGCCTGGTGTTCTTTTTTTTGGTTTTTGTTTTTTTCCTTTTTAGCTGTTTAGTTGGATTTTATTGAGGTCTGAGTTACGTACAGTGATACGCACCCATTTTAGAAGGTCAGTATGCTTTGATACAAGCACCCACCGTTCTGATCGAGACGCTGCCTCCATCAACCCAGAAACGTCCGCTCCTGCCCCTTTTTGGTTAGTACTGTCTCCCCAGTCAACCCCTGACCTACTTGTAGCCACTCTAAGCTTGTTCAGTTCTAAGATTTCCCACATTGGAATTATAGAGATATGGTGTGTGCCCTTCTGTGTTTGGCTTCCTGTCCCATTGATGTTCTCAAGGTTTATCACACTGTTGTGGATTTCGGTGGAGTGGGGGTCGGTTGTATGTACCCCTGCATCTGTTTTCCCTAGTCTCCTGAGGGGTGACCTGGGGCACCTCAGTTTCTACCTTCTGTAGAATGGGCGGGTGGTGGGGGAGATGCTTGACCACGTGATCGGACTGTTTTAAGGATTCAGGGAGCCTCTGTGAGTGACGGGAAGTAGGCCTGGTACACAGCAGGCGCCAAACAAAGTGGCGGCACTCCCTGTTGGTAACAACCATGGTTTCCGATATCGATGGCTGTGTAACCGACAGCCCCCGGCATTTTGTGGCGGATATAGGAATTTCCAGTTTGGGGCTCTATTGAATAACATGGACGGAGTGAATCAAATAATTGAAAAGGGCAACTTCCTGGTTCCTGCCTTCATCATGGGCTCAGGTGCTGGGTGTCTTAGTGACCGGCTGAGCGGCAGCTGCTGCTGAGGTGGGCGGCTTTGGTTTGAGGTGGATCCTGGGGGCGCGGATCTGCTCAGCACTGGCCCTGCGTCCTGCTCTGAGTCTGGCTCTGGTCTCACTGGGGAGGCCCACCAGCTTGCCTCATTTGAGCCTCAGGAAGTGGCCTCTGTAGAAAAAAACAAAAAACAACAAAAAAAGTATGAGCAGTGGGTGGTGAGCTCTAGGCCGAGTGAGCAGATCACTGGAGCGCAGAGCCCCAAAATAGACCTTTCTCTGCTCGGCCTCCAAGCAAGTGGGGGCAGAGGCAAATGCTTTGCATAGTTTCTTACGCAAAAGGAAAGGTTCTGTTGTGAGCAACTTTTTAAGACTGAAAGAAAAAAAAAATAGCTCCAGAGGGTCCAAATTTTTTCAGAGCAGCACAGAGTGAGAGCTACACAAGCCTGGGTTCAAATCCCAAATCTTCCATCTGTAGGCTGGAACAAGGGACAAGTGTCTCGACTTCTCTGTGCCAGTGTTCCTCTGTGTTCACTGGCAAAGATGAGATCATGCTCTTTAGTGTATATACAAAGTACCTTGCACTGCTTTTGAAAACATGGTAAGGAGCTGCAAACGTGGATTGTCTTTTCTTCTTCTTCTCCCTTTATCTTCTCTTTCCTTGTCCCAGAACTTGTGCCCCTGTTTCTGATAACTTCCTCTGTGGCGGGCAAGAGGGGAGAGGTGAGCTTCGGCTTTCCTGGGAAGGCATTTCCAAAACCATCCTTGAAGTGCTACAGTCCTCCTCTGTAGGTCACTGACGAGGAGTCGAGAGGTAGACACAGGCATAGGGTAGGCATGGATCATGTCCCCAGAGATGTCCGTGTCCCTGTCCCCGGAACCTGTGAATGTGTTACCTGATGTGGCACAAGGACTTCGCACATCTGATTAGGTGAAGGACAGGGAGATGGTCCGGGGTTGTCCGGGTGGGTCCGCTGTCATCACAGGGTCCTTCCAAGTTAAAGAGGCAGGAGGAGCAGAGTAAACAGAGGTGACAGCATGGTTGCCAACAAGGGGGCAGTTCTGTTGCTGAAGGTGGAGGAAGGGCTGTGAGCCAAGGAGGGCAGCCACCAGGCCACTCCCGGGAAGGGGGAAGCATGGTCTTCCCTAGAGCCGGGGCTGACCCTGCCCACACCTTGCTTTTAGTCCCATGGAGGGACAGGTGGCTTCGTACCTGGAAGAGTAAGTTTGTGCTGATTTAAGCCACGCAACTCACAGAAATCTGTTGCCGCAGCTGTAGGAAACCTAGCATGCTAGGTCTGTGCTACCGCGGCTCATGATACAGCACCCCGTGTTCGCTGCTGGGGGTTTGCCCATCTGGCTTGGACAGACTGTCTGATCAGACTTAGGGACGTGGCTGTCTGGGCTGCTCGGGGGCCTGGCCTTGTTGGAGCTCCGGTCTCTGTGGCCGGGGCGGCTGCTGCAATGCAAGGAGGTGTTCTCTCTCTTCCTCCCCCGGAGCAGGAGCAGGGCGTGCGGGGCACTGGGCCGGGCTGGGCCCACCTGGGAGCCGCCACCACCCTGGGGCCCAGGGGTCCTCTGAGGCCTGCTCTTCTCCGTGCTGCAGATCTGTGCCCAAGTTTGGAGAACAGTTGTTCTATTGCGATTTGGCACAAAGAGCCCCTGGAGGCGTGAGCATCAGGGACCGCGGCCAGCCTCCTTGAGAAGCAGCCCGGGCTCGGCCCCGTGACTCTGTCGGGACCCTACTCGGATCTGTCCCGGGCCTGCTTCTTCTGTTCCTCACACGCCACGTTAGTGAGGCGGTAGCAAGTGTTGGAGGTTGGACATCCAAGCTCGGTGATAACTGTTAAAATGAAGAAACAGCGCCGGTGCTGAGAAATGCACCCTGTCCCATGGTGGGGACCCTCTTGAGGGCAGCCCTCATGTGATCTCTGCCCCTGTGTCCTTCCCCGTGGCCTCCCCTGTCACTGGATGCTGACTCCCTGTGGAGGCAGTGGGCCCCGCACATGTCCCCGTGCTAGTTCCCCGGCCTGTGGGGCTGTGAGCTCACCTGACAGGTGTGACCGGGTCAAGAGGTAGAGGTGGGAGGTTATCCTGCACCATCCCGGAGGGCCCCATCGAGGGGGGGCTGCAAGCCAAGGGGAGCAGGCGGCCTCTGGAAGGGGGACAAGGCAAGGAAACGGGGGCTCGCCGGCCTCCGGGAGGAACGCAACCCTGTTGACTCTCGGCTCAGTGCCCATCTGCAGAGCTGGAAGGTAGGGCGCTGTACGTGTGTGGCATCTGTTCCAGCAGTAATTGGACTGATCAGCCTGATTGTGTGTCTCCAGCGAGATGCCTTTCATGGGTCCATCTGATAAGCATTTATGGAGCACTGACCACGGACTGGACGCCGTGCTGGCATCGAGGGCCCCGAGTTGAGTAAAGCAAGGGCGTGGCCCTCAGGGTTCGCTCTGTAGAGAGGGGTGGGGAGGGAGACAGGAAGGCGACAGTGCTATCATGGGACTTGCAGGGTGCCGTAGAACGTGGGGAAGGGTGTGGGGATCAGACTGGAGGCCACAGGAGGCTCCTTAGAAGTCGCTGAGTGAGAGGAGCGTTGAGCTTGGAGGAGGAACTCCGGAAATGTCCAGCCCCCTCTTCGTGATCTCTCCTTGGGCATCCTTCAGACTCGACCTGTCCAAAATGGAACATGGCACCAAAAGGAAGGCCTTCCCTTTTATTTTTTAAAGATTTTATTTTAAAAGTGATCTCTACTCGAACTCACAACCCCGAAATCAAGAGTCGCGTGCTGCATGGACTCAGCCAGCAGGTGCCCCAAGGCCTGGCCCATTCAGACCTGCACCGCTCTCCCCACCGCAGTGAGAGGTGCCCCACGCCCCGCTCCGTCGCCCACGCCAAAGTGCTCCTGGCCCCTCTCCTTCACCTCTGAGGAGTATGGGTTTTAATCCCCTTTTGGAGACCTGTTTCCCGCCTGCCAGAGGCAGAGCTCTGGAATCCCAGGCCCTGACATGGAGGACTGAGAAGAATGTCCGTAAAGCCTGTCTGCTCACACAGGTCGCAGGGGCCGGTAAGTGTCATGGCCAAAAGGGTACATTCCGAAGACAGACTGCCTAGGTTCAAATCCCAGCTTTGCTCTTGCCACTGTGTCTTTGAGGTCCATTTGCTTCCTCTTGTGTGTCTCTGTCCCACTGAAGAAATGGGAACAACAGTAGGACCTATGCCATAAGGATGTTTTTGAATCAAGTATATTAATAATAAGAAGCACTTTTAATAATAAGCTCAGGAAATGGTGGTGGTGCTGGCTGGGAAGCTCTAAAAGTCAAAGAGTGGCCACTTACCGTGTCCTCTGAGTGGTCTCACCTCTGTCCTTGGTGCTTTAGAAACCCTCTCTGTGCCCCTTGATGAGTGTAGCCATGTTACAGGTGGGAAAACTGAGCCTCAGAAAGGCAGCATGACTTTCCTGAAGCCACTTGTGCGGAATGGCTCTGTTGTTGCCTTGTCTTTCAAGGCAGCCCGAGACCATTTTGAGCAACTCCTGGGTTTTTTGAGTTTTCTTCCTGTTTGCCTCTGCAGGCCTTGGATTTTATGGCTGGAGTCTGCAGACCCAGACCTCTGCTTCCCCGGACAGCCAGTCTGCCGAGTGAAGCCAGGGTGCCTGGCCCCGAGCGCGTCCGTGCATTCAGCCTCCTTCGTTCCCATGAGGAACTGCCATGTGCTCCGCTGATGGTCATTGTGCTCGTGAGGCCCGAGGATGCACTTCCCCATTGAGCTCGTGGCCTTAAGCACGCGGGGCAAGGCGCCCAGGAAAGGAAAGTCTGCTACACTCAAAGGGTCAGTGCTGGTTTGGAGCACAGGCTGCTTCTGTATATGCAGTCAAGTTTTCAGACCCGAAAATAGAATCTTCCATTTATGGCTTTAAAAATCCTACCTCCTCTGCTGCAGACGAAGGATCAGAAACTCACTCACCTGGAGGAGACCAGGCAGGTGACCTAAGTAAGAGAAACGGCTGGGTCTTGGGCACAGATACAGGCTGCAGGGTAGGCGAGATGCCAGGGTGGGCCAGACATGTGGCCAGCGGGGAGCCCGTGCGTGCCCGGTAAAGGGTGAGCGAATCGGAGGCTGAAAACCTTGGTCGTTTACTGCAAAGTCTCCTTTTTTTCATCTAGCGCCAAGTCATTTGAAAAATAGCATGATGCTGACCAAGCAAAACACATCTGTCACCAGACGCAGTTGCGTGTCCCGTGATTTTTAAGATCTTTGTAGACTCTGGAGGATCGTCTTGATTTTTATGAAGTGGTGGGAGGTATCAGCCACAGTTTTGATTGGTGGGTCCTTGGGAAGGACTTGGCTCCTGGGGAGACACACTTGTGTGGCCTGACGCACGTTACAAAACTCAGCCAGGACTCGGTTCCTGTATCCTAGCTGACCTTTGCAGCGCCAGCCTCCCAGGGACGCTGTGAAGAGGGAAAGGTGCGTCATTTTCCAGAGTGCCTGGTGCAGGGTGTGTTACCTGGAAGGTTTCAATAAATGTGAATTTCTTTCCTCTTAATTTGTGTTCCTTCTTTTTCCAAACCTTGGATTAAGAAGAAGAAGAAGAAGAAGAAAAAGAAGGAACAGAGTAGGGCCAGAGTCGAGGGATTCATCGCTAGAAGTAGCCTGCCACCTAGCCCATGGTTTTGATTTCTTGTTTGTGTTGGTTTTGTTCCCCCTTGGCCTGGCCCTGGAGGTGCACCAGGGACACATGGCTTACATAGAAGGGAGTGTACGTGCTGCAAGAGAACGGGTTCTGAATCATGGCAAGTGCCAAGGCCCTGTGGCCAGAGAGCACTTGCAGTGTTTTAAAAAAAAAGTCAGGGAGGCTATTGGGAACAGAATGGCTGTAAGTGATGTCCATCAGTTGTTTTGTGGCTTTAAGCTTTCCTTATTTGACGCAGCACCTTATTTTGTATAATGAATACTGATAAGATGAACTACATGTGACCGTCCCTCGATCTAGAAGCCCCAGGTGTGACTTCCGCCATCATCCCTCTCTGCCCGGCTGGTGTCTTGGCTTTTGCTTTCCGGCGTGACCATCTCTGCAGCATTTTGCTTTTGTCACTAAATCATATCTCAGGAAATTCCTCCAATTCAACTGGTACAGATGGGCGGATCCACGCCCTTGACGGAGTTCAGAGTAGCCCGTGGTGTGGCTGAACCACAGTTAACTTAGCTTTTCTTGTCCTTTCCCTACGTTTCCTGATTTTTTTGGTTTTTTAATTTTTTTTTTTCAGCTCCTGCAGACATTGAGATCAATGGGCTTCCTTGCACTACTATTGCACTAGTAATAATACCTGTTCACTGTAACAAGAACAATGTGAGAATTTAAAAATGTTTTTTTCCTTCCTTCCCCTGAATGCTGGAGGGAACCAGTACTAACCACTCGTGTATCCTTAAAAGCGTCTTTCCTGGGTGCCTGCAGACAGCTGCAGACAGGAGGCCGTTTCGTTCCGGTCATCGAGAATAGGACTCCCCTGCCCGTCCACCCCCGCCCCCACCCTGTCCCTGCGTCTCTATGCACCTGTGCTGACGGGCCTGCAGGACCTGTCAGGGTCCCTGCCGGACCTAGAGGTGGAATTCCTGGATGTACATCTTGGGCATTTTAGTAGAATGGTGTCCTTTTTTTTTTTTTTTTTTTTAAAGATTTTAATTATTTGAGAGCGAGCAAGTAAGCACAAGCCAGGGGAGCAGCAGAGGGGGCGGGAGAAGCGGGCTTCCCACTGAGCGAGGAGCCCGATGCGGGGCTCGATCCCAGGACCCCGGGATCATGACCTGAGCCGAAGGCAGTGGCTTAACCGACAGAGCCACCCAGGCGTCCCCTAGATGGTGTCCTCTTATCCCCATGAGTTCATATCTTGCCCACTGCGGCCTGGTTTTAGAGGGATCAGTGAGGGAATTCTGCTGTGAGCACTGAAGCTCTCAAACGTGTGTAGACCGGGAATCATCAGAGAATCCTGGAATTGGAGTTTTAACCACAAGGAATATGCTTCAGCTCTGCTGTTTTCCGCTTCTGTGGTTTTCACCCATTCATGGGTTTCACTATTTTAATTAATAAATATTTGAGTTTTCTTTTTCTTTCTTTCTTTCCTTTTTTTTTTTTTTTTTTTAAAGATTTTATGTATTATTTGATAGAGAGACAGCAAGAGCGGGAACACAAGCAGGGGGAGTGGGAGAGGGAGAAGCAGGCTTCCCGTGGAGCAGGGAGCCCCATGTGGGACTCGATCTCAGCACCTTGGGATCAGGACCTGAGCTGAAGGCAGATGCTTAATGATGGAGCCGCCCAGGCGCCCCCTGTTTGAGTTTTTCAATGATGATTTATTTCAAACATACGAAGCGGATCAGAGAAGTAAAATAAGTGATACCTGGTGACCCAGTTTTACCGCTTCACGCTTTCTTCATATTTGTCCGAGATCTTTTGCAGTCAAATGTCATAGATAGGGCTATAAAGCCTCTGTCGTTTCAGAAATAACCATTTTGTGAACGCTTCTTCTTCTTCTTCTTCTTTTTTATTTTCTTGCCACTCTTAATATACTGGAACAATAGGAGTCACAAGTACCCTTGACAGTTGGTTTCTGTCTTTTAAATAAGTTATTATTATTGGAAGAAATGTTGAAGCCTCCTGCAGCCTTTTTCTTGCTTAACTGACTGAGCCACCCAGGTGCCCTGAATTGCAAAGCCAGCAAGGATTCCCACACACCTTCTCCCCCACAGTCCCCCATCCTGTGCTACTTGGTGAATTTGCCCAAAGCAGAGAATTAACATTGGCATGTGACTGTTGACTCAACCCTAGACTTCATTCGGATCTCACCTGTTGCTCCACCACTGTCATTTTTCTGTTCCAGGATCCACCCGCAACACAGTCGCACTGAGGGGTTTTGATTTAGGCGTGGCCGCTCAGATGGCCGTTTTCATAATTAGTGTTCTGGAACCACCGCTGAGCTCACTCTCCCACTGCTGGACATTCCCATCGGGCTCCCTTTCTCCTTTGCAAGGGTGGGGGTTTCTCGCAGTTGAATGGGGAGAGGTAGAGTGTGGGAGGGTGGGTGAGGGAGGGAGTGTGCCTTTCCAGGATAACCCATGATTGCCAAACCACTCTCCGGGGGCTTTGTTCTGCCGCTTGCCTGAGTCCTTACTCGGTGCCGAGCACTTCCCTGACTGCTGTGGTTACAGGAATGAGCAGGACAGTTCCTGCCTCCAAGGGGCAGGGAGGGGGAACTAAGTAAGTGGTGGAAGACCCCCTGGCCGGGGCCACAGCCAGGGAGGGGATGGGCGTGGGAATGGGCGTGGACTCCAGGCAGGTGGAATGACTGTAGGGACAGGTGCAGAGCTGGTGTGATCAGAACGTGCAGGCAGGAGAGGGGCAACGGGCAGGCAGTGGGGGACCTGAGGGCTCCAGGGACCCCCCCACCCCACCGCCCCCAACACAAGCAGTATGTCCTAGCCAATACCCTCCTGCTCTTTCTAGAACGTGCCATGCACATTTCCTTCTTGGGGCCTTGGCTCTTGCTATTTGCTTGACTTGGAATATTCTTCCCCAGACATCCACTTGGATCTGCCCTCACTTCCTTCAAGCCTCAGCTTAGAGGACACCTCCTCTGGGGAGGACTCCCCGATTGCACCTGTTACCAGAGCCCCTCTCTTGCCCTATCACCCACCGTGCCTCCCTCTGCTTTGGTTTAATTTTTCTGGAACTTCCTGCTGCCAGATGTAATATGTATTGATTTGCTTATCTCTCTGCACCAACCCCCGCTACAATGTGATTCCTTGAGGGCAGGGATCTGGTCTGTTGGCCATGGCCTATACCAAGCCATAGTTATACCAAACTCTGGGGCCCTCAGCAGCTGTTTGCTGAGTGGATGGGCGTCGCCAGGACTGTGATAATCTGTGGGTGATAGCAGCAAGCATTAGGCACGAGCTTTGTGTAATGCACTGTGCTAAGCTCCTTGAGGTGTGAACTGTTGTTCCCTTAAATCCTCACTTCTGGTCCACCAACCGGCCCAAGTTCTGCCGCGAGTCCATTTTGCAGAGGGAGATGAAGCCAGAGGGGATGTGGCTGCCTCATGCTGCGGCTGAGATTTGGATCTCTGCCTGACTCCGGGCTCCACTTTGGAGCCCAGGCTCAGTCCCTGGCAAATGCTAGGGAAAGGGAAGGGGGTTATAGGTTTCAGCCCCAGTGGTGGAGCCAGACTCCTGTTCATATCCCCGGGGCTGGACTTGGATCTTTGTGCCGAGGGGAGTCGGGACAGACCTGCCTGGGCTGGAAAGCTTGGGGGGGGGGGGGGGGCCCCCCGCCCCCCCCCCCCCCTCCCCGGAAGGGGGAAAAGGCCCCCCCCCTCTCTGCCCCTGTAACCGGGACCCCCCCCCCCCCCCCCCCCCCGACCTTGGTTTGCAAAACTGAGCCTGGTGGGGAAATGAAGGGCTGGCTTGGGCTGGCTTGCTAACCACAGCGAGGACTCCTTTGCAAAGGCAAAGCGGGGGCAGCAAGGCCCTGCTCTGACCCCAGCAGAAGGGATCGGCTTCTGCAGGCCACCTTCTGGCTGGAAGCCCTGAAGCCTCACCATCGGGCCTGGAGCTTAGAGGCGCTCACCGGCTGCAGGTTTATACTGTGGCGACCTCAGTCTTCTCCTCTGTTCAATGGGAATAATGATAATAATATAGTATATGAAGCACCCATGAGGAAATGCACGTAACGTCTTCTCTCCGTGCCCGCTTCTGCAAGCACTTGGGGGATGGTAGCTGTTCTTATAGTCGTGGTGGACACAGTCTGCGGCCCTCTGTTGGGCCCCGTTCCGCACAGGAGCCACATTTCAGGGACAGTCCTCTGGTGAAACAACAGAGCGTTAAAGGACTATCTTCTAATGCATGCGCTGCTTTTCCTCTTTGAGCAGAATTTGTCATTTGAGATGAACCTCTGTAGCGGTGACAGTGGCCTGGTGGCCTAGCGACAGCCAGACCAGTTCCAGTTCCGGCAAAGCTGGGGAGTGAGACAGGCCAGCCCTCCTGCCTTGGGTTTGGGGGTGGGCGGTGTGCAGGAAGAGGGGGCACTGGGAGTGCCCTGTTAGCCATAGGTAACTGTGTCAGGCCTCTTGTGTAGGAGCTCGCCCGGTGCTGGGCCGCAGCCCTAACACGGGGCGACAAGTAATTACAGTAAATGAGAAGCAGGAAAGGGGAAGTTGAGAAGAGGAAGGCAAGTCCTCCAGAGTGGGGGCCTTGGAGCTGGGCCTCGAGCTGAGCTCAGTGCTTTCCTGCTCTTGGATTCCTCCGAGAACCTGCTCTCCCTCCTTGCAAAGAGCACGAAGCAGGAGGATCCCACGTTTGGGGTTCGGGGACCCCATGCAGGCTCATGGACCCAGGAGGAGTTCATCCCTTTAAAGAATGAGGCTTCCCCTGAGGAAGACTTTGGTGGCCCAGAGGGCTGGGCGGGGGCAGGGGGACGAGGTGGGGGTCTGTGACTGGGTCTGTGGGGTATTTGCCCTGGGGGACCAGGAGGGGCTTCTGGAAGACCAGGGCCTCCTCTGGCAGTCTGTCCATGCCTCTCTGAGCCCTTCCCCTTGACGGTGGCTGTCAGACCGTGGCCAGGGTCCTGAGCCAGCCTTCTGGCCCATGTGGCCCAGTCCCTGCCAGCGAAGCGGGAGGACCCTGCGCTGTGGGACCCTGCGCTGTGGGAGGCATCAGGAAACCCCCAGCCTGTCCTGTTGATCATTCACAGGGCGGAAAGGTATTTCTGCCTGTCTGACCTGATGACGGACTCTGACAGTGGGAGCCCTGAAGGCGCCTGGAATCTCTCTCTACCCCCTGCGATGTGGCTTCAGAGAAAGGATCCACCCTTCAGCCAGATTCTAGCCTGTTACCCCCAGGGTAACAGCTTTCTGGGACATGGGACAAAGGAAGAGGAGAGAGCCGGGCCCCCTTGCCCACAGCTCGCTCCCTGTGAGACGCCCGTGCGTCACTGCCCTGCTGCCTTTGGCATCGAGGCCCAGGCAGGTGGCTGGGTAGATGACTTCAGTTTCCCGAGCCAACTCTGGAAAATGGGGGTTTGTTCCCAAGGTTGGCAGGAAGAGTGAGGAGACGGTGAAGTCAGCTTTGGCGCCTTAAAAATATTTATTTTGTAAGGAGGGTCTGGTCTGTTCTCTGTTCAAGTCAGGCGCTTCTACCCTGGGCTTGACCTTGGCAGGGCTCTGTTTGCTGCTGGTGGAGTTGGTAGGTTGGTCTGGGCGAGTGCCCCCCATGTGGAGCCGGCCTGGGTGGTGTTCGAGAACACGGCTCTGGAGCTGGACGGGCAGAGCTCCGACCCCCAGCTCCCCCGACCTGCTGGAGCCTCCGTTTTCTCCTCCGCAAAATGGACAGCAGCTAATAGGGACAGCTACTGCAGGGGCCGCAGGAGGTGCCCCTCAGATGATGGGCACCAAGCTCTTGACCGGTGTTTGATATACCAGGAGCCGGCAGGGCCGCACTGCCTGTGAGGGTTTTGGTGCTTTGATCCTTGCGAGAATGTGCCTGAGAGCAAGGATCCGGCAGGATGCAGCTGGGCCAGGGTCGGTGACGTCTGGGCCAGGGAGGCGAAGCGGGCGGGGGGGGGGGGTCTGCCCTGGAAGAGAACTCATCCTTCCCTGTGTCGTGGTTAGGAGGGCAGGCTTGGGAATGAAGACTGCTGGGCTTGAAATCCTGGCTGGTCCCGTGTAGTCTTGGCAAGTCACTGACTCTGCCTCAGTGTCCCCACCTTTGGAAGGCAGACGGCACAGTCTCCGCCCCACGTGAGCACACACATGTCCGAATCCCTGGCAGACCGCTTGGCCGCCCTGGATGCTTCTCTACAGATGTGGCTTCCCTTCCCTTTCCTCTCCTCTGGTTTCCTCTGAAGCCAAGAGCGGGTAGGAAGGAGCAGACCAGCATTTTCCATGGGCGGATTCAACATCGGGCAACTTCTAGAATTTGGTCGGTGTTGAACAGAATCGCCCGTGTTCTCAGAACCTTCCCTTTCCTATAAAAACCAGGCCAAAGCGTCCGACTGAAAGAATGAGACTGTGTTGACGTGCAGGGCTGCTCGTTGGGCCGAGGTTAGGGAAGGGCGCGTTGGAATGAGTGGTTGGTGCTGAGAGGGCTCAAGTTTGCCCTCCCCGGGCTCCGTGCACAGACTCCTGGCGGACGTTCACAGAAGCCGTGTTCTTGGCTGTCACTGCTGCCCTCACGGACGCGTGGGCCCCGGAGCCAGGCCCGGCTCCAGGCCCCCTGCCGGCCACTTCCTCTGGGTTTCTGACTGCCTTATCAGGGAGCTGCATGAGCCTCTATTTCTGGTCTGGCTGGAAATAGTCTGGATCCTGGCACAAGGCGAGCCTGGAGTCCGTTCCTGGGATGCAGCGGTAGCTGTCCCCCAGGGGAGACTGGGCCCAGGGACCAGGAGTCACCGGTGGGAAGGTGGTTCCCTTCGCAGGTCCCTTGTGGGCTCCTTGAGGGAAGTGTAGTTAAGAAGAACATCTGTTTCGTAGTAACATGCTTTTTTTTTCTTTCTTGATACTCTGTGTGTGTGTTTTTTTAATGTAACATAGGAAATAAGAGTTTTTTCATGTAACATAAGAAATAAGAGAGAGATCTCACGTAGACCCGGTTTCTCCCAGTGGTCCCAACCCATGAAACTCTACAGTGTGTCAGGAACAAGCCTGGGTACTGAGGTTGAGTCTGTGCACTCCCTGACTCAGGTTTCCGCAGTTTTGCTTGTCCTATGTGTGTGTGTGTGTGTGTGTGTGTGTGTGTGCGCGCACATGCACACGTGTGGCATGTAGAGTTCAACACGATCCTATCACATCTGTCCATTCTTTGTATCTGCCACCGCCGTCCAGATGCTAGGTAATGAATTCCCTCATGACGAGGGTTCCCGGGGTTCCCTCCTAATAACCACACCCACCTCCACATGGAAGGTCCACGCACGGTCAAAGGCACAAAAGCGAGTGTGAGCTCAAACGGACACATGCAGATGCCTCTGTGACCACTTCCACCGCCTCCCCCAGATCAGATCTAGACCACTCCCTAAGCCTCTGCCCTCCGGAGGTCACCCCCGCTGTGACTTCTGTCTCTGTCAGTGAGTCCGGCCCTGCTCAGCTGGCCTCTCTCTCTCAGACCTCTTCTTGTCACCTTTTAGAGCTCAGAACCGGTGTGGGCTGTGGCATCAGCTATTTCGAGGCAGAATTTAATAATGTCCTACTTCCACTGCCTTTGTGTTGTACGATTCCTGTTAGGTGTGATTCCTGTTAGTTTACCAAAGATAAACTCCTTGAGTATGTATATGTATGTATTTATAATTTGTTTGTATTTACAATTTATATTATATATATATTTTACCAAGGATAAACTCCTTAAATATATATATGTATTTCATTTGAAAAAAGGTGAGTTGATTTAAAGACCGATAATAGACAAACAGTGCCAGCACTATGCAGGTTGGGCAAACTTTATCAAGTTGATAATCAAATGACCTTTGAGAAAGTGTCAGAGGCATAGACAGCTCAAAAAAAAAAAAAATAAATAAAAACCACCCTCAAATCAAAAACTGGTCCAGTGTGGTGGCGGGTGGCAGGATCTGTGTATGGTCTTTGTACCGTGAAGGGTCTTCTGTGTCATTTTGATAAGAAAACCGGTTGAAAGCAGAGCAGATTAAAATTTCAACAGGCCGTGTGTAAGGTGGTGAGGCTTTCCATAAAGTCTTAGTGATTTTTTTGTTCTATTTGTTTTCCACCTTTTCTCTAACCTACCTATTTTTGAAAGGGACTCACTGTTTTTAACTTAAATTTATATAAAAGGAACTTGGATTCTCAAATTTAGAGGTGGTAGATGCCTCTTCAAGGCAGCGCCCTCCGAGCACCAGAGAGCAGAGCAGGGCAAGGTACCTGGTTCCTGGGGGACAGATTGGACCAGAACCAGACCAGAATGCTAAGCTGGAAGTGCCCAGTTCCTTCTTCCGGACTCCTGTTAGCGTTCCCTGCTCCCCTGGGGAGAAGGGGTGCATGGAGGGAAGAAAAGCTCAGCCAGTGTCTCCAGTATCACTTAAAACTTGGAAACATCTAGAAAATACTTAATCCAGCCTATCTGTGTGAACACCAAACACACAGTAATGGCTGCCTCATCAGTGGAGTACTGATATTAGTGCTGATATTAGAGCTTCGTACGGAAGCTCAGAGCCAGGATATTCCCCACCGGAGATCAGCACAGTCCCAACAATTGCTTCTTTGTTATATGTTTTTTTCAAAGAAGATGAGGACAGTCTCCCCCTCCCCACCCCCCGCCACCAATCCCGAGGCTTTCAGAGGACTTTCATATCTAAGGCTTATGGGACAGTTTACACTTTACCATGTTCTTTCAGGTGTTATCTCCCTGTGGGATGGATATTCATTCCCATTGTACAGATGAGGAAGTAGAGGCCAAGCCATAATAAAGAAGCCCACCCCAAGTTGGACTTTACACACACGTTTGCCAGATTCTTCTAAGGTCGGGCTCTTTCTGCTCTCCCGCGACGGCCCCATGGTTCTGAACTGTGTGTTCTGTAGTCCCTGTCACTTGTCCCTCCGGCTTTCAGGTTAGGTGCTGTCATGTCTGTCCAACAGCCCAACACCCTTGGTTTTGTAAAGCAGAGTCTTTCACTGAGACCCAGCAACCCTGAGACAAAGCGAAACCACCCGCATCGGTGAAGGTGGTGGTGGAGGCTGGCGGGCAAGAACACGAGTCCCGTTGACTAAATTAAACTTGTCTGGGACCTCC
Source organism: Mustela nigripes (assembly GCF_022355385.1). NCBI lineage: Eukaryota > Metazoa > Chordata > Mammalia > Carnivora > Mustelidae > Mustela > Mustela nigripes. Next base: position 53,538,001 of record NC_081573.1, read on the forward strand.
TGGGGGCCACGGGGTTCCGGTTAGTGTCAGTTCACTTTGTTGGCACAGCAGCTTGGTGAAGGAGGCTGTCATGGTCAGTACAGGTGGGGAAGGAACAGAGAAAGGGAGATGGTTTGCCCAAGCTCCCAGGCGCCATCGGGGCGACCTGCTCTGCGCGTGCCTCCGTAGGGCTTTCTACTCCCCTCACCGGGTCACCTCCAGCCTTTAGAGCTCCACCAAGATGCACACCCTCCGAGAAGCCTCTCTTCCCCTTGCTGGGGAGAAGCCCCAGTGGAGACTTTTTTCTTCTCCATGGAGGTGTTTGGTGTGGTTGGAGGCTTACGTGTTCTTGCGCTGGTCTGTTGAAGGTCTGTCCCTCACAGGCTTCTGAGGGTGGGGACCCTCTGTGTGATGCTTGTGACAGCCTGGCGGATGGAGGGGCTGTCGGGTAGGTGGGAGGGTGGGGGTATGCGTGGGAAGGCGTCAAGTCTCAGCGGTCTCTTTTCCCCTCAAATACGACTAGAGCTTCCCCGAAGGGGCTTGAAGCCAGTCGTTGGATGGTACAGCTTGAGGGTAAGTGTGGGAATCGGGAAAGGCCGCATGCCTGGTGTGAGGGTAGCAGGGTGCTGCAGGAGTGGGGGGCGGCTCGGCAGTGGCCCAGAGGGGAACAGGGTTTGAAGAATTGGGTCATGGGGACCGTCAGCAAAGGGGGTGGCGGAATGAGACGGGGGAGTCGGAGGAGGCTGGAAACCCCGAGTGTGTGTCCGCAGGTGATGGGTGGGGAGGACAGTGGGAGGGTGGCCAGACCTGGGGAAGGCCCGAGGGGATGCTGGGAAGCCACGTTTGTGCTGAGATGGGGCCTCGCTTCTGTGGCTGCATTATCTCACTTCAAGCAGGAAGCACGGCTGCCGAGCCCCCACCGCAAGAGCACGCCCGGCCGGAGCTCTGGCCCCCAGAGCCTACTTTGAAAATAAAGTCGGTCATCTTCATGACTGCGTGCCTTCGGCAGAAATTCCCATCAAAGCAGATGAAGCCCACCATTTGCCTGTCATCTTCCCCACCAGTAAGCCTGTCAGCAAATTGGTGGACTTTTTTTTTTTTTCTACCTTTACATACACAAATATACACGTATAGTTACAGGCTCCCCTCCTTAGCTGAGTCTAATATGTTTCTGGAAACAGGAGATAGAGCAGCTTTTTTTGTTTTGTTTTGTTTTGACAGCCATATATCATGTCCTATTCCACGGAGATAAATGGTGATGCATTACCAACCGATCAGAAAAAACCCGACCCCGGTGTTGCTTAATACCCCTGCACATCTGCAGGCCAGCCCGTCAGACGTTTCTCATGAACGCAAAGCATTAACAGCCACAGATACTGAATTACTCGATGCTTTATTGAACTCGTTACTGGGCATGTTCACAAACAGTACAGAGGGTAGTATAGGACATTGGTTGTGAATTTTCATTTTTTTTCCTGTCCTCTCCTTTGCAACTTAATGGAAATGACCGCAAACTACTCTGTTGGAAATACCAGAGACGTTCTCTAAATTGGACTCTGGTTGTCTGCTCGTCAGAAGCAAATGCTGGGACGCAGGCAGGACTCAGGAGGGGGGACAGGATCCTAGGTCAGATGCATGGTGACTTTGAACATTGAGAGCACTGGACGTGGACCTCTCCTGTTGCAGACTGACGCACACCCGTGTTCTCATCGGTGCCCGTGCGTGAACATCCTACGGCAGCTGTGATCTGGGTAGTGCGTCTTGTGTAAAAGAAAATACTTGCAGGTTAGAGTGGGGATTTAGAGAGTGAGGATCTGAACGGCGATGGAAACCTGAGCACCGTGTGTGTGTTCACACCTATGTCTGCACGTGTGCACACGTATGTACGTGTGCAGACACGGCACCCTATTGACATAAGGCGGTGTGGATTTTTTCCCACATTAGCACACACGGACTTGCCGCTTCAGCTTCCACAACAGACAAATGAAGAGAGCGTGGTTTATTCTTTTACCTTGTATGCGTCTAGCTTTATTCGGTTGCATTAGTAATTTAAAAATAGGAGCTGACAGACACGTAGAAGTTGCCGCATCTTTTTCTTTTTTCTTTTTGCTACGTCTTTATTAGTTGTCATTTCGAGGCAGTATTGTAACACCCCCCCAACACACACCCCTTTAATCCTCCAAGAGCACCGTGTGACAAGACTTTTCTTGGTCCTGTTGCTCCCACGAGGAAGTGGAGGCCCAGAGAGGTGAGTTCAGCTGCAAGCACCTGTCAGAAGCTGGGATTCAGACCTAGGCCTGTGGGTTCCTGAGGCCATTCCGTGGTCCTCGGACACACACTTGGCATGGGCTGGGGAGGCACGTTTGCAATCCTGGCAGTAGGCTTTTATTTCCAGCTGCAGGGCAGAAAGATGATGTGGGGTTGACCTCGTTGAGTGCAGGAGGCCTCACCCCCTCCCCCATCACTGCTGTGCACTCTGTGGGCCGTGGGGTCAACCTTCAACAAGGTGCCCCTGTGCGATAGAAGATCAAGTGTGTGTCAACAGAAATGACCAGCAGGCCCCTCAGACTTTGCTGATTACCAAATAGAAAAACCACCCCTTCTGGTGAGGGGTTTCCTTCCTGCCTTCTCGGGGTTTCTGGTAACCAAGGGGGTGCTGGATAGCGGGCAGCCCTCTGTTTCCTCTGGAGCGAGCTCCCCCTTGCTCAGGAGGCCCGGGGAGGAGTAGTAGTAACAGCTGACACTTGGCTTGCCGGTGGCCTTACCACCATGTTTTCATGGAGGCCTTGACCGCAGACCCGTCCACGCCTGACTCTGCGCCTGTGAATGACTGTCCTCCCTGGTCCGCAGTGATGGCGAGACAAGCCCCATGGCCTGAAGGAGGCAACTCGCAATTAGAAGGCTTGTAGCCTAAGAGTGGGGACTCAGGAGGACTGTCTTCCCCTCCGAGGAGACACCGGAGAGAACTGAAAGCAGGTGTTCAAACCGAAACTGTCAGGGGAGTGTTCATAGCCTCACTCTTCACAGCGGTCGGGAGGTGGAAACAATCCAGAAACGTCCATCAGCCGAAGAGTGGATAACGAAAGTGTGGTCTCTCTCTGCGGGAACGCTGCCCATCCGTAGAAAGGGTCGAGGTCCTGGTGAGGGCGCAGAGGAACCTTGAAGGAAGCCCCACACAGAAGACGGTGGACTGTATGCTTCCCTTTATGTGAAACGTCCAGAAAAGGCGAATCTGTAGAGACTGAAAGTTGGTGGTTGCCAGGGACTGGTGTGGGGACAAGAGGGGAACAGGGAGTGATAGCTACAGGGTCTAGGTTTCTCTCTGTGGTCATGAAGTTGTTCTTACATGGACTGTGGTGGTGGTTTGCATGAGTCTGTGACTACATTAGAAGCTATTGAGTTGCGGGCTTGAAATGGGTTAATTGTATAGTGTGTGAGCTTGTATCTTGATAAAGACACAAGCTACATCTTGATAAAGCTGTTCTATTAAAAGAGCGTACATTACCTATAATACCAGAGGCACCTGCAGAGCCAAGATCCCTTTTAGGGTGCAGAACACCCAGGGCAGTGACACCTAGTCCTGTCTCTGTCGGGGGAGCCCAGGGAAGCTGTTCTTGGCGGTGCCTGGGACTTGGTCACATGCATCCCGATGTTGCCTGAAATACACACTGGGCCTCGGACCCCTCCAGCCCACGGGTCCCTGGGTCCCACGGATCGAGCACAGAAACCAGTGGATCGGGCACCTGATGTGGCCGAGGCTGCATCAGGCAGGTTCTGCTCCCTGAAGCATTCCCTTCTGCCCCTCGAGGCCCTCTCAGTATGAGCCTTGCAGCCACCTGCGTGAGGGCTGGGCCAGCCCAGAAACAGCCCTCGACCAACAGCAGACGGGGTTTGGGGATACACACCCCAGTTCCCTTACTCCATGGTGGGGCGCGGACTCCCACAGCCCCCGTGGGGTCGGCTCTGCATAGCGACGGAGGGCCAGCCTGGTGACCTAACGGCTGCTTCCTCGTCTCTTTTCCCTGCCTGTCTCCCTTCCTTGCTCCCCGACCAGCGTTCCTGCGACCATCTCCCAAACGGGAACCGGAGCCGTTGGGCGCCCGAGTTCTGCTCTGAGCCGGGCTCCGGTGCACGTGGCCGTGAGGCCCCAGCTGTGAGCGAGTGACACAGACAGAGTCTCTGTTCTCCCGGCGCTTAGTGGAGGACGTACCTGTACGTACAGATGTGCATATGTGTAGCTCCACGGGCCAGTTCTAAAAAGAACAGGACGGTTCGTTTCGCTGGGGTGGAGAAGGCTGGCGGTGCTGGGAAGTTGCTCCGGTCAGATCTGTACACGGCCGGTCGGCTGATGACCGGGGAGCAAGGCCGGCCCCTGCCGGAGGCCTCCTCTCTTCAGGATCATCCATCGTGAATGAGCCTGCCCTCACCTGGTGGGGGAGGGGCAGAGAGGGGCGTGGCGGGCATGACGTCATTGAGGTGACCAGTCCTGCTGGTGCGGTGGGTGCCTGCAGCCTCCCCCTGGGTCAGGCCTGGCCCCAAAGCCGGGGTGTCTGCTGGCGCCAAAGTGGCCGGCAGGACCCCTCGCCTCCCTAGAGTGGCTGTTCTTCGTTCTCCTCCGTGTCTTATGCTTCTTCCCGTCTGACTTGGTCCGTGTGCCTCTTTGTGTCTCTCTCCTTCCTCGTCTGGGTGGCCCGTCTGGTGTCTCTCTGTCCCTTTTTGCCGCGTCTGGGGGGGTGGGGGGGTGGGGGGGGCTCCATTTGTATTTTTTCGTATCTCCGCGTCCGTCTCCAGGTTCGCTCTGCCCCCTTCTTCGTTGAGCAGCTGTTTACGGGGCCCCACCGCGGACCGGCCGCTGCGCTGGGGGCTGGGACACGGCGCCGAGCAAGGGAGTGCCTTGGAGGGAAGAGGTTCCTGGCCCAGGAGTCTGACCTGCAGGCGCCGGCCCCTGTCGGGGCCGTGGGGAGAGGGACCGATCTGTATGACCGCAGGAGTTGGAGGGTTTTCTCTGAATTCGATGCTGGAGGAGCTCAGACTGGAAGGGGAACTGAGAGATGACCAGGCCCGGAGCACATGCCAGTGCAGTGGGGGGGGGGGGGGGGGCCCGCCCCCGGGGGGGCGGGGGGGGCGGGGGGGGGGGGGGGGGGGCCAGGGGGGGCCAGCGGGGTCAACCCCGGGCCTTGGTTCTCAGTCCTAGGAACAATGGGAAGCAGTCAGAAGGTTTGAAGCCCAGGAGGGGCGTGAGCATAATTATGCATTTACTTCTTTATTTTTTAAAGATTTATCTATTTTAATGAGCACCTGCGTACACGAATCGGGGGAGGGGGAGAGGGGAAGCAGAAGGTCCCCGCTGAGCTCAGAGCCTGGTGCGGGGCTCCATCTCATGACTGTGAGATCGTGACCTGAGCCGAAATCAAGACGCAGACGCTTACCTGACTGAGCCACCCAGGCGCCCCAATACGAGGTTACTTAAATTTCCTTAAAAAAGGCTCTGGGGGTAACTTCCGGCTACTCCAGTAGGCCAAGCAGGAGATCCAACAACTTGGATTATGGCATTGGGCATGGGAATGGAGAGAAGTCGACTGAGTCGAGAGTGATTTAGAAAGTCGAACTGGTAATTCCGTGAAGACAGTGTTATAGTATATGACATTTTTTTCTTTATGAACTTGTGTCAGATTTTTATTATAACTTTGCTATAAGGAGAAAAACTCATAATAGGCCAATTGAGAGAGTCTCACCTACAGATATTTTGTGGGGAGCGAGGGTAGTAGATAATCACTGCTAGACTTGATAGGAAAAAAATAGATTTACTTCAAGTCACCAGTATCTCGACTGGCAGTGAGCTGGGTGGGTAAAGTCCGGGAACAAACCTCACTGCCCTGAATGTTCTTCGAGGAGCGTAAACAGCTGAATCGGCAATGCCAGTTTCCTCCCCGAAGGCTGTAAGTTTCAGTGCACACTAAGGGTCTGTGTTGTGGAGTTTGTTTCTGGGGAGTGAGGATAAAGAGAAAAGCCTCCAGGATTCTGGGTTCGGTGAGGAAGAGGGATCTGGCCTCCATCCTGAGGCACCTCTGTTCCCAAAACAAAACGGCCTCTCGTGGTTGAGAAGTGGTATTAAAACTATCAGGTTTGCAACAATTTTAGACTCACGCGAACATTGCAGACATAGTACAGGATTTCTTTGTATCGTTCATCCGGCTTCCCCTGGTGATCATGTCTTTCTTGCTCAGTCACCAAACCCAGGGCCCTGACACTGGTACAGTGTGATTACAATACAGGCCGGAGGGGCAGCTGGGTGGCTCAGTCATTTAAGTGTCTGCCTTTGGCTCAGGTCAGGATCTTGGGGTCCTGGGATCGAGCGCCATGTCAGGCTCCATGTTTGGTGGGGGTCTTGCTTCTCCCTCTCCCTCTGCACCTGCCCCTGCACACCACCCGTCATGCTCCCACATGTACTTTCTCTCTCAAATAAATCTTTAACAGATAAAGTGAAATAAATTACAGACTCGAATTGGTTTTCACCGTTTTGTACGTGGTCTCGGGCTTGGTTTGGGGTCTAGCTGTGCGGAGATTTCTCATGTGTATGCTGAACAAAGTTGCCCATTTAAAGTCTTTGTGCATTCCTTCATGACTCTTGTCCACCAGGCTGTTTTTGGTCTGGTTAGACCCATGGGAAGAAAGTAGAGAGCTTCTAGTTCATTCTATCTCTCTCCCTCCTAATTGTGTTCACTGCACCCCCACTCCGGTTGCTGCCTGTGAAGGGTCATGAACCTTTCCTGCTGCTTCAGCCCTGACTCTAAGTGCCTTTATTCACCTGTCAGTTTCCTCTATCCCAGGTCCAAGCTCCCTCCCTTGTCTCCCATTTCCAGGGACACCTTTTTCCTATATCTCTCTTCAGGGCAAGGACCAAGATCTACATGCCAGGAGTCTTAGGGTTGCATGTGACAGAAGCTCAGCTCATCTGACCAAAGCTATAAAAGAGAATTGATTGTGTTGTGGAAGTAGCGTTTCCTTGGGCAGGAATGGCTTCCGGTGTGACTGGACCTTAGGGGATCAGACAGTACATCTGGGGTCCATCTCCCCTTTCTCTACGGTGGATGGCGTGCTCCCTGCTTCCCCCAGACTTCTGTCTTATCAGCCAGGCAGCAGCCCAGCAACAAGAGAGATTTTATAAATATCTCTGGCCAAACAGTGCCGGGAGGATGCTGGTGCACCATGGGCTCGTCCCTGAACCAATCAATCACGGTGCCCCAGCACGGGGCATCTTGGTCGTTCCCAGGAGGCTGGGCCCCTGTTGCCGGTAAGGAGAGGCAGATCAGCTTCATGTGAAGCACGTAGAATGGGTCCATTCCAGGAAAAGTTGTGTTTTGACAGAAAAACGAAGAGGAAGGGACTGATCAAACTTGTCTTCTTTGTGACAGTCCCTGGTCATCCTGTGGCGGGGAGGGAGATCCCCTGGGGACAGGTGGCCATTTAGAGGGGGAGGGGCTGCTCTTGGGTCAGGTGGCCCTTCTGTGGGGGGAGACCTCTCCCCTGGGTCAGGTGGCCATCCTCTGGGTGGGGGTAGGGGTCTCCCCCGGGTCAGATGGCCATCCTGGCCCAGTCTGGCAAGGAGTGGGTTGGAGCCCTTCCGCAGCAGGGGTTATAGGGAGGAGAGATTGCCTCCTGCTTCTGTCTGTCTTTCTGCAGCTCCCCCAGGGCTTCGTTTAGAGCAGCCCGTGTCTTCCTTACTTGCGTGGAATCCTGCAGTCTGGATGGGGCTCAGGGGCTGGGGAGGGACGGGGCAGGCCTGTGGCTGCGTCCTCGGGTGGAGTGAACTCAGGCTTCTGATGGGCCCGTCTTCACCTTCTTTCAGTGGATATCATGGAAATCAAGGAAATCCGCCCCGGGAAGAACTCCAAGGATTTTGAGCGTGCAAAGGTTGTGCATCAGAAGAAAGACTGCTGCTTCACCATCTTCTACGGGACCCAGTTCGTCCTCAGCACCCTCAGCCTGGCAGGTGAGCACCCCCCGCGGGCTTTTGTCGCTGCCCATGCCTGGCTTCCTTCCTAGGATGCTCCAGAGTAGCAGAAGGCTCGCACCTGCCTGACCCTGATGTGTGTTAGGGGTCATCATGGTTTTGAATTCTCACCCTGCGCCTTTCTTGCTGTGTGCCTTGGGGCAAGCTACTCAGCCTCTCTGAGCTTCAGTTTGCTCAGCTCTGAGCCGGGGAGCATGGTAACGTCGGCCTCACTGGGACGTGGTAAGCATTGTGTGAACGGCCTGGTTGGCTCCCGCGGAGAGCTGGAGGCAGGTTATAGTTGTCGTCCAGCAGAGCCTGGTCTACATCCAACTAAACTGGGGACACTATCCTGAAATCTTCTCACACGTATGTGTGTGCACACAGACACACACACACCCCTACACAGATGCATGCAAGCTCACGCATGTACACAATACAGCTGCCACCCGTGTACACATACATACACACAAACACGTGAAGGCACATATGCACTCACATAGACCCACGACCTGGAGGTGAGAGTTCCAGCCATCCCTATAAATTTACCCAAATGTCGAAGGGGCCTCTCAGAGGCCAGAGGGTGAGCTGTGGAAAAGCTCAGGCACTTGACTCAGGGGCAGAAGCTTGTCACCCCCTTCAGGTCCAGTCCTAGAATTCATTGACTCAGAACCGTCTGTACAGCTGGGAGTGATGAGAGAAAATAAATCCCGTTCAAAGTAGACGCACGTGGGGGGAACAATGAAAGCTAAGGAGTGTCGGGAACATTGAAATTAGGGCCCAGTAGCTCTTGTGATTTGCTTTCTCGCTTGCATGCACCTTTGAGCACATCGCTTGTGCTGGGCTAGAGGCCACTAGGACTCTAGGGCTGAAGGAGACCGGTCACTGCCTCTCAGGAGCTCACAGTACACTGTGATAAGAGCGGCAGTCCATTCACAATACAGCACGCTGTAGGAGGGCAGGGGGTCAATTTCAGGGAAGCCTTTGCAGAGGCGGTGACTTTAAAATTGGGTTTTGAGGCATCTGTAGGAGTTGAGTGGAGAGAGGGAGGCCAGTCCGGGGAGAAGTTTTCCATGTCTGAGCGCTTGAAAGAGGGAAATAGCAAGCTGGGTGTGGGACATGATGAGTGGACGTCTGACTGTTGGTGTGTGGTTAGTGCAGAGATGGGGCAGGAGAGCGGGGCCTGTGCCTATGAACTTCAGGATTTTAGTCCACTTAGCTGCAGGCTAAGGCTGCAGGCTGAGGCCTGGTGGTTCTTGGTAAGGAAACAACGAGAGCAAGAGAGAGACTACACGTCTTGGAGTCCAAGATGCCATCTCTGTTCCACATTGGGGTCTTTCTTTCAGAGCTCTAGAATTCAGGTTCAGTGAGGACATGGATCCCACTGATTCAGATCCCACTTCCCACTTATGGGCTGGGGCTAGGTCTCCTATGCTTCTGAACTTAATTTTCTCCTCATTTCCATGGGAAGAGGGAGAGTATCAACCTCGTCCAGATAAACAAGGTATCTGGTCCTTCGGAGGTGGTTAACTCAACGAGAGGTCTGCACTGCTAGCTTCATTTTACTGGTGAGGAAATGAGGCACAGAGGGGTTACGGAGTCGGTAGAATGTCACACAGCCCCAAAGCAGTGCAGTGGGACTTGTCAGTGATGCCAGGCTCTTACCTACTGCCTGATGCTGCCTCTGTCCCCTCTCCCTAGCCTTCACGAGAAACAGGAAATGCTGAGGGCGGCTCAGGGTTGGGGTGGGAAGTACCCCAGACCCTGCACCATATTTGCTCATCTAAGGGTAAAAGCTAAAACTCTTGGAAGGAAAAAAATTATCCCACTTGTCACCCTTGCTGTAGAAGGGTCATTAGGGGCACGTGGCTTCATCTCGGACCAGAAGCAGGTCTTAGAACCATGAAGGCGTGAAGGAGAGGCCTTCTTGGTGTCCGTGTGCAAAACCGGAAACCAGTGCTGGCTGCTCCCGTCCTCGGGGTCTGTGTGGGGCTGGGATGGCCAGGGGCCCCGACCTCTCTGCGGAGGTCTTCCCAGGGACTAACAATGTTTCCATCCGTGTTCAACCTCTGCAGCCGACTCCAAGGAGGATGCGAGTAAGTGGCTCTCGGGCTTGAAAATCCTTCACCAGGAAGCGATGAGCGCGTCTACACCCACCATCATTGAGAGGTATGGACTTGTGCTCGTGTATCTTTTCTTGCCACATTCATGGATTCTGCTCCCTTTCTCCAACATGAGGGAAGGAAAGGAAAGAGCGATGTTTCGCCGTGGAGGCTCGGGGAGGGTCGGGCGGGTAGAGGCTGTGGGTTCTCCAGCATCTGGCCGGAGGAGCTTCTCCGAGGGCGGGGCCGTCCTGAGCCTGCTGGGGTGAGGAGTTGGCTGAAACCGAGGTTGGAACAGGCATTGGTGGCGTCTGACGGGAAGACCCAGGGCTTCCTTCCTACAGCATTAGGAAGGGGCTCAGCCGACTCACCAAAGGGCTGTTCCATACAGGGTACGGGGTTTGTCACCTGCTCGGGGTAGCCTTGTCCGTGCCTCCAGTATCATGGAGGTCCACGTGGGGTTGGCATGGGAATGATGGTCCCCTCAGTTAAAACCCTGTGATCCCCACCGTTTTTCTCATCCGCTGTTTTGGGAGATAATGAACATCGTCAGAGAGGATTGTCCGTTTAAGGAGTGACAGCCTCTGCGTGTTGGGGGGCCCTCTTGGCTCAGCCAGGGCGTCTCAACCACAAGGAGGCAACCGCTTTTTCCCGAGCTGCTCAGGTTAGCAAGTTGGAAAGATTTGCTTGTTTCCAGGATCCTTTGTCCCCATTCCATAGAACCGAGCGACACTGGCTGTGAACTAACTCTCTCTCCGGTGCTGTCTGTCTTTGTCTGTCTGTCTGTCTCAACTCTCTCCCCAGCTGGCTGAGAAAGCAGATCTATTCAGTGGATCAAACCAGAAGAAACAGGTGAGCTCCGTTCGTGGTTCTGTGGTTTTCTCCAGAACGTATTGGCTTCTGATGTTCCTTCTTGAAACCATCCACGGCAGTCGCAGCCTGTTCCATGGTGTGGAGAGGCCCTCGTGCGGTCTGGCTGGACGTGCTGGGGGCTGATGGTGGCACCGCCTGCACATGGCTGTCTCCATTCCGTGGACATTGCAGAGACCGCTGTTCTGCCGTGGAGCGCTCGGACCGTGTCCTCGTAGCCCTTGCATCGAGCACCTTCTGTGTCCTGGGGAGACACGAGTTCCCCGAACAGCGCGTCTCACAGCGTTTCCCTGTCAGCGCGTGCGGTGGTCCTCTGTGTGGGACCTTTTTGTTACAAACGTGGTTTGACCTTGAACTTGGCAATGTGATTTCCTCACTCAGGAGAAATCATTTTTTCTTGATAGACGTAGAGTCCCTCCCTGTCTGTTAGTGTCGTGAGTGCCGGAGTCCTGCTGCTTGGAAACCTCGGGGTCTCCCTGTATTGTAAGTGGTGTGAAGCGGAGACAGACAGGATCGAGTCCTACAGGAGGGATCCCAGCAGTGAGGGGTTTCTGGTCAAACATTCCGAGAGAGGCGTTGACCATTTGTATTTCTCCTGTGGTGCAAGAGGGCACGCCTTTCCCGGCACCCTGCGTCACCAGACCTTCGGCGATCGGATGGGTGAAAGGCAAAAGCAGATACTTGCTTCAATTGGCATGTATTTATGAGTGAGATTGAATGTTCTCTGGCCCAGTTTTTTAGGTTATGATTCAGTTATTATTCATGTAACGATAGAGGTACCTGGGTGCCTGGATACCTGCCTTTGGTTCAGGTCATGATGCTGGAGTTCCGGGATCGGGTCCCGCGTCGGGCTCCTTGCTCAGCGAGGAGTCTGCTTCTCCTTCTGCCTCTCTCCTCCCTCATGCTCTCTCTCTCTATCTCACTCTCTGTCTCTCAAATAAAATCTTTTTTTTTTAAAAAAAAAGGTAACGGTAAATCCTACCATTTACTGAGCACTCGGCGTGCCACGCACCATGCTTGTGCTCGGCGCTTAAAATTATTTTATCAATTTAGGGTCGTGTAAGACCGTCTTAAAAAATTTTATGTGATTTTCCTTCCTTCGATTCTGCTAAGATCTGTTAGCCCGGAACGTGAGGTCCCAGCTAACTCTCCAGCTCTCCCCGGCTGTCCCTTTCCATCTCTGCGGTTCCCGGGTGTCGGGCCAGGGTCCTACAGTCACTGGTGGCATCAGAGCTCGGGTCAGCTGCCATGCTTTCTCCTGCGTGCGCCGCGGGACGGGATGACGGAAGAGCAGTCCTCACCAGCGTGGGGACGTTCAGTAATGGTGTCAGGTCCGCCCAGAGGGCACCCCGTGTCCCTCCCCCCGTCCCGCCACGCTCCCTCCCCCTCCATCTGTCCGGCATTCACTGTCTGCCCATCCCCCGGGCTGCGATCCGGTGTGACAGACGGGGTCTGGGGAGGTCCCCACGTTGGAGGATTTTACTCACACTGGTGTCTTTCAGCCTCCTAGGTGGGGCCTCTCCGGTGTTTCCTTTCCGTGTGGCTTGGGGTGATTCATGGTTGAGGTTGGCGCAGGGAAGACAGACGGCGCCGCCCCGGGCCTTCTCTCCGCGCGTGGGTGGTGCGGAGTTCCTGATCTGGTTTGGAAGTCTGCCTGTCCCTCTTGTCAGACTGGTCAGCCCCCTCTTTGGCCGTCTCGCTCAGAATGGATTCCCGCACCTCTTCTACAGAGACCCGTCTTCCCCACGGCCGGTCCAGAACCTTCGGCAGAGAGGAAGCCTTTTTCGGGACTTGATGCCCCGGTGACTTGCGTCCCATTCGCGCTCCCCGACCTTCCTCCCAGTGGGCAGAGCCCAGCGGCTCCATCAACACGTGGAAAATCCCACCTTTCCTGTAGTTCTGGGAGGCCGGGAGGGAGTTTTGCAAAAGGAGCTCTGACCGAGGTACCCATTGAAAGGGCAGCTGACTTCGGCTCTGCCAGTTTCCCTTCCCTTCCTGTCGCCCACCACTGGTGGCATTTCCTGAAGGAGAACAAAGGAGTGGCAGCAGCCAACGAAAGATTGCGGCGGCGGCGGCGCCGGCTCCCCGTGCTTTCCTTGGCCCGCGCCCTCCTTCTCCGGGCCCAGCATCTCTCGGCGCGGAATGGTAGCAGCCGTCCCTTGCTGAGAGGAGCCGGCGCGTTGCGTGCCCTTGGGGGGGGGGCGTGCTTCTGGAATGCTCGTGGACTGAGGTGCTCAGCGCCCTTGGGTCATTTCGTGAGGACAGTGAGGCCAAGCCGAGTTAGGGGACTCGTCCGCAGCAGTCTGCCTTGCCGGGCGGGACTCCGGGGTGGGGGGCTTACCTGTCAGGACTGGGTGTTGCTTGTCTTCTTTTGTAAGTACTCACGAAAGCCGGTAAAAGGCAGAACTCTTAGCTCCCCTCCACCCCCCTGCCGTAGCCTTTAAGTAAAAACTAGTTAATTGGTTTGATTGCGGCATCAGCATATGCCTCCATGGGATGCAGTACCAGCGTACGTGTCCGTCACGGCCGTCCTCTTCAGAGCGTCCTTCACCCCCCCCCCCCCCCCCCCCCCCCCC
>NC_081573.1:53551620-53694739 GCF_022355385.1 Mustela nigripes
ACCCCCCGCCCCCAGTTTCCTCCTTCCCCACCCTGATGACCTCTGCTCTGCCTCCGGGCTCTGGGAGAGTGATGGCGCTGGGCGCCTCGTACCAGGGGAGTCAGGCCGTCTTGGTCTTGGGGTGACCGGCTCGTTTCACTTAGGCCAACGTTTTTGCGGTTCCTCCGTGTTCCAGGGGCAGGTGTCAGAATGTCCCTCCTCTGGAAGGCTCCGTAATATCCCCCGAAGGGGGAGCCCACCTGTGGCTGAGCTGTTCATCAGTCGATGGGCCCTGGGATGGCTTCGCTGTTGTGGCTGCTGTGAGGAAGGTTGCTGGGAACGTGGGTGTGCACGCCCCGCTTTCAGCTCTTGTGTGCAGGACCCAGCGGTGCAGGTGCCGAACCAGGGGTAGTGGGGCTCCATCCTGACACCGAGCGCCTGGCCGCTTTCCAGGGCGCCTGCAGCCTTCTCTCCCTCCAGCCCTGCGCCAGGGCTCCCTGCTTCCCACTTGCCTGCAGGAGCTTGTTTCCCCTCCCTCCTCCCCCTGCCTCCTCCCTCCTCCCGCCCTGCCCTCTCCCTTCCTTCCCGCGCACGCGCGCTCTCTCTCTCAAACCTAGTTATCTTCATGGGAGTGAAGGAATAGCTCATTTTGATTTTGTTTTGCCTCTTCCTCATGGCCAAGGATGTTGAACCTTTTCTCATGTGCTTGTTACTGTCTGTCTCATCTTGCAAAATGTCCGTTCAGGTTCTCCTTTGCACATTTAAAACTTCCACCTCGCGGTTTTGTCGTCCTTCAGCTTTCAAGGGCTGACCCTGGTAGGAACCACAGGACCTTTTGTTTCTCATTCTTTCTAGTTTTTATGATGCTTTTCTTTAACATTATGAAAGCATACGTGGATTTTTTTAAAATATAAAAGTAATTCATGTGCATTATAGAAAACTTTATAAGTTCTGAGCACTAGAATCTGTAAAGGTGATATGAAATGATAAGCACCTTTAACCCCAGCGACACTTTGTTTCAGTAGATGGTCCCCCTTCAGCTTCGTTGTTTCACTCGTTCATTTTACTTCATTGCATCGGGCTCCCTGCTCAGCGGGGAGCCGGCTTCTCCCTCGCTCTCTGCCCCTCCCCCACTTGTGCATGTGCACGCGTGTGTGCTCTCTCTCTCAAAATCGTAAAAAAGGTACATTTGGGGATAACTTCACATTTAGAGAGAGGTTGCAAAGATACCGTAGGAACTCCCCAAATACCCCTGTGCCCGGGTCTCTCTCAGGCTCCCCTCGTGCACTGCCAAGTCGTGTTTGTGGAAGCGGAGGAACCAGCATCAGCACAGGACTCTGAGGAGAGCCCTGGATGGCATTTGGAGCTCACTGTTTCCCCACCGAAGTGCTCTTCCTGGTTCCAGATCTGACCCCGGGTCCCCCCATTACACCGCTTTGTTTTGCCGCTTCGTCTCCTTTGGGTCAGGACCATTTCTCCATCTTTCCTGATGACCTTGACAGATTTGAGGGATACGTCCAGGTATCTCCTAGCATCTCCCTTAGTTGGTTTTGGTGGGACATTTTTGTCATGACGAGACAGGAGTGATGGGGAGGCTGAGGTCGTGGGTGTTTGGGACGAATATCGCAGAGGTGAACTATTTTTGTTAATTTATTTATTCATTTGACAGACAGAGATCCACAAGTAGGCAGAGAGGCAGGCAGAGAGAGAGGAAGGGAAGCAGGCTCCCCGCTGAGCAGAGAGCCCGATGTGGGACTCGATCCCAGGACCCTGAGATCATGACCTGAGCCGAAGGCAGAGGCTTAACCCACTGAGTCACCCAGGCGCCCCACAGAGGTGAACTCTTATCCTGTCGTCCTGTTCTCACCTGGAGGGCTGTGTGTTCTCCAGGGCTTGTCAGCGGTGATGTCACCCTTGGTCACCTGGCCGAGGTGGCATTGGGAAGATAGCTCCTTTGTAAACTCACTCCCTGCCCCGCCATTCTTGGAGAATAAGTTACTGAATCCAGCCCACCTTAAAAAAGGGGAGATTAGACCACTTTTAGGTCAAGTTAAACTGTAAGAACATCTAGGCTTCCTCGTAGCTCTTCAGGAAAGTGATGTCGGAGCCTACGTTAGAAATCCACCAATGGGAATGAGACTTGGTTTGAGAAGTTGTCTTTTGTTTGTCATTTAATCTGTGTTCTAGTTTTTCCTTATGGTCACATTATCACTGAATCGTGTTCCAAGTGAACATAGGACAGCACCCTCAGGAGAAGAGTTTTCGGGGTCACTGCAGCATTCTTGGCCTTGTGCCATGACTCCCCACCCCACACTGGGCAGACAGGCTCTGCTTTCCTTGAGTCTTAGCTTCCTGTTGCCGCTCACGTTGGCAGAGGCTCCTTGAGGTCGGGGGTCTCGCTGGTTTGGTCTTCCTAGTGTTTGTTGGAAAGTTCTCCCTTTCATTCCTAGACATAACATTGAGCAAATGGAACATTCTAGCTTGGGAAAGCTTTCCTTGTGACATTTCCAGGCCTGGGGAGACTAAATCGAAGGTGTCGATGCTTTAACGGTAACTCTTGGCTCGATTTTTAGAGGAGAACCCCCAACCCACCCCAATCTTTGAGGCTTTATGGTTGAGTTGTCTCTTATCTGGGAATTAGGTTCTGAGGTTGGGGCAAAAGGTGAACATTTTTGTGATCAAAATACTCCTTGAGAAAGCCCCCGAAACCTTCCGTGAGGATCCCTGGAACTGTGTTCCCTGGTGGGAGGCTCTCAGTGGCCGAGTCCTGCGGAGGGGGCAGGAGCCTCCAGGCCTGAGAGCAGGGGGTCTCCTGTGCACATTTCTTTGCCTTTTGCCCCGGGCATAGAACATGGAATTTGCATCTGCCGAAGGTGGTCTGCCCGGTTTTCTTCAGCCTGGCAGGGGCAGAGGGAAGACTGTGTTGGGTTTCAGGAGGCAGAAGGGGCAGGGCTTGCAGGTGGGAGACAAGGATGTATGTCCAGGTCCCTCCTTCAGCAGGAATGAAGGTGATAGTGTGGCCCCAGCACATTGGGCTTGGGGGGGTGGGCTTTGGCCTCAGGTTGGAGCAGCGCCCCCCCCCCCCCCCACAGAGACGCTGCTTCACTAGGTCTAGCCTGGGGCTCAAGAGTTTTGCATTTCTAACAAATTCCCAGCAGATGCTGGTGCCTTGGATGTTGGTGCCCACCCCCCCACCCCGGGATTCTTCTAGAAGCCAGCCTCTAGAGCTGCTCTGTCCAATATGGTGGCCACTACCTATAGGTGGCTATTTAAATTAATGAAAATCAAATAAAATTAAAAAATTTAGTTCCTGGGTCATGTTAGCCACATTTCCAATGCTCAGTTGCCGCATGTGGTTGGTGGCTACCGCATCGGACAGCCCAGTTCTAGAACATTTCCATCATCATAGAAAGTTCTTTGGGGCCGTGGTGAGGCTCAAATCTCCGCTTTAACCATTACTGGTTGTGTGAGTTTGGGTAAATGACTTAATTTCTCGGCGCCTTAGTTTTCTAGGCTGTATGAGCGAGCCAGCAGTTGCTGCCTCCCTGGGTTGGTGTGAGGTCTCGGTGGGTGAGTTCGTGAAAGTGCTTGGGCGGTTCCTGGCTTATGCGGAGCGCTGTGCTGTCCTTAACGCTCATGAAGCCAGGGGTGGTGGAGGTGTCGGTCCAGCCTCCAGGAGGCAGGCAGGTTTCCTGGGGGCATCATGGTAAAGGCTGTAAGGGTACCGTGCCCCAGGAGCTGGGACCTGGCACGGCCAACAGAGGCAGGTGCCACGATCGTGGAGTGATGCCTGCCATGGAAGCGGGGCGGTGCTCTTTGTGGCCTGTGGCGGGGACCATTTCTTGGCTTCCCTCTCCAGAGGAAATGGCCTGGTCCTAACCCACAGTCACGGACTGAGTGGGCAGGAAGCAGACTCTGAGATGGGCATTAGCGTGCAGGAAGCTTACTGGGAAGGACGTGGGGCAGAGGTGCCTCTGCGTAGTAGCCAGAATTAAGCTGCCTCGGTCACAGCCACGGCCTGCAGAGCTGTCCTCCGTCGACGTCCTGAGAGGGCTGAGATGCTGGATGTGACCTTGCTCCAAACGGGGAGGGGATGAAGTCAGGGGCTGCTGGATTCTTCCCCTCCAGCCTGTCGTGGTTCAGGGTCAGGCGGTGCAGCACAGACCCACAGGCCCAGAGAGGGGGGCGCAGTGGCAAGATCCCGGCCTAGGAGCCCAAGGAAGCTCTGTGGCCCCCACCTTTACTGGGGGGCTCCACTGCTCTGCTCCAAGGTGGGGCTTTTGGAGCAGGTTGATTTGGGTGCCCTGTAGCTTAGAGCCCAGTGCCCCCAGATCTGACGTCTGCCCCACTGACTCCTAGTGTCCCTGTCTTTGTACCTGGAGGTCGGGAGGTTTCTTGACCCTATTTGTGCCTGGAGGTTCTGGGTTTGCCTGGAGACTCTGACTTCTCTCTTGGTCCTGGATGAGCCCTGCAGGGCCACCAGCTTGGCCAGATCCTCTCCTTGCCCTGTCTTGGAGCACCAGCCCCTGCTGGTCCTCTCTCTTCATCTTGTCCTGGCCAGTCGCTTCCTGGACAGCCTGGGCGCTGGGTCAGACAGAGGGTCTCAGCCAGCCTGCTTGGTTCTCTGCCAGGCCAGCCCCACCCCAATGTTTTTGGGAAAGCCCTTGGTGCTGGCCCCGTGGCAATGGGGCTAGGGCAGCCTCTTGCAGGTAAGGGGGTCTGATGGGAGGGGGGCTGTTAGACTACAGAGGCTGGAGGTGGGGACATTGGGACGGCGGGGAGTCCCCCTTAGTTGTCTGCAGGGGCAGCTGCTGAGGGTAACATGCTTTCCGGATGTACCGGCAGAGGCCGAGTTGACAACGTTGGGGAAACTGGGCCATTTTCTGCCCACATCCTGGGCAGGCTTCCTTCCTTGGCCACGCACAGCCCTGTCCAGTCTCCAGAACACAGACGGTCTTCTCTGACCACACCAACGACACCCCCAGGCTGCCCTCTCTCGCCCTAGCGGACACTCGGCTCTGCGGCCGCAGGGGTCTGCATGCCGTGCACTTGAGCCCCCACGCTCCCCCCTATCCCAACCCCCTGTTCGCGCTGTCCCCGGAGAGGTGGGGAAATACGGTGATTACAGGCAGACTGCCCTGCAGGCCACCCCTTCTACCTCCCCGCCCGGAACCTCTCTGAGCCCGTGTCCTCACCCAAAACATGGAGGCAGTGACGGTCCCCACCTCAGCAGGGCGTTAGAGCGTGGAGGGAGTAGTGTCCGTCTGTCCGTCCAGGCCCCAGAGCGGTGCCCAGCGGTTGCAGCCACTGCCGTTAACCGGTGCTGGTCCGGGCATTCCTTCCGCCCCGAATGTGCTCTCCCCTTCTCTCCTCCGTGACGAACTTGCCACCTGGTCCAAGTGAAATCACGCGTGAAGGCTTCTGTGATGTGGTGCACATGACTCTACCTTTTGGGATCTGATTCAAACCTGGGTTCTGCTGTCACCGAGCTCTGACCTCGAGCAGCGTGTCCCTCCCAAACCCCTCCCCTGTTGCCTGTTCTGAACCCCGAGGGTGGGTAATGCTTCCTGGTGGGGGGTCAGATGTACGGAGGGGTTAGGGACCATCATTGCCCAGACGACACGCAGGGCGGCCTGGCACGTAGTAGGTGCTCGCATGAGGCTGGCTCCTGCCCCCTTGCCCTCTGACCTTCATTGACCCCCCATCTTTGTCTGAACCCCTGGGATCTTTCATATCTACAAAGGCTATCTGGTCTCCTGGCACCATGCTCTGCTCACGCCTTGAATCTCTTATGTGACCTGAGTCTGTGCCATCCCTGAAGGGTGGAGACCAGCCTTGAGCTTCCAGACCCACCTCGATGTTTCCAGTCCCTCGGCTCACAGCGGGCTCCAGATGGCGGGGGAGGGGGTGGGGTGGGTGGGAACAGCCACACCCTCCACCGTTGAAGCCCCTCGAGGTGAATAGAGCTGGGGTCTCTCTTTTTTTGCAGCATCAGCCTCCGAGAGTTGAAGACCATCTTACCCCTGGTCAACTTCAAAGTGAGCAGTGCCAAGTTCCTCAAAGACAAGTTTGTGGTAAGTTCCCTAGCTTGGCTGGCCTGGCAATTTTGTGAACTTGGGGTCCCTTAGCCTTTGAGCCCCATCGAATGGTGGCCAGGAGGAACCTTACCTCCAGTGGCATCTGTCCCAGTCCAGACAGAGAGACCACGTGAAGGTCGTAGGACCCTGTTCTCAATCCTAGCCGAGGACGTCCTCCACAGACGGTGTTTGCTGGGCTGTCTGCCTTGCTCCCCCCAGTATAGCCTGTCTCTTGCCTCATCGTCCCACAGCCTACTTTCCTTCAAGTAACACCAACGAATGTGTTTCTTCTGGAAAATGTTATGAAAGGTTCCTTATGTAGGCTGTCAGGGGTGTGGCGTTTTGTCTCCAAGTCCTCATAACGTAGTTGTCTGAGTTGGCTCTTCCCTGGCCTGCCCTCATCCATCATTTAGTCTGGTTATGGTCTGGTGAATTAGGCTCTTGGTAGATCGGTGGCAGGTTAAGTCTCTCCGTGAGTGATGACACAGGATAGGGCAGGTGGGACCTTCCTGAACGGGTAAGGATGGATTTGATGTGTAGGCCCCCCGACCAGTGCTTAGAGAGAGCCCGACTCCGTTCAAGGAGCCCAGTGACCCTCTGTCTCTCTAGCTCGAGTTGTAGACTCAACGTGGCCTTGCCAGTGGCAAGCCCAGTCACAGGCTTCCTTAGCCAAGAAAGCACATTCAGTTTTGCGCCAGTGAGCTGACGGATGAGTTAACCCATTTTGTGGCTATCAGGCCATCTTTTGACCTGCCTAGAATGTTCTTACTACTGTGAGAAGGCAGAAATGGAGACAGAGAGAGACTTTGCCATTCAAAGTCGCATCGTTGGAATCTTGTTCTTGATCAAGGCTTTCCTGAGCTGGTGATACGTAGATGTTACTGGTTTGGTTTTGGGGAAGTTCTAGGGAGGGTGGTGGTGGTTTTCCCATTTTACAGATGAAGAAACTGAGGGTCAAAACGGATCGGGTAAATTACCCAAAGCCATTAAGCAATGCAGGGGATAAGCGTTGACTAGAGTTGAGCTCTGTCCCACTCCAAAGGCTTGGTTGGTCTTCCCATGCTTTTAGAATGACCCTAGACTAGGTCTGGATTTGGAAATGTCTTCTGCCCCCAGAGCGAGGAGTTGTAAATTCCCGCTTTTGAAATTCTGGCCACGGCTCTTCCATGATGGGGGTCAAGGTCAGGATCTTACCTGATGGGGCCCCTGGTGGGTATGTTCTCCAGGCAGATAAATGAGGAAACCCGTGGACAGTTTGGGTTCAGAAGAAGGTGACTTTGCGTGTAGCCAGTGCTGTAGGTCAGCGGTTCTGCCTGGTCACAGCACGGTGGCATTCTTGTAGGGGACTTTCAGAGATCACATGGTCACTTTTTTTTTTTTTTAATTTACAGGAAATTGGTGCACACAAAGATGAACTCAGCTTTGAGCAGTTCCACCTGTTCTATAAAAAACTTATGTTTGAGCAGCAAAAGTCGGTAAGATAGTTCCTGAGCAAATGATCAAGTGATGTTTTTGTTTCCCCTGTGTTTCAAAGTCCGGCATGTTCCGAAGAAACCCAGGAGAAGGGCTCAGTGTCCCTTCTCGCCGAGGAAAGACACAGTGGAAATGACCAGGACATTCTGTTTGCTTCTGTTAAATTGTAGACACCTGAGAGAGCTATGGGGAAATGGGGGGGGGGGTGACGGCTCTCTCGTACCCTCCTGGGGGGAACGGGAGAAGTCTGGAATTTAATCGCAGCCTATTAAAGTAAAAAAAGTTCCGTTAACTCAGCTGCTTGATCTCATTGTAGAAGGAGATTTATCAAATTATTAAGGCAGATCATCTCTGGGTGGACGGATTATGCGTGTGTTCCTTCCTTTTATGCTTTTATTCATTATGTATGAGGATTTTTTTATGAAGATAATATGCCATTTTAAAATTAAATTAAGATGTGCATACATTTTTGACCTGACAGTGGCATTTTGGGGACTCTGTTTGAGAGGAATGAGGGCACGGGGACCTAGGAATTTATTACCAGATTGTTTATTGCAGCATTACTCATGCTGGCAAAATACCTGGGAGCCATCTGCCTGCCTCTCAGTAGAGAAATAGTGGAGTAAATTACGGTCCCGTCCATCCCACAGAACATTATGCGGCTGATGAAGAAGCCCGAGTCTGTGTGCTTGTTGATCTGGGGGGATGTTCGTGATACTTGGTGAGCAAAGCCAGCAGCCGATTCATGCGAGGAACTAGGTCTGATGAAAACCGAAAACGGTTATCATAATCCTCCACATGTCTCTGTGTGTTTTTATGAAAAAAGGAAGAAGTACGGAAGGACACACACTTCACCTCTAATGTTGGTTTTGTCTGTGTTTTGAAGGGGTTTGGGCAGATGGGCAGGAGAGATGATTGCATTTTTTCTTTGCACACCTCCATTTTCTTTGACTCATTCCAAAGAGCATATTACTTTTGCGATTAAAAAAAAAAAAAGTCCTGTAAGGTGTAAAGCTTAAAAACTGGCGTTGGTGAAGTATCTGTAGACCTTGCTGGTGGGCGGTGTTCACCCCACAGACGGGAGCCACTGCTGTTGGAAAAGGGCTTTGCAGGTGGCAGAGGTGGGTTCAGAGCAGAGAGGACCTGGGGCTCGGAGCCAGAGTTCCGGTTTCTCCAGCTAGCTGTGTGATCTAGGGCCGGCCCCCCGCTACTCTCAGCCTCTGTCTACTCGTCTGTGCGATCGGGGGCAGGGGTTCTTGCCCGCCCTGGGCTCTAGGGAGGACTGAATGAGGGCTTGGGACGGGAAGGTCAAGAGTGCAGGCTTTTTTTTTTTTTTTTTTTTAAGATTTTATTCATTTATTTGACACAGAGAGAGCTCACAAGCAGGCAGAGAGGCAGGCAGAGAGAGAGGAGGAAGCAGGCTCCCTGTTGAGCAGAGAAGCCGACACGGGGCTCCATCTCAGGACACTGAGATCATGACCTGAGCTAAAGGCAGAGGCTTTAACCCACTGAGCTACCCAGGCGCCCCAAGAGCGTAGGCATTTTTAAATGATGAGCATCTGAAAGTCACTAAAAGGGGGGAGGGGTGCGTGGCTGGCTCAGTTGATAGAGCACAATCTTGACCTTAGGATGGTGAGTTCAATCCCCACATTGGGCACGGTGCCTGCTTTGGGAAAAAAAAAGGGGGGGGGGGGCGCCTGGGTGGCTCAGTGGGTTAAAGCCACTGCCTTTGGCTCAGGTTATGATCCCGTGGTCCTGGGATTGGGCCCCGTGTCGGGCTCCCTGCTCAGCGGAGAGCCTGTTTCCTCCTCTCTCTCTGCCAACTTGTGATCTCTGCCTGTCAAATACATAAACAAAATCTTTAAAAAAAAAACAAAAAACCAAAAACAAAACCACAAAAACCACCATTGCTAGAAGACGCTTATTGTTATCATCTGAGACCAAGACATGGAAGTAGCATTTCCAGCCTGCCTAGATTGGGGAAAAATACATTATTTTATATTATTATTATTTATATTATTATTATATTATTTTGTAGAGTAAAACGTTCCTCTGCATTGTGTGCGTTTTCACACATTAGTTCTTGGTTTGCCAGATAGAGTAGAAAGACTCTGTAGGCTTTGGGGATTCAAAGACCTGGATTGCAGCCCCAGCTTGACCTTGACCCACCACGGGTGATTTTAGGGAAAGTCATCTTTCCCCCGCTTCACTCAGCCGCCTCTGTAAAATGAAGGTATGAAATCGGGTCATTGGTTATAAAACTTTATTAAATTACGTAACCTTCCTCCCCTTTTTTATATGCAAACGAACTTAAAAAAACGGCCTTAATAGCTGGTCAAAACATGTTTTTTAGGTTAAAACCTGTAAGTGTTATTGATGATCAGTTCTGGAGAACAGTGACAATGGTTGGTGACAATGCACAAGGGAAAACCAGAATAATGACAACTGCTGTCTTATGCAATTGACCAGGGTTGAGAAAAGCTCGATTCACTCCAGAAAAGTAGTTGGCAAATAACAGTTTTTATAATCGGTTGCCTTGAAATTTCACGTTGCTGTCTCAGACAGATGGCAGGCAAAGCTTGAGAATGAGGTTTGCACAGAAGCTAATGCAGCTGCCCGCCCAGGTTAGCCCAGGGTGGTGTGTTTCTACTGTGATAAAATTCCACCTAAGACCTATTTCAACCTGCACTTTGGTTGACGGTTATTTTTAAGGCTAATGTGGGTGTGTTTGGGAAGGGGGAGGGGGGGAGAAATTTGAGTCAGATTTCTGTAGAATCCCTCAATCCTCTGGGGGGTAACTTAGGTTGCCCAGTTTGGGGGGAAGACATCTGCAACCAAGGTCGCTTCTGTTGAGCCTGCGTTCAATGGCACTTGACCTAATGCTTTAAATGTTTTTAAAATGAATGGCCTACATTTAAAACTTCAGAGATTCCATATTAAGATCTAGATTTTCTGCTGCTTTTGAAAAAACACTGACACGTGGCTCTGTATAGGTTCTGAGTTCCCGGTGCAGACATCTGGGTAGGAAGGAAGCAAGCCTTCTCTGGTTTGCCCCAGCTCCCCCCCGCCCAGCTCTCTCAACTGATTTCTGCTGCCTACCAGGCCCCAAAGACTTTGAATCTCCTGCACCAGAGGGCAGAACTGACTTGGAATTGGAACAACAAAGCCCCAGGCTCTATAGGTAGGGGCCACCTTGAGAAACCTTAGCTTGGCTCCTGTAGGTAAACGCCCCTCCCCTAGGGTCAGCATATCATTTGCTTCCTGAGCTCGGAGCCCAGGGAAACAACAGCTGTGTGCTCTTAGAAGCTCAGCCTGATTTCTTAGGCTCCTTTGGGGAGACAGGACTGTTTATGGTGATTGACAACCCCCGGCTTCAGCAGCAATCAGCTCAGGGCCCTTCTGTTTCATCTTGCTCTTAACCCAGTTCCCTCTGCCCATGGGATTTTGAGGCAAATCCGGCTGGTATCAGTTCTCTCATAAGAGCTTGAGTACCCAGCTTCCTAACTCCTGCTCTGCTACCTTCCCAAACGTGTGAAGGTCCCTGGCTTAGTCGCTCTGGGCGTCAGGCACCCGCAGGCTCTGATCAGCAGTGAGGACGGCTGGCTGATTTCCTTCTTGCTCTTGGTCCAGGACTTGAGTTTCACCGCCGTGGGATGCGGTGGTCAGTTACTGTTTTTACCCCTTGGCCTTCTGTACCATCTGTTCTCCGGATCCTCCGGGAGATTCCTCTGGAAATGCTTTACGGTTCTGCAGTAGCTGCCTAGCAGAATCCCCTTGATGCACCTTGTTCTTTCCGTTTCCGGAGCGTGGGCATTCTAGCATGCCTTTGCTGTATTCTCTGCTTTGGGGGCTCTCCCATTTTCAGCCCGAGGCTGTGGTCTCTGCGGCTCGAGTGGGAGAACTGCTTCCAAGCCCAGGAGGATATAGAGCAGTGAGCTCCCTGTAGGTTGTAGGACTGAGGGTTCAGTGCCTTGCTGGTCAGAGGCCACCCACAGCTCCTAGACGCTGCCCAAACTCCCTCATAGATGAGGCTGCCCTGCATGGGTGCTGGCTTCCTCAAAGGCGGCAAGACAGGTGCTCGTCTCGTAGTCATAGACGTATAATCACGTACGTCCCATTACTTTTGCAAGTGGCAGGGACCATGCAGGGCTGTGGGTGCTGGGAGGAGGACATCCTGGAGCCATCTGAGAAGTCTGTCTAGCAAGGGCTCCCATAAACCCAAGATTCAGAGTTGCTCTCCAGCATCTTCCAAATACTCATCAGTTCCCAAATCGTGTCCAGTGTGATTCCAAGAGCAAGGGCCTCCCCAGCCCCGCAGGGTACCAGCAGACAAGCACACACAGCCTTCTGCCGTCCATCGCCACCCCCCTGGGCTCCGAATGTAGGCGTCTTCTCTTGCTCGTTTGCCTGTTAAAGGAGAAAATGGCTGTAATTTTTTTTTTTAAAGATTTTATTTATTTATTTGACAGACAGAGATCACAAGTAGGCAGAGAGGCAGGCAGAGAGAGAGAGAGAGAGAGGGAAGCAGGCTTCCTGCGGAGCAGAGAGCCCGATGCGGGGCTCGATCCCAGGACCCTGAGATCATGACCCGAGCCGAAGGCAGCAGCCCAAACCACTGAGCCACCCAGGCGCCCCTGGCTGTAATTTTTTTTAAAGGTGGCACTGATCTTGCTTCAGTGTTAACTATAGCCGACAGCAGCATTGTTTCCAGACGCTCCGTCTTGTCTGTTACCTGGGGTGACAGTCCCGGCTCCAGGCTTACTGAGAGGATGAAGAAGGCTCATGGAGAGCAGTCCCACACACAGCCGGCCCCCAGGACGGCCTGTCCTTTCCTGAGGCAGGAGGACGAGAGTCCTGGGTGGCCTTGGTCTTCCTGCTCCGTGTCCTGCTTCAACGGGACCATCGAGGTCAGAGTCCGTGGGTTTCCCTAGGGGGTCCTTCGCTACCTCACTGTGCTGGACCACCAGACCAGGAACCCTTCATAAGAAATTCCATGCTGATGTGTGAAGAAAGTATAAGCCAAGTAATGCATACTTCCTACCTAGAAGCAAGAAGCGCATACAAGTAAAAAGAAAATGAAAAAGTCTCCCAAACCTCCCATGATGATACGTGGGATTATGCATTTGGGGGAAAGATTAATATTTATTCTTGGAGGTTGTGCATGGGTGCCAGCGTAGTGGGGGGCGAGAGTCACATTCACTGATGGCATTCTGCCTGCGGATTCCAGGGAATATGGCAGATTATTCTGTTGGATGGTGGTGGCGAGGGGGTGGAGAAACATCCACAGTTCGGCAGTCGGTGGAGAATCTCTGGTTAGCTTTTCTTGTCAGTGTCGTTTTCACCTTGGCCTCCTGATGCCAAATGGCTCACGTGAGCTGCTAAGCGCAGAAGGTGTAGGCTGAGCCGTAGCCTGGAGGGTGCCCCTCCGCCCACCGCCCCATGGGGAGACTCATTCCCTGACCTCAGGTTGACTTTGACACCTCTGGGCCCTTGCTTCTGTGGTCCCCATCCTGTGGCACGGCCCCCTTCCTTGTCTCCTGGGAATCAAGTCAGAGGTGACTTTTCCTCTTAGCCTTTAGTTTTCCCCAGAGAAAATTAATTTACCCATTATTTTAGGCATTCCTTCAACACGTTTGGGCCAGGAGGACACAGCGGTTGATAAAACAGACACTTCCTCTGACCTCACGGAGCCCTGGCTGCGGCCGGAGGGTTCAAGGATGTCATCTGGAATCACACGGGGCCAGCAACATCCTACACACAGTAATGCTAGAATAACTTAATTGCTGTCTCTCTACTGTGTGCCTGTATCGTCCAGAATATTCCTCTGTCATTGCTAGGAGGCCGTTATTTATTCTGTGTACATCTGCCCATACTGTATGGGCCAGTGGACAACTACCAAGGTAGACCAGGGTGGACATTCTGACCCCTTGATGTTCTAGATGTTTCATCTTGGAACTCCTGCTTGTCGTCCCAGAGTCTGTTTTTGTGTGTCTGATGTGGGGTTTGTTTTATTGCTTTCCTGATGGGGTGGGCACGACGGGCGACTGAAGTCGTGGCTGCCCTGCACCAGCTCAGGACAGGCCCTCTTGAGTCCTCAGAGCTGTCCCAGCAGACCCCGGGCAAGTGGCGGAGTAGAACAGACCTCTGTCCCCCGCCATGCGGCGCTGGCCGCGCTGAGCGCCCACGGTCGTCTCCAGGGAGGGTCTGCCCCCTGCCCTCTCCCTGCACCTGCTGTTCGCTGGCCTTCCTGGGGGCTCCCCACACTCCCGTTTCTGCCTCGTCATCACGTGGCCGCCTTGTCCTGGCCCGTGCCTGCTTCACGTGTCCCCCTTTATAAGGACTCCAGTCATGGCCTTAGGGCCCACCCTAATCCAGAAGGACCTTGCTTTCACCTGGTCACATCTGCAAAGACCTTCTCTGCAAACCAGGCCACACTGAGAATGTAGCGGGGAGGGAGTGGAGCTTGCACAGATCACTAAAGATGTTGTTAGGTCACAACAAGGCATGCTGTATGTAACCTCTTGCATCTGCCGAATGCCTTCCCTGACATGTTTCCGCCATCCCACTGCTGCCCCATTTCTCTGCCCCGTGGAGGGACCCGCTCCAGGAGCTCCATCAGCATCACCGTCTCGCCCCCACTGCGTTTCCTGACCTTGTCCCAGCCATGGGTCCAGGCCTGCCACCCCTCGGCCGTTCATCTCGTCCTCTCCCTAGTGACCTCCACGCCGACAAAGCCACGGGTCTTCGGGACACTGCGCTGTCTCCTTTTTCTTCTCACCTCACCAGCTATGCACTCACAGTGTCCGTGGCTGGGTCTTTGATTTCTTGGCATCCGAAGGTTGGTGCATCCCCGGCAGGGCCAGGGCTTAGCTCGACTCTCCCATCTAACTACCTGCCTGTCTTGCTCGTCACTCTGGAGTGAGACCCCTTCTGGAAGAGACCCCTTGATGCCTCTCCCCTCCTCCCTCCAGACTCCCCTTCAGGGGGTACGTGTCTGGCCGCTCTGCTGGATGGGCCCAGGAATCTTCTCGCCTTTTGCGTTCCATTCCCCGTGACCCCCACCGCCACACCTGCCCTGTTCTGTTGCATCTTTGAATTCTGCTTGTGTTTGAGCAAGTGGTGAGCCTTTTTGCTTTCAGTCCTTTTCCTGCCCTGCTCTGTACCCTGGGGCAGGTGGGACGAATCCCCAAAACACATTCCCGGGACGCCTGGGTGGCTCAGTTGGTTAAGCAGCTGCCTTCGGCTCAGGTCATGATCCCAGCGTCCTGGGATCGAGTCCCACATCGGGCTCCTTGCTCCGCAGGGAGCCTGCTTCTCCCTCTGACTCTGCCTTCCACTCTGTCTGCCTGTGCTCGCTTTCGCTCGTGCTCTCTCTCTGACAAATAAATAAATAAAATCTTAAAAAAAAAAACTTAAAAAAAAAAACAAAACACATTCCCATGTGCTTCTGCCAGCAGGGTCAGCCAGTGGGGTGATTGGGATGGAGATACAGGCATACGAGAGGGGAAGCTGGGGTGTTTCTCCCCATGTTTTCTGGCTCTGGAAGCATCTGTGCAGGAAGGGCACCTCCTTTGTCCCAAGCTGTCCACCTGGCTGAAATGGGGTGGGGCTTTTTTTTTTTGTGCTTCATTGAAAAGAAGGGGTTTTCTCCAGGTGTAAGGAGACCAGTATCAGGGTTTGGGTTTGGAAGGGATCTGGCTTTAAACACTAGGTTGGTCTAGGGATCTGAGTGGCAAGTAAGTCCAGATCTCAAAGAGCATGCAGGCTCTGCCGCAAGTCCCGCCCTTTCTCTCTCTCTCTCTTTTTTTTTTTAAATAAAGAAATGGGTATGCTGGAAATGACACGTAAATAGAAGGAAGTACTTCTGAGTTTTTCTAAAAGAGTGGCTCTTAACCTTTCTGGGTGACCTATTTCTTTGAGATGTCAGTTACAGCTGTAGGTCATCTTTCCAGGGGGGGAAAAAGTGCATACGTGCAGAGACTGACACAGATCTCCTGATGCTTCTTGGGGGCCTGTTTGGCTGTTTACATCATTAACTGCTTGTAACATCCCAGTGGCTGCATTTCCATTTGTGCCCTAATTTGTTTTCTTTGAGATTTATTTATTTATTTATTTATTTATTTATTTATTTGACGGGAGAGCACATGCATGCGTACAAGCCAGGGAGAGAGGCAGAGGGAGAGGGAGAAGCCGGCTCTCCACTGAGCACAGGGCCCTGACTCTGAGCCCGGGCTCCATTTGGGGACTCCAGGATCATGACCTGAGCCGAAAGCAGACCCTTAACTGACCGAGCCCCCCCAGGCACCCCTGTGCCCCGCATTTTTCCGAAACATTATTCAATCGCAGACTCAATGAAAGACCATTTAAGTGTTGCTACCTAACCAGGAGCAGACACAGTACGAGTGTGTTTGCGTGTGCGTGCATGTGCACGTGCGTGTGTAAGGTGCTTGGCCCGTGAGTTTGGGAGTCTCCGTGGAAGCTGGCAGGAGGGCTACCGCGGGCTTCCTGGTGGAGGAGCTCGCCATCGCGACATCCATGGTCAGAGCAGCAGGCTGTGAAGAGCAGGAACAAGGCTGTCCAGTATTTCTTTCTTGCTCTTGAATTTGAAGATGAAAACTTAGCTCAGAAATCTTACAGACTTGAGGGGCGCCTGGGTGGCTCAGTGGGTTAAGCTGCTGCCTTCGGCTCAGGTCATGATCTCAGGGTCCTGGGATTGAGTCGGGCTCTCTGCTCAGCCGGGAGCCTGCTTCCTCCTCTCTCTCTCTGCCTGCCTTTCTGCCTACTTGTGATCTCTGTCTGTCAAATAAATAAATAAAATCTTAAAAATAAAAAAAGAAATCTTACAGACTTGAAATGCAACAGTGAAGGTGTGGAAAGGATTGTGCGTTCTCTGGTGGAGGTGCTGGTCGGGACCTTGTTTGGAGAGCAGCGCGGTGAATGTATTAGGGTTAATGTGCACACCCCTACCTGCCCAGGTGCTTCCCAGTCTAGGATTTTTTTTTTTTAAAGATTTTATTTATTTATTTGATAGAGAGAAATCACAAGTAGATGGAGAGGCAGGCAGAGAGAGAGAGAGGGAAGCAGGCTCCCCGCTGAGCAGAGAGCCCGATGCGGGACTCGATCCCAGGACCCTGAGATCGTGACCTGAGCCGAAGGCAGCAGCTCAACCCACTGAGCTACCCAGGTGCCCCATCCCAGTCTAGGATTCTGCCCGATGGAAACATTTGTGCAGCTGGACACAAATGTTGTTTATGGTCGTCCTTTGTAATACTGAATGCAAGGGCAGAAAATCCGTGATGTACGACGTATTATGGAAAATGGGGTTTTCAAAGTAGTGAGGCAAGACTGTTTGAGGTTGCAGAATAATAGAGACCACGTAGAACGAACAGCTGGAAGTTTAGAGACAAGTATGTAATAGAAGATGTAATTAAATGACTATCCATCAAGCACATTCTAGAAGGAAATCTACCAAATTACTGAGGTTGGTAGCTTCTCAGGAGTAACACTAAAAAGAGGGTGAGGAAGACGACTCCCTTTTGTTTATGAGTTTCTCTCATATTTGCCTATGTATAGTTCATACCAATTATAATTTTTTAATTAAAAAACCATTTATTTGCATTGAGCGGCTCACCTTATCTAATGTTCTTATTTTTTTTAATGTGTTTCTCTTTGTTTTATATTTCAGATTCTTGATGAATTCAAAAAAGATTCTTCTGTGTTCATCTTGGGGTGAGGCATCTCTTCTGGGGTTATGTTCAGGGTGGCTGTGCTGGGAACAGGTGCCCACATGGGCCCTCCTAGTTGGGCCGGCTGGTGCCAAGAGGACCACCTCTGCGGGCAGCCACTGGTCTGCACTGGGACAAGGTCTCCTACTGGGGAGTTGTCTTTCCTGAGCCTGTGGCATGGATAAACAGGAACAGCAAAGGGGTTTGTGGCAGGGTAGGAGGGTGGCCCAGAAGGTTCTATATAGAGAAGCACGTATGCTTGAGGACTTGCTTTCCCAGAAAGGAGTTTGGGAAATTCCGGGTTAAGCAGGCTCAAGTGAAGTAAAATGTGTCGACGCATATAAAGTGCTACACACAGTGTGTGGGATGGCAAAGGGCTTGTGAATAAGGACAGTGGTATTATTATTACAGGGTAAGTGTTGCAGGACTTGTCAGGACCTTTATTGTTCTTATCCCCCACCCCCCACGCCAAGATTGATTTATTATTTTATTTTATTTTATTTTATTTTATTTTTTAAAGATTTTATTTATTTACTTTTTACAGAGAGAAAGCACAAGTAGATGGAGAGGCAGGCAGAGAGAGAGAGAGAGAGAGGAAAGCAGGCTCCCTGCTGAGCAGAGAGCCCGATGCGGGGCTCGATCCCAGGACCCTGAGATCATGACCTGAGCCAAAGGCAGCGGCTTAACCCACTGAGCCACCCAGGCGTCCCGATTTATTATTTTAGAGAGAGTGTGAGTGAGCTGGCAGAGGTTTAGAGGGAGAAGAGAGAGAATCTCAAGCAGACTCTGTGCTGAGCTCAGAGCCCAACACAGGGCTCATTCTCACAACCCTGACATCATGACTGGAGTCAAAACCAAGAGGCAGATGCTCAACTGATTGAGCCACCCATGCACCCCAGGACCTTTACTGTTGGTACTAACTCCCTGAGCGTGGGATAAATGGAGTGTTCTGTGTTTCCCAAGGCTGTCTGCCTGGGAGGAATGCTTGCCCTAGAGCTAATAGCACGTAGAGTGGTGTGAGGTAAGCTGACCTGGACCTGCTTTTCCGAACCGGCCCTGGTTGATGAAGACACTCTGGCAACTGATCCTTCTGTCCCTTTCTAAACCAGAAACCTCCAGACTGCAAAGTCCATGTGACACAGATGTGATTTTTGTGCGGTATTTTAAGGGAAAGTTAGTGATAGACCGTGAGGCTGGTTAGCAAAGCAGGTGCAGATCCGGACAGATCCTAACTGAACATCAAATCCTTTGAACCCCGAGTGTTTAGTCAAGGGAACTTCTAAAAATGTGTTTTATCTCGTATATTTAAAAAGACACCCCCCAACACACACACACACACACACACACACACACTCTCTCTCTCTCTCTCTCTCTGACACCTTGTGAATGGTTGGGGTAAATTACAGATTTTCCTGGAAAGTTCTGTTCCATGGAAACACTTTCCGTAGAGACCAGGGTTTCTGGTCCTGCGAGGTCCCAGTGTTTCAGTAACCGTGAGCAGCCTCTCCCCCGAGGCCATCTGTCACCAGGCTGCTGGCATTCCCTCCTCTCAAACAGTAAATCATCCCGACAGGGAGCCTCTGCCTGCCCCAAAGCCCATGTAGTGTATCTTCAGGTTGAGTCTCCCCATCTGTCCAGAATCTGGGGGGACGTCATCTGACCCCCCACTCCTGCTTCAGAGCCCTTAGTGGCTGAACAAAGTCTGCATTGTGGCCTCTGAGGAGACTCTCTGACGGGCCCTGTTCACTTCTGCAGAGTTGGCTTCCCCGAGACTCTGCCCTTACCCAGCCCTACCCAAGCCTTTGCGGTGTGGCTCAGGCCTGCCCCCTGCACTGCTCTCTCCCTGCACTCCTGCCTCTTTCCACCTTCTGTTGTTCCGTCTTTCAGCCTTTGCCTACCTGCTTCCCTTTGCCTGAGACCCTTTCCACCTCCTGCTGAGTCCCTCATTCTCTGACTCCCTCAGCTGCCGCGTCCCCCAGAAAGCCTCCCTTGGCCCTCCGGGTCTCGATCTGGCCCCCCTCTTTCCTCTGTCACCTCCTCTCCTTATTGCACTGTGTCCCCCGAGGCCACACTCCCGGAGGGTCTCTGTAGATCCCTGGGAGCAGCAAAAGGCAGATTCCGGGCCCCTCCCAGGCTGGGGCGTCACAGCCCCTTCTTGTATCCTCTGTGGCCGGGGGTGTAGTGTCTGTCACCTTGTGTCCCCAGAGAGCCTCGCAGGGTGTTTGGTGGCAGCTTCTGTGGCTTGTGTTCTGTCTCAACACCCTCCTTTTCCCCGAGGACAGCAACACCGACCGGCCGGACGCCTCTGCGGTTTACCTGCACGACTTCCAGCGCTTTCTCTTACACGAGCAGCAGGTGAGAGGCGCGTCTCCCCTTCCCCCCAACTGCCACCTCCCCTGTGATTGTCTGAAACACGGGGGCTCCCTGTCCAGGGCCACCTTGGTGTCTCAGACTCTGGAAAGAGAACAGCCTCATCTGGGCCCCTTTCCCAGGCGCAGACCGAGGAAGGGGACAGCAAGAGCCGTCCAGGGTCCGGGGGTGGTGTGTCCCCTGACCAGGTGGTGTCTGTTCCCCCTCCCGGCATGTGGCACGTGTCCCTTTCCTGGAAGCCTTCCCTGGTTGATGGGAAGGTGGGACCTGGCAGACGAGCCTGCCAGGTCCTCTAGGGGATAAGACAGCCCTGCTGTCCTTCAGCAGTGACCCATGGGGGAGTGTCCCGGCATGTTTGTGGACAGACAGGTGGCGGAGTGAAGGGGCTTTGTGTTGGGGTGGTGCTTTTCCCATCAGAGTGGCTCTACCCAACAGGGCATACTGGCCATGTCTGGAGCCACGTTTGGTCGTCATAGCTGGGCGGGCTGGTGGCACGTAGTGAGTGGAGGCCCCGGACGCTGCTCCACGTTCTGAAATGCACCGGACAGCCTCCCCCGCCAAGGGGTTACCCAACGCCCGAAGGTCGATAGGGTTGCGGTTGAGAAACTCTCCAGTTCAACTAAGAGAAACCTGAGATCATCTTAACTAACTGTGTGACCTCAAGCGGGTGGTTTGACCTTTCTGCTCCCCAGTTTCCTCTGTAAATGAGGACGGGAGCCCTGCTTCCCAGAATTCGTCGGAGGGTAATGATCTCTGTCTGTGAGTTTGTAGATGTGCATGGTCACGCATTTAAATTTTTTATGTGTTTCGCTGGAGTTGTCTTTGCTTTTTTTTTTTTTTCCCTCCTTATCTCATTTTACTATTATTTATTTTTTACAGACTTTATATTTTTAGAGCTTTTTTAGGTTCATAGCAATATTCAGTTCATTTACTTTTCCAAAAACTCCGGATTGGAGACCATCTCAGACACAGGAGCGGACAGGCTGGCATCCCGGGTCTCCGTGTGCCCGTCACTGAGATGAAGAAATGATGAACGTGTTTTCCGGTTTTATTTCACCTGTCCTCCGTCTCCACACCTGGCTTCCTCCTGCCCGACCCCTCTTCTTCATTTACTTCCCCTTCTTCTTCATCGTCGCTGGAATATTCTAAAGCAAACCCAGACTGGATCATTTCACTTGTAAATGCTTCATTGTGTCTCTCCTGAAGATACAAACTTTATTTTTTTAAATTAATGAAACGTAACCACAGCAGTCCTGCCCTCCTACCAACACTACCTTCTTAATGTTACCCACCGCACACCCCACATTCAGATTTCATTGACTGTAGGGAAAATAGCGAACAGAGACATATGCTTTGCCCAAGGTCAGCCATGTGGAGGCCCAGACAAAGGCGGTAGCTGCTACGGTGCCTGATGAGTGAGGACCGAGGACACGGCGAGGCTGTGCTTTCCCCATGTGGGCTTAACCAGAGTGACCAAGAGAGGGCTTGTGTGTACCCCCTGAGACAAAAGCTAAAGTGGGGTGCACTGAAGGGGCAAGCGCATGGTCTGGGCACCTTACATACTGGGTACTGGGCTCCTCGTGGCCTAAAGCAAAGAGGGGTACATGCTTTTCTTTTTCCCCTTTTTTTTTTTTTTTTTAAGATTTTATTTATTTGTCAGAAAGAGAGAGCATGCACAAGTTGGAGGGAGAAGGAGGCTCCCTGCCAAGCAAGGCTCCCAATGCGGGATTCGATCCCGGGACCCTGGGATCGTGACCTGAGCCAAAGGAAGACGCTTTACTGACTGAGCCACCCAGGGGCCCGCAATATGCAATTCAAACAAAAACTTTGAGGGGAAAAAATTTATATACTCTGATGAAATAATTGCCCTTCTAGGAACTTGTCCTATAGAAGTAGTGGCAGAATCTTGAACAGAAATGAAAACTTGGAAGTGACTTCAAAGTTCCCACTGGTGGACGGACTAGTTAAAGGTGCCACAGTCCAGCCCTAGAGCAGGTAAAAGGAAGACTCCAGAACTGATGTCCCTGGGTTGGCCTCGGGCTCATGGTCAGGTCTCGGTCAATGGCTGAAGTCTCTGTTTCTCCACTTATGCAATGTGGAGAGTCATACGTACCTCCTGGGGGGTGTGGGAGTTCAAAATGAGCCGCTATGTGATAAAGATTTACCATGGAGCCTGGCATGTAGTCCGTGCCCAGTGCTGCTGGCACTAGACCCTATACCAAGTAGGTAGATTTTTTTTTTTTTTAACCCCCAGAATATTGGTATTTGAAGCTCCTTTAGGTAGAAAATTTCTTTATTCCCAGCCAGGCTAGTTCCAGGTTACACCGGCTAAGCACCCCTATTTTTTTTAATAAATGCAAAAGCTTTGTAGCAGAAGGAAGGAGGAAACCCCTGGCTTCTGGCGGGCATCAAGGGCTGGGGAGGCATTTGCATTAGGGAGCCTACGATTTGGGTTTCGTGTTCTCCTATTCAAAGATCATGACACCTCACGGGCAGATAAACTGGCTTCTCCCCGGCCTCCTGGCTGTTTTGTGTCCCTATCCAGGTAGATTTGCAAGGGTCAACAGCAGAGGCTCAGCGTGGATCTGCGACCCATGCACCGGTGCAAGGCTGTTTGTCACCACCTCATTTGCATCTGTCCTTACGCCTTTGTTTCTCTCTGACATCCTGGTCTGACCTTTCCCATCCAAGCACACATGGATCTGGTAGCACATTTGCTTTTATTATCCTAGAAGGCCAAGGTTTTAGAATATTCAAAATCCATAAAACATGAGTCAAAGGTGACTACTCTCTGTGCCAGGTTTCGTCTTTGTGCCTATGAATATATGGGCTTTTAGGAATTAGGAGAAGAGTAGAGTTAGTTTATGCTGTGTGTTCTTTTTCTAACGGGCTCCTGTACGTCTAAGCTCCAGAAGCTGCTCTTGACCTGTTGAATGTGTGTCTCAGACATTATCCAAAACTCTGAGCAGCATGACTTGGCTGACTCTTTTTTTATAAACGTTTTAAAAATATTTATTTATTTATTTATTTGACAGAGAGAGAGAGAGAGAGAGAGAGGGATCACAAGTAGGCAGAGAGGCAGGCAGAGAGAGGGGGAAGCAGGCTCCCCACTGAGTAGAGAGCCTGACATGGGGCTCGATCCCAGGACCCCGAGATCATGACCTGAGCTGAAGGCAGAGGTTCAACCCACTGAGCCACCCAGGCACCCTGACTTGGCTGACTCTTTGAAAAGAGGACACCCTCCGTGTCAATTTATTTGGAACCCTCACTCTGCTCCTTACTAGTTGTGTGAACTTGGGATTGTCACGGAACATCCTGAGTTTCTGTTTCCTCCTCTTTCCAATGATGACATACAACCTGCAGAGTTACATGGACTAACGGAGGTGACCGTCCAAGGAGAAAGATGGTTTGAGCCAGCTGCCGGGATCCAACCAGTGTCTGTATACCAGAGGCTGGGTTAAATCCATAATCCTATTTCACACGGTCTTTCACAGAAACCGCAGCTGGAAAGTATTCTCATGTAATAGATGAGGGGCATGGGAGGGGTGTAGCTTGCTGGGGTCAGCCAAGTGAGTAACCAAGCACTCTGATCTGACTCAATGGCCTCTTCATGCCAGTAAATGTAAGGAGCTGGCAGAGGGCAGGAGTTGGCAAACTCTGGTCACGGGCCGAATCCGGCACACCACCTGCTTTTTGTAAATAAAGTTTTATTGGAACACAGCCATGCCAATTTGTGTATGTTTTGTCTATGGTGCTTTTTGCAGTACAGGAGCAGAAATTTGAGTGGCCATGACCCAAAGACTAAATTATTCAACCCTTTGGTCCTTTATAGAAGGTATTTGTGAGGTACAGAGTCACAAGGTATTTGTGAGGCCCTTGATTGCATGTGAATCTGAAATAGGTTGATATTTTGGTCTTTGATGGAAACCGGATCCTGAGAGAGGAAGGGTGTTGCCAGTCCTGCTTCTGATGATCTCCTGTTCTCTCTCTGTCACTCAAAGGAGCTTTGGGCTCAGGATCTGAACAAAGTCCGAGAGCGGATGACTAAGTTCATCGATGACACCATGAGGGAGACTGCCGAGCCCTTCTTGTTTGTCGATGAGGTGAGCGGGCTCCTTGTCAACTCGGCTTATCTTTTTGACTCACGTCTGTGACCCCTGGAGTTCATTGTTCCAGTTCTCTTCCCTCAGAAGGCTTTGCTGTCGTCCGCCCCCAACTGACCCTGTTGGTTGAGAGCTGCTTTTCTTCTAGGTTCTGAGTTCCCGCCTTCGGTCTTGCTCATCTTTCTCTACTGGGCTGTGTGTCCTGGGGGGGTGCTTGGCTCTGCCCACCAGACCACGTCTGCCGCCAGGGAGTGTCTCACAGCGCAAGCGTGGCGACCAGATTGAAAAGGCGATGGGACGTCTGCGTCTGCCCCGGGTGAAGCAGCTGGGGAGGTGGGGCTGAGAGGAGGACCGGGGTCCCCCTGCCTCGCCGAAGGCTGTTTCCGGGCAGCAGAGAGTAGCCCTGGGCCGCTCCGGCTGGTTTTGTGTTTTTTTTTTTTTTTTTTGAGTGAGGTATTGGGGTAGGAAATTTCCTGCCTTTTCCATGTTAGGATACTGGTTATATTCTTTTTATTTTATTTTATTTTATTTTATTTATTTATTTGACAGAGACAGAGATCACAAGCAGGCAGAGAGGCAGGCAGAGAGAGAGAGGAGGAAGCAGGCTCCTCACTGAGCGGAGAGCCCGATGCGGGGCTCGATCCCAGGACCCTGAGATCATGACTTAAGCCGAAGGCAACGGCTTAACCCACTGAGCCACCCAGGCGCCCCGACTGGTGATATTCTTTTGCTTTAAGTTGGGCGGTGAGCTTACAGATACTCATGGTATTGCTATGCCTTAAATCTTACGCGCGGGAGGCAGGGACGTTTGTAGTATCCACTATCTCCGGATTCACATTAAAGGGAAACATCACACGGGTGAGTGAAAGGTGTCTGTCTGTCCTGTTGTGATCTGAGCCTTCTGCCTGACAAATCTGGGTACCTGACGCCAGGAGACCTTCCTCTGAGCTCCCGAATCAGAGCCGCCATCTCCCGGGATTGGCCGGGACCAGAGAGATCCCCGGCCCCACCCGTCCACATCCCCCTCATGACGGTCTCGCCTCTGTGACTCCCCCAGTTCCTCACGTACCTCTTTTCGCGGGAGAACAGCATCTGGGATGAGAAGTACGACGTGGTGGACATGCAGGACATGAACAACCCCTTGTCCCATTACTGGATCTCCTCTTCGCATAACACGTGAGTTTCTCGGGGAGCCTGTGTCGGGCCGAGCGGCACCAGCACCCCGCTCCGGGGAGGCATGTGGGAGCAGGCAGAGTCCAAGGCCACGCTGCTCAGACTAGAAAGTACAAAAGCTTCTGGAAGGGATGTGGGGATGTACTCCCAACTTTCCCAGTTGGTATTTGCATTAATCATGTTTTAGCTGGTTTTCACAGACATCTCTGGGGAGCCACAGCAAAGCAATGGATGAGTTATTGAACTGGTACTTACTGAGCGTGTTCCCTGTGCCTGGGTATGGGAGGCATAGCAGGGGAGACAGCAGGAGCAGCCCTGTCCTTGGGGACTCGGAGGGGAAAGGCCTCCCTTGTTTTGTTTTGTTTTGTGTTAAAGATTTATTTATCAGTTTTTGAGAGAGAGAAAGAGAGAGAGTAGAAGCCCATGAATTGGGGCAGAGGCAGAGGGAGAGGGAGACAAGCAGACTCCCCGCCAAGCAGGGAGCCCTGTGCGGGGCCTGACCTCAGGACCCCAAGATCATGAGCCAAAACCAAGAGTCATGCACCCAACCAGCTGAGCCATCCAGGGGTCCCCAAAGCCTCCTTTTACTCAAGGATGAACAGGAGTTGCTGAGAGAAGTACAGGCGGCGAGGCAAGGAGGAGCCACACGTGCAAAGACCCGGGGGCAGGAGGAGCCGAGGGCGTCTGTTACGGTTATTAGATGGTACAATCCAGGAGGGTGAGTGGCAGGAGAGGAGGACACTTGAGTGGAACCTTTAAAATCACAGCGAAGGGCAGTAGGAGCCACCGATCGCTTCGCAGTCAGAGAGCAACGCATTCACATTTACCTTTCATTATCCCGATTATCCCAACTTCAGAAGAGAGGGTAGACTGGAAGGGAGAAGTTGCAGTCAGGTTCCCCTGCGCAGTCCGCTTGTGGGGTGAGAGGGTGGAGATCTCGGGGCCTGGCCATCTGGAGAGAGCGGCAGACGGGTACCTTCCCACGGGTCACCGCAGGCAGGAGTCAGAAGGCATTTTGGAAGGTGATGTCTTCTTAGGGGAAGACTGATTGTTTGCCATGGCCATTGGCTTAGAGTGCTGAATGCCACCAAACCCAGAGGATAGTGAAGGAACGTGAACTCTTGAAAGGGGTGTGGGGCACGGACATGGGGGAAAGTGCGTACAAATACGCATTTTTATGTCAGTTTTGGTGGACACAGTTCAAAGCATAGTGAATTCCAGCAATCGTTGTTCAAGACCTGATCTTGGCCTGGAGCCCTGGTACCACAATGGCGGCCCATCATTGGACGAATGGCCTCCTAGCGGGCACCGTGGTGGTGGGGCATGGGGGGTGATAGTAGGGTCTTTAATTGATTGCCATAAGTCAGTGTCACTCCTGATACCCCTGGACCAAATTCTCCTCCAAAGAATACATAGTCTTGACCCTTCCTTTGGGTCACCAAGATGGCTGTCGTTCACGTCCTGTGACTGTGGCCTGGAGCCCAAGACTTGTGCCCAGGATGGCCACACGATTGCTTGTGTCTGGCCCAGATCCTAACTGGGGATCTTTCTAGACAGGAAGAATTCAGGATGTTGGGCACTTGGGCTGCAGGGTT
This sequence comes from Mustela nigripes, assembly GCF_022355385.1. NCBI lineage: Eukaryota > Metazoa > Chordata > Mammalia > Carnivora > Mustelidae > Mustela > Mustela nigripes. Next base: position 53,578,116 of record NC_081573.1, read on the forward strand.
CCCCAAGACGCCCCAGGGTGCGGGCCTGTCCCCTCCATGGCCATGGCGTCCTCTCCCTCAGGTACCTCACCGGCGACCAGCTGCGGAGCGAGTCGTCCACAGAAGCCTACATCCGCTGCCTGCGGGCGGGCTGCCGCTGCATTGAGCGTGAGTGCTGCTCGCCCGGGGTGGGGGGCACTCGGGGGGACTGGAGCTCTGCCGTGTCCCTGCTTGATGCTCGCGTTGTCTGAAAGGCCTGAGTCATGTGGGTGACGGGGACAGGCCACGGGAGGACCCAGGTCCCCGTAGCCTCTGGGGGCGGGGGATGCGGTCACTAAATGCCAGCCGCTGTTCCCCAGAGGGTCTCCCCGCAGGACGAGGCATGGTGTCGAGCCTGGCCGGACTGGAGTGGGAAACCCTGGGGCGGCGGCCCGGGGCCTCTGGAGAGTGTCCTGATGTGGCGGCAGGGCTGGGGGGCTTGGTTAGGCTGCTTTTCTCCTTCAGTTGCCCTCCGGGCTACTTACGGAGGAAGGCAGGAGCCCTCTGTGTTTTGGCAGCTGGCCGGGCCTTGGATGCCACCTGACCGCTCTTTTCACAGCTGCTCATGGGCACCCACAGGCCCTGGATGCGCTCGGGAGCCTGCTGCTTCCCTCTGGCCTGTCTGCACCTGCGGAGCTGTGCAGGTGCACTGGGCTGAGAAAGGACCCAGAGCCCTGACGGAGGGTGCAGTTTTATCAAACCCATTCCTCCGACCATCAGACTCAATGGCACCTAACCCTCCAGACGGTTGTCTGGTGTATGCCCCCCATCCCAGGAAAAAGCAAGTGTGAAAAAATTAAGTACGAAGCAATCAGCTCCTGGTACCTCTGGGGGTTAAAAATAGAGGGGATGTTCACCTGCTACCTAACCTAGTTCTGTTTGAATGTTTTCCTATGAAGCTGAGAAAGATCAGCATCTCATTGCTCTGTATTATTTCCACTAGCAGAACAAACAAGCCAAGGGAAATCAGAAACAAATCCCACAGTATAAATCTATTTTTTAAAAAAGGAAACACAGGGGTGCTTGGGTGGCTCAGTGGGTTAAGCCTCTGCCTTCAGCTCAGGTCATGATCCTGGAGTCCTGGGATCGAGCCCCGCATCGGGCTCTCTTCTCAATGGGGAGCCTGCTTCCCCTTCTCTCTCTCTGCCTACTTGTGATCTCTCTCTCTCTGTCAAATAAAGAAATAAAATCTTTAAAAAAAAATAAAAAAGGAAACACTGAAACTAGCTTCTTTGGGATGACTGTATTGGGGATCTTTAATTAAGCAACTACAGTCTTCCCATAACTGCACAAGTAATGCATGTACACAGGTAACAGGGCTCCTCGTGTTGCCAGCCCCCGAGGGGAGTTCGTGTGTGGCCCTCACATCGGTAACTGAGCCACCGGGGGCCCCGGGCCCAAGCTGGCAGATGCCCATCCCCGCCCCGACCCCCCTTGCGGTGTGGCTGCCGTCAGTGGACTCTCCAGGCAGGGACAGATGGCCGGATGTCGAGACTACATGTTTCTCCCCTCAGTGGACTGCTGGGATGGGCCCGACGGGAAGCCCATCATCTACCATGGCTGGACACGGACCACCAAGATCAAGTTTGATGACGTCGTGCAGGCCATCAAAGACCATGCCTTTGTCACCTCCAGGTCGGTTGGCTGATTTCCTGGTGGTTCGTCTTTAAGGGAACGGTGGACAGACGCCCCTGCCCACACCCATACACACCACACACAACCCACACCTACCTACCTGCCCAGCCTCCATCCTCTGGTCTCGCCCAACAAGTCTTCAGCTGAGTGTTGGCGCCCCCTTCCGGCCCAAAGCGGAAGTCCCTCCCTGGTTCTGGAGCTGGGAGGATGCGGGTGCTGGGACACTGCTGCCCTCTGCACCCCCCCCCCACCACCTCCCACCCCGGCCCCACCCCCCACCTGCTGGGCTGAGCCCGCTCCTCCCGCACACAGCTTCCCAGTGATCCTGTCCATCGAGGAGCACTGTTGCGTGGAGCAGCAGCGCCACATGGCCCGGGTGTTCAAGGAGGTGTTTGGCGACCAGCTGCTGACGAAGCCCACGGAGGCCAGCGCTGACCAGCTGCCCTCACCCAGCCAGCTGCGGGAGAAGTTCATCATCAAGGTGGGTGGCCTCGGGTGGCCTGGCATTCATTCAGGAAAGCCAGTGGCTCAGAGCACAGGTCCTGCTTCCACCGCCCAGACTCCCACCAGCTCTCCTTACTGACGCCCTGAGCGACCCTGGGCAAAGTTGTTTCACCTCGAGGAGCCTCTGTGTCCCAGTGCATTGTGTGAGATGGACACAGAATGGAGGTAGACAGTTGCCCCAAAAGGCTGTGTGTGCTCATGGCTGAAGGGGGTCTCTTGCCAGCTGCTGGCAAGGGGGAGAGCTGAAGATTCAGCTGTGCCCAAGAGTGCCAGGGATGCCGGGGAGAGAGGTGATGTTTGGGGATCTTTATTACTAAGACGAAGAGACCAGGTATATTGCAGCTTAAAGCACAGAAGAGGTCATATCCTCTTTAACTGAGGGAGAATGTTCTAGAAGGTTTGAGCTCTGGTCCACAAGGCTGTCAAGGGAACCAGCATCCTCTTATTCTGTAGACCCCCAGAGAATCCATTCAGAATCTGGGGTATGGTAGCATGTGAACTTGGGGGGAAATGTTGCCTCTTTATTATTATTAACCTGTAACTAAAACTTAACATTTCCTTCCATTGTGAATATCAGCAACAAGCCACTTGGGGCTTTGTCACCAGCAGAAATCATGGATAGTTTCATATCGTGTTGACAGTACAGATATCTTAAAATAATCTTGTCCGCATCACTGCTTTGAAATTATGGTGGCTAATCGATTTGATTGTAGATCTTCTATAAAAAGCTAATAAGGAAGCACACCTATTTACATTATAAATATTTAAGGTCTTAATAACTGTATTTCAATATAGTTTCTCTTAAAATTATGTGCATTGTAAATGTTTTGAGAAACGGGTCTGTCGTCTTCCCCAACTTCAAAGGAGGTCACTGGCACAGAAGGGGTGGGGGTCTGCCCTGGGACGTGGTCCCCATGTGTGGGGTCGATGGTAGATTATGGGCCCATCTGAGCTTCAGCCCAGAGAAGGGGCAACCTGGACGTGTCCCGGGTCCGTGATTTCTGGCAAACAAGTGGGGTGTCAGTTCGGTATGTCCCAGCCTGTCCTGCCCTGTGTGTGAGACCGTCACATGTCCACAGCTCCCACAGAGGCGGCCGGATGTGAAGTCTCCGGTTTAGCCCCTGGCGGAAGGAGAGGGATGGATTTTGGTGCCAGGTGGCAGGTTCGTGTGGAAGGACAGACAGGTGTTTGCCACACAGAGGGGGGCGTTGCCTTCAGGTTGGGGGAGTAACTCCGTCAACGTGGGGGTCGTGTGAACGGGTGACACTTTCCCCAGACTGTCACTGGGCCACCCAGCCGCACTGGGAATAATCCCTGCCTGCCGGGAGGTCACGGTCTAGTGGGGAGACAGACCCGTCCACAGAGGAGGGCCAAACGCTGTGAGGGGGCTTTCTCAGAGGTTCATCCCGAGGAGGGCATGTTTGTGCCCTCAGGGTAAAGGCACTAGTGTATCTGGAGGATTTGGTTATGATGCTGGGGCAGTGTTTTCGAGACACCAAGGGAAGCTTCCAGCTTGGGGAAGGCAGGACGAGAGGCCACGAGAGCTGGGCCCGGCAGGGTCCGCGGCTTCTCAGGCGTTAGGTCAGTGAGGGTGCATTTCCCTGTAGCTTTGTTTTCGTGGGACCGCTCCCTGTGCATCCCCAGAGGGTTTCTGGCTCTTGTTTGAGGGTGTGAGGTCGGGGAGGCCCCATCAGAGCACCCTTTGCCTCCCCATTGGTACTTCGTGGCTCCCTCCGTTTCTGGTTCAGGGAAGAGGGTGAGAACAGCGTAGGGGAGCCTGGCTAGGTGTGACAGTAAATGCTGTCCAGTCTCCTGCAGCCCTGAGGGGTGGCAAATCCCAGCCCCCAGACCCATTTTCCAGATGGGGACCTTGAGTTCTAGAAGATGGCTTAGCTGAGTTGTGGTTGGCTCCTGCCCAAGAGGGAACTCGAGGCCATTCAAAATGACACATGCTGCCTCAGTGTTGACAGGTGGCTTTCATGCCCCTTGGCTGACAGGACCCAGCAGGGGCTGGCGTTACCCCCGTTTCATAGGGGAAGTGACTGAGATCGAGACACGCTGTTACCCAGCTAGTAAGGCTCTGAATCTGAGCCCTGGTTGGACTCCCAACCCTGAGCTCCCTCCTCTGGGCCACCAGAATCAAGATTCACAAATACTGGCCTGCATGGACGTTGGCGCCCATCTGGATGTAGATTGTTGTTGTCATGGTCTTAGTCTCCCCGATGAGAACTGTAAGCCCCAGAGATGTGTAGCCTCCTGCCCAGGGTCACACAGCTGAGAAAGCAGCTTAACTCTGTGTCCCCGGTGTGCCGTCCACAGCCCTGCATTCTGGGCCATTGGACTGGCTGTTCCTGCCCTTCCCTCTGTGTGTGGCAGAGAACACGGGACACGCGGGTGGTGTCACTGACCCACTGTTTATCGAGCACTTACTATCTGCTGAGCTGCCACAGAAGATTCAACCGAGAACCGCACAAAGTCCTGCCGTCGTGGGGCTTATGTTTTTTGACAGGGAAGCAGAAGTCACAGAGAACCACAAAGGGCCCAGAGTTGGAAAATAACTCCCAGGGGCCAGAGAAAGCTCCTCTGAGGAGGTGACACCGAGCACAGAGCTGAATGTAGTGAGAGAGAAGGCAGGTGGCGAAAACAGGCAGTGCAAAGGCCCTGAGGTCGACACTGCACATAGATGCTGGCTGGCTGGCTGGCTGATGGGGATGAACGCTTGCTAGCTCCAAGATCCTGAACTTGGGTCTTGAGGAGACTGTGTGCATTTTCCCCTCAGCATAAGAAGCTGGGTCCCCGGGGCGACGTGGATGTCAACATGGAGGACAAGAAGGATGAGCACAAGCAGCAGGGTGAACTGTACATGTGGGATTCCATCGACCAGGTGGGTCTCCCCGCACCCCTTCTCAGGGCCATGAGCACATCTGAGGCCTACCAGAGAACTCTGAGAATATTCCTATCTTATTCCCATCTTCACCTTTATTTTCTTTTTCTTCTTGAATTTTTTTGAAAGATTTTACTTATTTATTTGACAGAGATCACAAGTAGACAGAGAGGCAGGCAGAGAGAGAGAGAGAGGGAAGCAGGCTCCCAGGTGAGCAGAGAGCCCGATGCGGGACTCGATCCCAGGACCCTGAGATCATGACCTGAGCTGAAGGCAGAGGCTCAACCCACGGAGCCACCCAGGCGCCCTTCTTTTTGAATTTTTAATGTTTTACTTTGAAATCACTTTATATTCCCAGTAACATATTGGACATTCACACGCACATAAAGAATATTTATGTACCCTTCAGTCACCTTCCCCAAATACTAACATCCTCTATAACCAGAGTGGAATTGTTGGAAGCAGGAAATGAACACGGGTGTCCTCCCGCGTGTTCATTCATGGGCCTTTTTCAGTTTTACCAGTTGGTCCACTGATGTCCTGTTTTCGGTGTAGGGTTCAGTCCAGGATGTGACTGTATCTGGCTGTCCTAACTCCTTACTACCCTTCCATTCGGGACAGTTTGACCGGGTGGACCACTTATTTGGGTGAGAGGAATGCATTTTGAATTCTTGTGCCACTTCTTACATTCTTTAATGGAACATGCAAATCCGTCTGCATATATTTTGATATGTATGTTCTTCCACCCTAGAAACACTAAAAATTGTTAACATGTAAATAAAGAATTAAGTCAGATGTTGAAGAGTCTCTGGCCAGACTAGCTGAGAACTCTTGAAAGTCATTAAAAGTGGAGGTAATAGAAAAAGACAGCCACCAGGCCCCCAAAACAATCCCATCATTCATAAAGGGCTTCAAATTAAATAAATAGGAACTAGAAATTTGGCACGAAGTTGTATCTACTCTTAGACCCAGTGATTAAAAAAAAGTCCTGAAAATGCCAAAAGAACCCCAAAATAGATGTTTTAAAGGAAACGTCCTGAAGGGGGTCGAGTTCCATGAAACCACCATATACGTCTACGAAAGTGGGAAAGGTTCATCCCTCGCAAATGCTGGGGTGATGCCGGGCGGGGCCCCTGGGTCCCAGAGTTGATGCGGTGAAGACTGAGGGGAGAGCTCATGCTGGTTTCCTCTTCCAGAAATGGACTCGGCACTACTGTGCCATCGCCGATGCCAAGCTGTCGTTCAGCGACGACATTGAACAGACAGCAGAAGAGGAGCTGCCCCAGGTAGGGGACACAGCCTCCTAACCCGTCCTCTGTCCCATGGCCACAGGCCCCAACATCCTCAGCCCAAGGAGCCACCCCTTCGGGTACCAAGGTCTGCCTGGCTCTTCTCTGATTGGCTGGCTTACCAACCAATGATATTCAAGGATGTCTTTCCTGCTCTCTGCAGGGCCTGGTGGGCCTGTGCTCTGGGTGGGAATGGAAGTCATTTGGATGCTCCGTCCAGCCCCCTGTCCAGCCTGATTCCCAGCTTTCCTGCCCTCTCCCCTCTGGCTCCTGGCCATCCTCGGTGCTGTTTCTTGAGGGCAATTTCCAGGGCTTTATGGCTCTCAGATTTCTTGTGCAGTAGAGTTGAAACCTGTACTGGGGGCGGGGCCCCTTTGTTGATATCTTAGGACTCCAGGAGGCCACTGCCCATGGCAGCAGGCAAGGGAGGGCTGTTGGAAGCCACCTTCCCAGACCTCTTGGGGTGAGGGCAAGCCGACACCAGCCTGTCTGCTATCCAGTCCCGAGCCAGCACGCGCAGAGGGACCGGTCTGGCCGTGCTGGGGGTCTGGTTCAGGTTTTCAGAAATGCCTCCTCTTGTGGCCCAGGATATACCCCCCACAGAGCTGCATTTTGGGGAGGAGTGGTTCCACAAGAAGGTGGAGAAGAGGACGAGTGCCGAGAGGCTGCTGCAGGAGTACTGTGCGGAGACGGGGGGCAAAGACGGGACCTTCCTGGTGCGAGAGAGCAAGACCTTCCCCAACGACTACACCCTGTCCTTCTGGTAGGCACACGCCGCCTTCCCCTTGCAGCTGGTCCGGGGCGGGGGGGGGGGGGGGGGTGGGCATGGCATGAGTTGTGCGAACTCAGGCCTCCACCAGAACCCCAGACTTCGTTTAGGGATCTGTGTGGGGCAGGGGTGGGCCGAGGCAGGTGAGGCCCAAAACACAGCAATCAAGACTAGTGGTATTTCAGTGCAAAATGTTTAAAAATCAGAAGTAACGAAAAATCCATGATGAGCAAAGTATCATCATCATTTTAAGTCAAGACAGGGTCTGACCTTGCACTAAGGACAATGTGGCCGTACTCATCCCCCCTCCACTGTCCCCCAGTCCTGGTCTAGAGCAGGTAGGGCATCCCAAGTCACTCAGCCTCCTTCTGTCTTTGTTTTCTTGTCCCTAAAGCAGAGATTCTAAAGGTGGCTTTATGGAGCCGTTGGGAGCTTTCTCGCTCACTGACTCATTAGTACTTTCATTCACTAAAGGGTGTGCATTGAGTGACTGCTGTGTGCTAGGCACAGCGATCTGGCAGTCCAGGTCCCTGTCCTGATGGCAATTAGAGTCTGGTCAGGAAGATGGACAATGAAAAAGGAATCAGTGATCTATAAGTGTAGTTGTGATAACGTGCAATGCAGAAAATGCTAGATGTTACAGAAGTCTATACGAGCAGGGCCTGATGGAACATTGGGCTGGGAATGGTCAGGGAAGACTTCCTGTAAGAAGTGGTGTTTCCATGGAGACCCGAAGGATACACATTATAACAACATACCTCTAAGAGTGACAGCTAACTCCTACAAGATACTTCCCATGTGCCAGGCAGCGTTGTAGACACATTTTGTGTGTGATCTTGGTCAATCCTTAGGACAGCTCAGCGAGGACAGACCACAGGGATGATGATGGGGGGGGGCGCTCAGAGAGGACCAGTCACTTTTTCAGGGTCACTTAGCACATCAGTGGCTGAGTCTGGATTTACCCCTAGACCTTCTGGCTCCAGAGTAGGAGTTAGGTAGGTAAATGTCGTTGAAGGAAGTTGGTAGAATGTTCTGGAATCCAGGCTCAAGGGCCAGCCTTCTCTAAGAGCAGAGGGAGGCGTGTGTGGCCACACGTGGTGCCTCCCTGTCAGTGCCCCGGCCGCAGTGCTGGTCCACCCCCCGTCCCCGTCCCGCCCCCCTGCATGTCCTCCGCCACCCCGGGTGCAGGCAGGGTCAGTGGGCCCAGCCTCGTTGCTGACGTCGTCCCTCTCCCTGCAGGCGGTCTGGCCGGGTCCAGCACTGCCGGATCCGGTCCACCATGGAGGGTGGGACCATGAAGTACTTCCTGACCGACAACGTCACGTTCACCAGCATCTATGACCTCATCCAGCATTACCGCGAGACGCACCTGCGCTGCACCGAGTTCGAGCTCCGGCTCACCGACCCCGTGCCCAACCCCAACCCCCACGAGTCAAAGCCGTATGTGTGCCCGTGCTCCCGGGGCCGCAGGCCTCAGGCGCCAGGTTTAGTGGGTGCAGACACCCAGGCGGATTGGGTTCAGCAGTCGGGAAAGCCAGTCTTGTGGGTGTGCTGGGGCTCAGTTTCCCCCAAGGCCCCTCACCCAGGCCCCCGGGATCTCTTAAATTCCCCAGGATGGCCCCTGTTTCCAAACACCGACTCCATCTTTCTTCCCGTCCCTCGGCCTCTGCCTGCCCCTCTCTCCTCCCGTACCTTCACAGTCCCGAGCTCTCGGGCTTTGATTTCCGGAGCTGAATTTTGGTCCGGTGATACTGTTCTGCTTGTCAAAGCTCATTCCCTGTTCATTGTGCAAGTGAACAAAAAGAAAGTAATTGTACACATCTCCTTTCATTTTTATCTAGTGAAATGAATATTAGTTACGCCTCGCAAAAGGTTAACCCATTCTGGAAATGAGCAGGGGAGCTATTTTTAAGCAGAAGGCTGCTAAAATGTACATTTCTGAGAGGCCTTATAACTTACCGCAGCTTTCTTACTTTTATCTGAATGTGTATAGATTGCCTTTTTAAAATCTGCCATTTCATATCTTTGAAAGTAACCCAAGACTAACCAGACAAAAAGACCCGAAATTCTGTTCCTGTGTCCTCTGCCTCCGATTTTCTGTTCTCCACATTGACAGATGCTGGCCCTGGTCGGGCTGATGGGGGGCAGGGGTGGGATGGGTACAGGTGGGTTTAATTTCTTCTCTCGTGCTCCAAGCAGAACCCACTATAGGAATGTCTTCCCTGAGCTCCATCTTGGTGGTCTTTTTTAAAAAAAGATTGCCGTCTTCAGCGGCGTTGTTGGGTGGGGAAGCCCGCGGTGGAATTTCCACGGCGGTCTCTGGGGCCTTTTTCCAGGCAGCCTCGGAGCCCAGGGCTTCCTCCTCCGTGGGTGCCCGTCTCACTTGGCCGATTTCCCTGTGCCGCAGGTGGTACTACGACGGGCTGAGCCGCGGGGAAGCGGAGGACATGCTAATGAGGGTTCCCCGGGACGGCGCCTTCCTCATCCGGAGGCGAGAAGGCACCGACTCGTACGCCATCACCTTCAGGTGAGCCGGGGTGGGGGGTGGGGGGTGGTGGGAGCCAGCACGTGCTCGCCGGAGGCACCCCGGGTGTGGAAGGCACGAGCGGCGTCTGCTCAGGGGAGCTCTCTGTGTGCGGGGCCCGGCTCTGGGTCCTTAGGAGTTGCACCTGCCCCGGGAGCTCATTCCGTCTTCCAGCAGCTTCATGACCATGATCCTTCTTGTTCAGAGGAGGAAACTGAGGCACAGGGAGCTTAAGGTACGCTGAAACATGCAGCCGGTAACGGCGGAGCTGGGGTTTGCACCCAGGCAGCCCTGGCAGCCCAGAGCAGTGACGTGGCAGACCTGCTGTCCTTCCGCCCAGCGTGGGCAGTGGGAAGGCCGCACGGACCGACCGCCTCCAAGACTGTGGTTCTGTCCTCGAGTTCCATCCCCAAACCCCAGGTTGCTCTGGTTTCCCCCAGGGGCAGTGTCGGGGAGTTTCAGACCCGGTTCACCTTACTGTCCCCGCGTCTCCCCTACTCCAGCGTGTGGAGCCCTAAGGAACGTTCCCGACACGGGCCTGCCGTGGAGGCTTCGTCTGCCCGAGTCCTTCCTCGCAGCCCATGAAGAGTAGAGGAGGTACTGCGAGTAGGGAAATGGAGGCCCAGAGAGGTTAAGTGTCCTGTCTAGAGCCACACAGCCTTGTCCTGGGACTGAGGCAGAATTTCAGACTTGGACTTAACCCATGTTCAAAGCCACAGTGAGGTTTCAAGAGGCTTATGGGCCAGACGGAGCCTCGGCCTGCGTGGTTATGTTAAGTACTGGGAAACTGCTCTTGGAAGTCTAGATTTCTCCTTGGGAAAAGTGGGAGGAAGCGGAAGCTCCAGACCCCACGTTCTCACGTGGTGATGACGGTTCCCAGCGGTTCAGGAGAGGCCCTGGTGCGTCCAGGCCGCTCTGTCCCTTCCATTGCTGTTGCCTTGGCCCATTCCCCTTGCTGACCCTGCCAGGCTGCCCTCTGGGCATGTGCATTTGCCCCCCCCCACCCTGTTACTCCTTCCTTCTTGGTGAGTGGTGGTGGTGGTGGTGAGGCTTGTTATCATTGCTGTTTACTGAGCAATGTTTACTCTGTGCCGGCTCCGGCCAGCCTGGCTCCTCTGTGCTTTGTGCTGCCGACAGGGAGGCTCTGGGCTGCTTGGCACTGGCACCTTGCCTTTGGCCCCAAAGCTCTTGGTGGTGCTGCCTCCCACCCGGATGGGGTTGGGCAAGTTTAATGAACACCTGTTGTGCCAGCCGCCATGTTGGGTGCTGGGCGTGGAGTTGTGCGGTAGTTCTGTCAGTCGGGAGGCTTTGGGGTACAAGGGACAGAAACCAGACTCAGTGGCCAAGCATCCCAGAAAGGAGGCGTTACCGGCTACTAGCGGAGATGCTCAGCAGGCGAGCCGGCTTCCAGCAGGCCTGGATCCACGTCTCACCGGGCAGCCCTCGGGAGGCCAGTTGTGTGTCTGTCTCGGTGCTACTCTGCACTGGGTTCCCCTTGGGAGCCGGTGTCGGGTAGAAAAGACGAGTCCTGTGATCCCCACGCTTTCCCCGGCCCCTGCCTGAGTGGGGTGTCATGGTTCCGACTGGGCACCTTCAGGCTGGCTGTGGGTTGGAATCACTTCCCTGGAACCATGTGGATGAAAATGAGATCCCCAGACGGAGGCCTGGCCTTATGCGTCCACCCTGCTGTTTGCCTGCCCGCCCTCCCCCTGAGACTGGTGGTACCCTAAAAGCTGGAGTTTTTAAGTTTTAGGGCTCAGTAAATGTTTAAGTGTTCAGTGAGCACCTACTATGTGCCGGGCTCCTTGTTGGGCTCCCGAAACACAGAAGGGATACAAACCGGCCAGTCCTTGCTCTCATGAGGCCAACAGTCTGCTGCGACCGAGACATCCTGTTCCTCGTGTGTCTCTCTCGAGCGCTTCCCTCTTGCTGAGCATTGGCTTGCCAGCAGCAGGGGGTCGGGACGCGCTGGCTGAGTGAGCCAGTGACGAGGTGCTGGTGTCTTAAGGAGAAGAGGAGGGGAAGGCTATTTCCTTTGTGTTGGGATGGTGCATGTCCTGGCCTCCACCCCCCGCATGTCCGTGGGGGTCGTGGTCACTGTAATAGTCAAAGATGACCTCCCCCCGCCCGGACACAGAGACTTTTTCTAATTCACTGTGGTCATGGTGTGGGGTAGGGGTGACTGTCCCTCACTGAGCAGTGTTGCCTGGGGCAGGAGGGTCAGGCACATGACCGACACATCACTGTGATGTTGTGCGGTAAATGCCACAGAGTGGACGGGCAGGTGACAGAGGGTGAACGGGAGTGCTAGGGGGACACGGTGGGGGATGGGCTCCAGGCGGACGGAGAGCACGGGTCTGGAGGAACTCTCCCTCCCCGGCCCCCTCCCCAGTATCTGGGGACAGGAACTATCCGTCCCTGGCCTTGTGGACAGGGAAACACAGGTGCAGTCAGGATCCCTGAAGGAACCAGAACCTGGTCCCTACTCTTAATTAATTTCCAGACCCTAGAGCCTCCCTGCGCTAGGAAACTTTTGTAAAAAGTTTAAAAAACATTTTTTAAAAGATTTTATTTGATGGAGAGTGAGCAGGTGAGAGAAGAGAGAGCATGAGCCCCTCCCTCTGAGCAGAGGGAGAAGCAGGCTCCCCACTGAGCAGGGAGCTCAACCCCAGGGCTCTGGGATCATCACCTGAGCTGAAGGCAGATGCTTAACCACCTGAGCCACCCAGGTGCCCCAAAAGTTGAAAATGTCTTTATTATGCAAATATATTCTTAGAAAATAAGACATCACGGTGAAGGCTAAGCCCCCTGTGGTCCATCCATCTGGGTCCTCGTCCTGGTAGGAAGCACATTTTTCTGACTGGTATCTCCGTGTGGGCTCAGGAAAAAACAAAACAAAACAAAACCCAAATGACCTCCATGGGTATGTCCCTGTGGAAAATACTGTGCTCTTTCATGTGTGGAAATTCACTTCCATCTTTAAAAAATACTAACGGGACCCTACTGTCGTTTTATCTTGCAGTTTGTTTTTCTGCTCAACTGTTTGTTTGTTTTTAAGAAATACTAATAAAATATCCCTGCAAATAAGCCATGGAGGCAGAACCCTTCTAGCATGGTTTTTTTTTTTTTTTTTTTTTTTTTTTTTTTTTTTGGTTTTTGTTTTTGTTTGTGTTTTTGCCAGACTTATTGAAGAAATGGCTTAACAGGGTGTGTTTTTTAAAACAAAAAGTATCTTTGGGCGCCTGGGTGGCTCAGTGGGTTAAGCCGCTGCCTTCGGCTCAGGTCATGATCTCAGGGTCCTGGGATCGAGTCCCGCATCGGGCTCTTTGCTCAGCAGGGAGCCTGCTTCCTCCTCTCTCTCTGCCTGCCTCTCTGCCTACTTGTGATCTCTCTCTGTCAAATAAATAAATAAAATCTTTAAAAAAATAAAAAATAAAACAAAAAGTATCTTTAAGGTGCTGAGTTTTTATATTTATTTATTTGAGGGACCGCGCACAAGCTTGTGGGGGGGCAGTGAGGCAGAGGGAGAAGGGGAGGGTGAGAGAAAATTCCAAGCAGCCCCCCACCACCACCGCCCCGAGCACGGGAGCCCAGCAGGGGCTCCATCTCACGACCCCGAGATCATGACCTGAGCTGAAGTCAAAGTCAGATGCTTAACCAGCGGAGCCACCTGGCCGCCCCTCTAAGGTGCAAGATTCTTAAACGATGAGTAGCTCATGCCTCTAATTATGTCTTTAGACAGTTTCAGAAGATGCCGTTTGGCTGTGAAGTTAGGGTCAAAACTTATTTTCCCAAATGGTCCTTTTTCTTGGCGATAAATCTAGTAAGACTGAAGATTGAGTTCTGCTCTCGATTTTTCCCACCCGCTGTGTCAGCAGGGTGAGGCCACCAAAGGTTGCTTTGCTGTTTGGGGGGGAAAGAAATTGGTGGTTGTTGTAGTTGAGCCACTCAAGATCAGATTCAAGGATATGAGCATCAAAGCCCAGAGCTGTGGAGTAGAGACCAGCGGCCGTTTCCTGTTAGAGGACCGGAGGGTGACTACTGTCGGCCCTTCGAGCCCTGTGGCCTCGGGTGCAGCCACTCAGCTCTGGCGCTGTGGGGTGGAAGCAGCCACAGGCCACACCCAAGTGGACGACTGTGGCTGTGTGTCAATAAAACTTTATTTACAAAAGCGAGGGCAGGGGAGGGGTGGGGCCCCCGTTTGGCCTTCGGGTCCCTGTTTGCAGACCCTGATCTGGATACCTGGCCTTTCCCAAAGGCAAGTCCTCTAACTGGGGTCAGGGGGAGTGGGCAGAGGAGGAGCGAGCTGTTGGGTCACTCCGTATCTCCTGTAAGGTGCAGCTTTCTCTGTGTCTGTGTTGAGAAGACCTGCCATGGTCGTATCCCCTAGGAGGGCCGAACCTCGCTTCTCTCCCGGGTCCCCCGGACGGGGAGCTAGGTGGTTTCTCGTTAGCGGGGCGTGCACGACCGTGTGGCGTCTGGGGTCTCGGTGGCCAGCTCTGTGTGGTGTCCCCCTCCAGGGCCAGGGGCAAGGTCAAGCACTGCCGCATCCACCGGGACGGCCGGCACTTCGTGCTGGGGACCTCGGCCTACTTCGAGAGCCTCGTGGAGCTCGTGAGCTACTACGAGAAGCACGCGCTGTACCGGAAGATGCGGCTGCGCTACCCCGTGACGCCGGAGCTCCTGGAGCGCTACAACATGGTAGGCGGGTGACCCGCTTGCGCTTTGGCTGCGCGTCTGCCGTCGTCCGGCAAACCTCCGCTGAGCCCTCCCCAGGTGTGCGGGATGGCTCGGGGACCGGGGGACACGGACCCCGCCCTCGTGCTGCTTGCAGTCTCGTGTGGGACAGATAATAAGTGGGATCAACTGAAAAAACACATTGTGGGACAGAGGGTGACGTGCAGTATAGAGGGAAAGTGGGCGGGGGGGCGGTTCATGGAGGCAGTGATGCGGAAGGGGCTGCGCTTCCCGAGTGTGGAAAGTTCTGGAAAGTTCTCACTGGGAATGAGGTACTCAGGCAGACTCGAGCGCTTATGGAGGAGTGCTTCATGCAGCTAAGGACAGGAAGGTCAGTGGGTACAAAGGTCCTGTGGCGAGGGCGTGCCTGGAGGCTCAGAGAAGCAGCCAGTGTGGCCGGCACTGAGAGAGCCAGAGTGCGGCAGACCTAAGGAAGGACTCCTTGGAGCAGGGCAGGCCCCCGAGAGACACTGGCTTTTATTCTGAGCCACCAGAGGGTTCTGAGCCGAAAACAGACCTGATTCGATTCCTGCCTCCATCTCAGTTCCTGCCACGTAGGTGACAGGATACAGGATTCAGGATATACCAGCCATGGCCCAGGAGCACTCGTAGCCCTTGGCCATGTGGTGGAGCACAGCCTGGCTTGGGAAATTCCGGTTCTGGAGGGGGAGCTGGACAGCTTGCAGGAGGAAGCTGTCCCGGGCAGGTGGATGACTGAGAAGCCGACCGCAGCCAGAGCGCTTGGACCAGGTCTGAGGAGGGTCAACACGGGAGCCCAGACCTGACAGCCGGGACCCACAGGGCCATGGGGAAAGCCAGTTCGAAGTCAGGGAGCCGCTGTCGCCCAAGGCCAGAGAGGACCCGGAGAGACAGTGACAAAAGCAGACAGAGGCGGGATGGGTGTTCAGTGTGAGCCGGTAAATGTAGAACGTGTCTAGGTTTGGGGTGTTTGCCAGTTTCCACAGTGGCAGTCCCTTGAGGGGGTGGCCTGTGTCCCCCCGTGGACGTGGAACTGGCTCACGGGGCGGTGTGGGGCGGGCCCTGGCCCGCGGGAGCTTCCGCCTGCCGCTGCTCTCCAGGCTTGGCTTTGCTGCAGGGCCGGGCAGAGGAGGGCCGGCACAGAGAGCTCTCTCCTCTGGGGGTGCAGTTTCCAAGTTTGGGGGAGCTTTTCAGCAGCTTCTCCCCGTCTCCACCAGGAGGCACGAGGAAACTGGGAGGTTTCAATGCTTCGTCCCTGGGGGTGGCCGAGAAGCCTGGCTCTGTGTCGGGCCGCCCCGGGTGCTCGGAGGGTGTCCCTTTACTCTGCTTTGCTCTTTTTTAGGAAAGAGACATAAACTCCCTTTACGACGTCAGCAGAATGTATGTGGATCCCAGTGAAATCAGCCCCTCCATGGTACGGCGCCATCCCTCCCATGCCCACCACGACCTGGTCCCCAAACGGACACGGAGCCCGCCCCATGCCCCCACCCCGCAGAGCACGGCAAGGGGACTTGAGGGCAGACTTGCCCCTCGCCCCCCAAATTGATTTTATGTCATTTTTTTGAGAAGGAATGATGATTGACAGTGTGACATCTGGTTTCAGGGAAGAGATTAATAGAACTCCACCTAAAAGTGACGGTGACTTGCTAAAGCTCCGAGGTTTGAGGAACCACCTTTGGGCCAAACGGCTTCTAATTAAAAGTCTTTCAGATGTTTCTTGCTCACGGACGGAGCCCGTGGTGTTTATGAATTCCGTCTGGTTCACTGACCTCCTCGCAGTGTGCGCCTTCTCTCCCGCTCCCACCCCGGCTGCGGTGTGACCCCCCCGCCCCCAGGTGGGGGTGGGTTTTAACTCCGTCCCCAGCTCCTCCTCGCTCGGGTTCCTGCGGAGGAAGAACGATCAGAATTTTCTGTTGGGCGGGGTGCACCCGGCGCACGGTTCACGGATAATTCTTGCTGCCTGCAAATCCGGAGATGAATTTCTTCTCTTCTTTTAAATGTCTAATCCTTGGCCAGTGCAAATCCCAGATGAAGGCTCGGAAGGATGCGGGCAGGGGGACTGTGTGTGAACTTAGTAGGGGACTTTTATTCGATGTGAAGAAGCTGTTGGTAGTGAGAAGAAGGCCGCCTGTCAGCTGGATGTCAGGGGACGGTGGACACGGGGTAAACTGAGGAACCCCCAGCCAGTCTCGAGGGCGGCTACGCCCTATTCACCCTCGGTTGCTGCCTTTCCAGAGAGCGGGCCAGGTCTCCTGGTTTTGCAAGACAAGCCATTCATCTGGATATTTTATGTCAATTCTCCCTGTTTTTGTTTTTTTTTAAATCCTGGCCACCACCCCAAGTTGTAGAGAGACTCTCCCTGTCCTGAGTGAGACCAGTAAAGCACCATGGCCGCTGGATGGGCGCGCGCAGGCTGCCAGACTAGGGGGAGCCCCTCAAAATAAAATCATTACTATTGCTGTGATTGAAGATGGGTCAGCACTGAGAAAACCACTGCTCTGGGAACGAGACCGGTGATGAGCCCTGGTCTCCCGGTGCGAACTCCGTCGCTGTCTGCACCCCTGGCCCTTGATCTGCACGGAGACGCATTGTACAGCCCCCCCCCCCAGCCCCCCGCTGCCATTTGTATTCTGTTCACCTCCCTCTTGGTCCTGTGTGGGTGCCTCCTTTGCTTATTTTCCTCATGACCGTTCTTAACTAAGACTGGTGAACCAAACCCAACACATGGGCTACAATTTCAACTTTGAAGAAAAGAATGTTTTCAGTATTCAGGTGGCTGTGCCAGTTTAGCTACATCCCCATCAGTGGCCACGTCGGTCATTTCTGGTCTTTGCTGTTCTGGTTAACACTAACATGAACGTCACATCTGAGGCTTTGGGCATCTTCTGCATTATTTCCTTCGGATGTGTTCTCGGAACTGGGATGATTAGAGCCGTCCTAAGAGGACATACATATGCACGGGTGCAATTTCTGTGCCCACCGCACAGCCGGGATGGGCTGGAGCTGGAATCTGGCCCGGTCAGTCTGGCTGGGTGCATGCACTGTTTGTCATTTCGTTGTGCCTCCTGCAAGCCTGTTCAGCCAATGGACAGCTCATTTCTCTTGTTAGTGAAGGCGCTGACTTGAGGACCTCTCCTGTCCTCTGAGAGGCTGGAGACTTGCTCCTCATGGAGGCCATTATATGCCAACTTCCTCTGCCACTGGCTGTACCTCGCAGCCTTAGAGCCTGGCAGAGAACTGTGAAGTTCACGGGGCAAAGTTGTATCCACCCTTGAAGGCAGATGTGCAGGTGAAACCACCTCTGTTTGGAAGTTCTTACGGCAGAGCTTTTAGAGCCCATGTTGCTTCTTACAGAATGGCAGTAACCCACATGAACTGACTTCTGAGCTCAACCACTTAACAGCTGGTTGATCTGGGGCCAGTTCCCATCCCTGCTCCCTGGTGACTTTGGGAGGCTCCTCTGCCACGCAGTGCCAGCCCACGGCCAGCAGATGGCACTGTAACCTTGGGCTGAAGCCTCCTGTTTCCCAATGAGAGGACCCCACGCAGATGCCTCTCTCTGCTACTGTCTCCCAGCTTGACCTTCTCTTGTTTTCTCCCCCAAAGCCTCAGAGAACTGTGAAAGCTCTGTATGACTACAAAGCCAAGCGGAACGATGAGTTGAGCTTCTGCCGTGGGGCCCTCATTCACAACGTCTCCAAGGAGCCCTGGGGCTGGTAAGACGGAGGGCGGCCGGGCCACTTGCTGGAGGAACTTGACCTGTCCCTTCTTGCCAGTGAGACTGAGGTGCTGGCTGAGCTGGGGACCCCTTTCTCTGCCGTTCTGGGCTGGCTTTGACCTTTGTACCTTCTCTGCGAAGGTGGCTTAAGACATGCTCTATTGAGAAAAGCGTTAGGAACAACCTATCCCATCGTATTACGTATTATTTTATTTGTAGCAGCAGCTGCCACTCACTGAGGCCTTCCCTGGTGCTGTGGGCCGTGCTAATTGCTTTCACACATGGTCTCACGAGATTCTTGATTCGACCCTCGGGGTTGACTCTGGGTACCCCCACTTTACAGAGGTGGCAAACGGGGCTTTCCCAAGTTATCTAGCTACACACCAGTGTGGGATCTTCCCATTAGGGGAGCCTGTGTGTTACTTTAAATTCAAAATCTTAAGCTATCGCTTGGTCCTGTCCTGTGGCCCCGGCCTGGATGGAAGCAGGGACATGCTTAGGCCAGAGCCCCCTGGGTGTGCACCAGCATTCAGCTATCTCTTCTCCCTCTCCACCTGGGGAGAAGTTTGGCTGCCTGTCCGTACATCCCCAGGTAGGTGATCTTGCAGGATTATTTCTTACTGTGGAGCAACAGCCGCCTCACAAGTGTGGCATCACTTTCTCCCGTGACGTGGCGGGACCTGAGTTAGAGATCTACATTTGAGCGCCTTTTTGTGTCAAGAGCTGTTTTAAACGCTTCATGTGAAAGAACTCACTTAAACCCACTCAGTGACCCTGAAAGCCTACCCTGCATTGTACAGATGAGGAAACTGAGGCACAGACAGGTACAGAAACGGCCAGGCCCACACAGCAGGCGGGGATTCGAAGCCAGGCCTTCTGACTCTAAAGCCTGTATTCCTGACTTGACCCATGTACTAGGTTCTGTGGTTTTCAGAGTTTTTTGTTGGCCTGTTTGTTATTTTTGAGAATTCCCTCTTTCTAATCCATATCTTACCTGGATCCCCAGAGTCCCCCCCCCCCCCAAAAAAGTAGCAAAACAGCGAAGTGCTGAAGTGGAGGGTGGGGGCCGGAGCCCCTGTTCGTAGGCTCCCGGCCTCCACGCGCCATCCGTGGTATCATCCACCTGTCTCTCCCTGAGGGGCCCGGCCAGAATCCGGGTCTCCCCGGGGCCCACAATGCCCCTTTCTGTAGCCTGCCTCTGTAAAAGGCCCCAGTTCCATGTGTGTGGGTGACTTTTACCAAGCCGTGGGCAGACCTCTCTAAGTCACACTCTTTTCCTTGTGTGAAACTGCCTCCTGCCTTTTCACACGTCCGACGTGGGGTGCTCTAAATTTCCAGGGCCCTTGAGATGAGCTGAGAGTCTGGTGTCCGTGTCTTTGGTGAGGGGCTGTGGGTCACTGCCTGCTGCGGTCCCCTCGTTTCCTTTGCTCTGGTGGCAACAGCACCATCCCCGGGGGTGGGGGGCATGGTCTGCCTTTTTTTTTTTTTTTTTTTTAAAGATTTTATTTATTTATTTGACAGACAGAGATCACAAGTAGGCAGAGAGGCAGGCAGAGAGAGAGGAAGGGAAGCAGGCTCCCTGCTGAGCAGAGAGCCCGATGTGGGGCTCGATCCCAGGACCCTGGGATCATGACCTGAGCCGAAGGCAGAGGCTTTAACCCACTGAGCCACCCAGGTGCTCCTGGTCCGCCTTTTTGTGCATTCTCCCAACCTAGGGCCAAGTAAGATACATTTTAGAGCGAAAGGAATGTTCTTGTCAATAATCACACCAACGACCAGACAACAGGTCTGAACCTGGTTCTGGGCAAGCAATACATATGGTCACCGTGCTTATAGCCAATCTTTGCCCGAATGGGGTCTGGAGAAACGGGAGGATGAGGGTCAGGTCAACAGACGTTTACTAAGTGCTTTCCACCACCTCTGAGTACCCACTCAGTTAAGATCAACAGAGGTCTCACATAGTGGGGAAGACAGAAGTACAAGTCATATAAGGGCACAGACTGCCTCCCCATTTGTGGGGACAGAGGCAACAGGAGCACAAAGGAGGAACATTTGGGCTAGGTAGCAGTCAGGGAAGGCTCCCTGGAAGAGGCATGCCTGAGCTGAGTCTCACATGGTTGTTAGGGACAAGCTAGATACAAGGGGCATGGACCAAGGCCTGTAAGCTAGGCAGGGGCAGAAGGGTGGGGGCAACAGGCTGTCTGGCAGGAAGGTCAAGTTTGAGCCACAGAGAGGCAGGAGTTGAGGTCCAAGGGTTCCTAGGGTCACGCTAAAGCATCTAGGCTCTGTTCTGAAGACTTTGAAAGCTGTGGGTGTGCCCCCTGGCTGCAGAGGGTACCCACAGAGGGGCAGGCCCTGTATGCGCGGCACTGCTTAGGGGGAGAACCTTAGAGGTGAGCACAGTTTGGCAGAGTCGAGACACACACACAGATCAGTTACGGCCCTTGTTATCCGTGCTATTGCAGAGGAGGGAAGGTCACGGGGGCGGTATTCTGGCTGAGTAACGAGAACTAACATCATTTGAGCACTTACTGTATACTGGGCACTGTTAAAAACACTCAGCCTATGCGGAACCCTCTGGTCCCAGTAAAGCCCTCTGCGGAAGGCACTGGGGCTATTCCAGTTTGACGGTGGTGGTGGAGCTGGAACTTGATCCCTGGCTGTCTGGCCCCAGCAGCGTTCCTCTCTCCCACGCTGGTCTCTGATTCACGCTGGTCTCTGCGTTCACAGCTCTCCCCGAAATGGGGCACAGCCTGCCCTAGGCTTGAGCATCGGCCTCACAGGGTCTCCGAGGTCCACCTCAAGCCCGGACATTTTTGGTGCCCTTGAGCAAACACGAGAATCTTGTTATGGAGAGGACACGGCCCCTCCACTCACTCACTGCTGATTAAAAAAAAAAAAGCAGAGGATCCCTTTGAAATGCCCAGTTGTCACAGATAATGATCATCCCCTCTGGTCACCTGGCCGCTTGCCGCTGCCCCCTGCAGTGGCTGCGATCTAACGAGCGGTGAGCGATCATTAACGCGGCCCCACGAAGGCCCCCGGATGCCCTCTGTTTTCATCTAGGTGGAGAGGGGACTATGGAACCAGAATCCAGCAGTACTTCCCGTCCAATTACGTCGAGGACATTTCAACAGCCGACGTGGAGGAGCTGGAGAAGCAGGTGAGCCCGGGTCACCGCATTGGGGGGGTGGGGACCGTCCATCCTGTTCTTCGAGGAATCCGCTGAGCTGTCTCCCCAAGGCCGTGTCACGCACGCTGCTGCCGTGTGGTCCCCATGGAGCAGCGGAACAGGGACGCCAGAGTGACAGGGAACTTGGGATTGTCCCCCCAGTCGTGGGCGAAAGTCACAGTGACAAGCCCGTCCTGTTTTAATCAGGTTGTGCTGGGCTGGAAGGCTTGGCGTAGGCAGGAGAATTCCCTCCGGAGTGAAAATGGCCAAACAGGGAACTGGTCCCTTGCCTCAAGCAGCTTGCAAATGGAACACGTTTACTGTGGCTGCCAGACACTCCGGACGTGCTTGGTGTGAGCAATGAGGTTGGCCCTGCTGGTGACATTGCCAACGTGGTTTCTGTTCCCTCCCCTCCTCTTGCCCAGAGCAGAGAGCCTCTGCGGGGAGGTGACCGCCCTGCACCCAGGAGGGACTCTCTGTAACGAGGTCTCGGAGGCCTTTTCGTGCCCAGGGAATTTCCTAAGGGACTTGGGGCAATCCTGGAAGCCTGCATGGAGTAGTGGACACTGGAGTCTTAGAAGTCAAGTTAGAGGTCAATCGCGAGGCTGGCAGAAGGGAATTCTGGCCGGGAAGGACAGCCACAAGCAAAGGTGTGGCTCTGGGCACGTGGCTGTGTTCAGCAGGTCGGGCCTAAGGCAGGGGGATGAGACCCTTCACCTGCCCCAACTCTGCCCCGCCCCGGTCAGCATTATCCTGGTGGGTGGGTGCGGGGTGGAGGTAGGACCAGCAATGGGCAGGTACGGTTCTGCCAGCTGTCCAGAGACCAAGCTCTTGTGTGTCACAGCCGGACCCTGTGCCCCGAACACTCAGTGGCAGGTGCAGCTGAGGCCGGCCAGGGCCTGGGAAGGCTTAATGCAGATCCCAGAGCATGGGCATCGCAGCCCTAGGACGTGTGGAGCCGCAGAATGTTCTGGAGCTGGCCTTTAGGAGGCTAGCTGGCTCCCTTTCATGGTAATGTCAGAAGAAGGGTCGGGGCTGGGTTTGGAAACGAGATCCGTGGAAGCGTTGGCAACCCTTTTCTGGAATTCACCAGGTTTGTGTGTACAGACTGGAAGAGGAACCGCTGAACTTTCTGGGTCCTGCCGGCCGCGGGGTCCCCGTCAGCAGCATGTGTCCTTGTCGAGTGCGCGCCCCACAGATGCGTCTTGTAGCGAAAATGTGTTTTAGACCGTTGCACAGGCAGGGGCTCTGTGAAACGGCGAGCTTTGGAAAACTGGCTGTCTTTTTATTATCCCTGTTCAGACTAACGTGAGTTATGTCTTGTTTCTTCACAGATTATTGAGGACAATCCCTTAGGGTCTCTCTGTCGGGGAATATTGGATCTCAACACCTATAACGTGGGTAGGTGCACTCGTGGGCGGAGCGTGGATACCTGCCCGCAGCCCCAGGGCCCGGCAGGGAGGGGGCTGCCGCTGCCCGCCCGTCAGCCTGCGCCGCAGGGACACCGAGCCTGTGTTCCAGTTAGCAGATGAGGAAAGCCAGCCCCTCAGGGACCAGGTCCCATGGCTGGTTACGAGACGAAGGGGGCCGGGCTATTTGGGTTCAGGCCTTCACCTGCACTGCACTTAGCTTGTCCACACCGTGTCTGCAGAGCACGGCCCTCGGCCCCGGGGTTATGGAGTCAGTGCTCAGAGCCACGTCTGATTTGAGCCTCTGCTTTGCCACTACTAGCGGTGTGACTTTGTCTTCATGAGCCCGTCCCCATACTATAACATGAGTATAAAATGAGTAGCACCCCCCGAAAGGTAATGAAGGAGGTCCAGTGCGATCCAGTATGTGCCGTCTGCTTACAATGTTCCCGGCCTGCAAGAGCTCAGACAGGTCGCCCGGATATGACTGAGCACATAATTCCTCCTCCCCCGGCATTTTCTTTCTAGAAAATACTTTCTCTGCAGAGAGCATCTATTGCATGCCTGTCTCCTAGCTTCTGGTGGCCGCTGGCGATCCTTGGCGCTCCTGGGCTTGTGGCTCCAACGCTCCACTGTCTGCCTCTGTCTTCGGGGCCATCTTTCCTGTGTCTGTGTCTCAAATTTCCCTCTCCTTTCTCTGGTAAGGACACTAGCTCTTGGACTGGGCAATCCCAAATCCAGAAGGATCTCCTCAAGATCCGTAAGGACATCTGCAAAGATCCTATTTCCGAGCGAGGTCCCACTCACGGGGGCGGGGGTCAGGCAGCAGACTTTGCTTCTCAGAGGACACGACTCGGCCCGCGGCAGCTCTCGGGCTGTGACGGAGGGGAGGGGCCGGACCCCGCCTGCCCCGGCGCAGACGCGCCGCTCACTGCGGGCTGGGGCCGTAGCAGCCGCCCTTTGGCTGGGTTCGTGCACCAGGCGGCGTGGGCGGTGTGAGGTCCGGCCTTCCCGCGCCGGCTGCTCAGGACTGCCGCTGTGCTCTTTACCCAAGTGAAAGCGCCCCACGGGAAGAACCAGAAGCAGTTCGTGTTCATCCTGGAGCCCAAGAAGCAAGGTGACCCGCCGGTGGAGTTCGCCACGGACAAGGTGGAGGAGCTCTTCGAGTGGTTTCAGAGTATCCGAGAGATCACGTGGAAGATGGACACCAAGGTAGGCACTTGGCTCGGCCGGGCTTCCCCTGGGGGGGGGCGGCGGGGGCAGGGGTGCTGGGGCCGAGGGAGGCCGGGGAAGACGCGGGCTGGGCCACAGGTGCGCCAGTCGTCGCGGAGCCGAAAGGGACCCTGGCGGTCCCCGGGGAGGCCAGGGCTGGGGTGGGTGGAGGGATCCCGGATGTTTGGAGCCTCTGACCCTGCGTGTCCGTCACGGAGTACTGTGTTCCTCACACGGGATGTGTTCTTGGTTGGCGACCTTGTTCAGAGCGGCCTGCGTCTCCGTAGCCAGCACGGCCCGAGCTCCCCATTTGGGAGCTGCAGGGGGACCTCGTACTGGACCCGTTCTGTCCTCTCACCAATGTGTCCTGTGGGGGGGCCTTCCACTTCCAGTAGGAAGCGGTGTTTGCAGGTTCATCCTAACTGGAGCGCTGGCGTGAGGCCGGAGGGGTTTTGAGAACGGCCGCGCTGGACCCTGGGCCCGTCCCCACGTGTCTCTGGGCCTCCGTTGTCTTGTCTGTAAAGTGAACCTGATTCCTACGCCACAGGATCCAGGGCGGGGAAGTGAGATGATGCGTGGAAGGAGCCAGGCCCTGGGCCTGACACAGCAGGGCTCGGGGGCCATCTCTGTCCCACCAGGACGACACGGGCCCATGGTACTGTATCTGGGACGAGGGAGCAAGGTGCCACCTGAGCTTTCTTGTGGGTTTGCCACATGCCCTGCTGCTTCTATGGCAGATCTTGACCCAAAGGACTGATTTCTAAGCTTCCTCAGGATCTCGTGGGTGCCTCGGCCCCCTGGTCACCGTTGATTAGTCTCCCTCTTCTGGGGTCCTGGGAGGGTCACCCGCCTGTTCTTTCCTTCTCTCGAGGCGGGGGCCCTCACATCTTGGCCAGTCTATGGTCCCAGAAGCCCCTGCCCCTCTTTTCTGCACCCTGGAATATGGTCATCTACTTGAGATGGCAGTTTCCGGGGGGCTGGGCTGATGGCACCTTCTGGGCCCTGTGGCCGACTCTGTTCCGAGGCCTTACGTTCTTCCCAAGGCTTCTCCCACCCCCACCAGACACGTGGGATGTACCCTGAGCGTGTGGCCAGCGTGGCTGTGTGTGCTGCTGCTCGGGGGGGAGCCCCTCTGTTCTCCTGGGCCTCTGCTGTGGGGAGGGGTGGGCGCACCACATCCTGGGCTGCATTTGAGAGATCGGTCCCCCCTGCCTTCTAGGTCCGTTCTCTTTGCTGGCTGAACCACTGTCACCCTGATCTGGAGGGCACCGTCAGCCAGCACGGGACAGGACCCTCCCGAGTGTGTTCTAGTGTTTGTGGTTCTGGGACCCCCGCCCCGGCTGAGAGCGGCGAAAACACTCATGAGAGAGCCCTTGGCCGCTGTTCCCTATAGCGCTTGTTCTCCATCCCCAGAGCCCCAAGGCCGAGGCGGGCATGTGGGGCTCCCCAGGAGAAGGGGTGCAACCTGGTGCTCTCTGCTGTTCTTATTGGAGACCCCTGAGCTTATTGGGGACCCGAAGGCTCCCCACCCCCGCAGGAAGGGCTCTGAAATGCAGCCTGGTCCTTCGCAGTCCGTTCTCTGCTTTTGATCTACGCTCCTCCTCCACTGGTTCTTACTTCTGCTGATGCTGATTACGTGTGAAGGTTAAGAAAACAGCAGTCCGCCGACCCCCCCGGCACAAGTCCTGGGGAAAGTCACAGGATGAACGCTGAGCTCACTGCCGGCTCCTGGCCGGGGCCTTACCAGCGACCTCCTGCTCAGGGCTCTGTGACTTGACCGTGGAAGACAAAAGTCCACTCACTAAGATCTGTTCGCCCCTCTTAGTTTCCAGGAGGGCTTAGTTTCCAAAAGCCTGGCCAGTGCAGTGGGTTGTGCCTTCAAATTCTGAGACCGCCTGTTGGGTCTAACCTAACGGGTCTGGAGAGTAATTGTTACACAGTTTGGAAGAAGCGAGAGGTCTTTCGTTGCTTTCTGCTGAGGTTGAGGGGAAAAAAAGGGACACCCTATGGCTTGTCGTAGCTCTGTGCTTAGTGAGACCAGCTTTCCACAACTCAGCCTTGCTGGGACGCGTCCCACCGCCCTCGTCTCCTGCAGCTCTGCTCTCCTTAGCGGGGGCACGTGTGGGGCTGCCCGAGGGGCTGCCCTCTGTGGCCTTCCACATACCTGGTGGGGGGCACAGGGCTCCCTGCTTACAGCTTGGAGGCCCTAGAAGGGGAGTCTTCCAGTTAGCCTCATTTCCTAGTTGTGGAAACTGAGGCACAGATTATACAATGTGCCCAGAGGGCCAGCGTTTGAGCCCCGGTCTGATTCCAGTTCCTGCCGTCCTAACCAGGTGGTAGGAAGTTTCGCTCACCAAATCAGCTGTGCCCGGAACACTTGCTCCCCGCACAGGGCTCTGTGAGGACGGCACTAGGCATGAGTGGTGCAGAGCACAATTCCTTTCCTTATCCTGGCTGGAGTTAACTGGGAAGGCTTCCTGGAAGAGGCGTGATTGGGGTAGAACCCAGAAGCAGGAGTGAGCTTCTGGACTGGCAGAGGAACAATGATTGGGGTGGTGAGGGGGGTACAGGGTGAGAAGCAGGAGGTCAGTGCTGTGGTTCAAAGGGACCCAGGACGTGAACTCAGTGGCATTTTAGAAAAATCTTCTCTGGGAGATGATGTGTAAGGGATAAAGCAAGGGGCTAACGAGGGTGAGGCCTGGTGCAAAAGCCTCTCTTCTCGTCCCTGGCCTGCTGTGGAGCATGGATACGCTGCTCAGCTTTGTGTGCTGCAATTCCTTTGCAAAACGGACACAAATTCTACCACTCAGAGGAGGTGGGGGCCACCCTCCGTCGTATCCATCATGCACGTAGCATGTAGCCTGTGAGGCCTGAGGCTAAGAAGCCCCAGGACCAGTGAAGGGTAGCAGCTGCACATCTTTACTGCTCCGGCTTCCCCCTTTGCCGGTGGGGCAGAAGCAGAATTTGGGGAGATCTGAGAGAGGTGTGTGGTTTGGGGTGAAGCAGGCACTCATCCGTGCACAGATGGGGATCGAATGGATAGTGTGTCCTCCACACTAGGCTCCTGGGGAGGCTTTGTCGCGAGGCTCCGTGCAGGGACAAGGGGGTTCAGACAAGGAGGTGCAGCGCCGACAAGGACCGGAGGTCTTGGACAGCTCTAACCGTGTGACTTTCGGGGAAGGGATGTGGCAGGAGCCCGAGAGCAGAGGGTCGAGGAAAGTGGGGTGCTGACAACAGGGACCCTCCCCCCCCCCTTCCTGGGAACCATGCCCAGGGATCCAGCTCGACCCCAGTTCTGGGCAGAAACAACAGAGGAAATTCAGAAGACAGGAGCGGAGGCGTAGAGCACAGGAAAGCTTCCAACTGTGTTAAGGATCCGAGCCTGCAGGAGGCAGAAAGGGGACGGGGCGGGGGGTTCTGGGGAGGGAAATGGAGCCAGCCTCAGGGCTGACGCTGGGGGCCGGCTCCACAGGAGAACAGCATGAAGTACTGGGAGAAGAACCAGTCCATCGCCATCGAGCTCTCAGACCTGGTCGTCTACTGCAAGCCAACCAGCAAGGCCAAGGACAATCTCGGTACGGCACCCCCGGCTCTGCCCCGCCCTGCCCTGCAAACCCTGCTTTCCTTTGGAGTCAGGTGCTGTCCCAGGGCAAAGAGAGAGGCTCCAGCTCCGCCTCCAGGGCTCTCAGTGGATTTTGTCCTCAGGGCGAGGGGACAGGAGGAGAACTTCCCGGAGGCATGTTAGCATCCCCCTACTGCTCCACGCGACCATAGCAAGCCCGGTGGGGAAAGCCACCCCTTTGCCTGCTTGCAGCCCTGGAGACCAGGCCTCCAACTTCAGGGTCACTGGGCTGAAGTCCAGGTGCTGGCAGGGTCCTGCTCCAGCCAGGGGTTCAAGGGGAGAGTCCGTGCCTTGCCTTTTCTGGTCTCTGCCTGTGTCTTGTGGTCACGTCTCCCTCCACTTCTCTTATCCACAGGCCCTACGTTTAGGGCCCAGATAATCTCCCCCTTTCAGAGTCCTTAATGTCATCCCATCTGCAAAGTCCCTCTGCCACTGTAAGTCACAGTCCCAGGCTCCAGGAGTCAGGACCTGGAGGGCTTCTGGGGCCATGGAGCTTGCCGTAGGAGGATTAAAAAAGGAATATTTTCCCATCTCCACAGGAGTAAGTTCTTGGCCCTAATAAGATCCTGTTGTTTTCCTCCCTCTTTGTTTGGTCTGAAGCCTCTGTGATTCCAGGATGGAGGGCCAGAGAAACAGCACTGAAGCCTAGTTACCCGTCACGGGGCGGTGGGTCCCTTGGTCCCTGTGGCAGAGCTCAGAGCCGGACTCAGCGTGGTCAGGGGTGGGCAGCCACAGCTGCCCAGTCCTGTACCTTGGCACCTCCTCGGACCCCACCCCTGCCTGTAGGCAGCAGACTCTCCCTCCCCCGTGGGTCCTGGTGCACTTGTCTTCTGCACAGTATCTGGGAGGAGGAAGCCAGATCCTAAGCTCTCCTCCTTCTTCTGATTCCTGTGGCCATCGGCCACCGTGTCCCCTTCTGTAACTGTACCACTCGTGTTTTCGGGCACAAGGTTGGTGGTGATTTTAAACAAGAAGTAAGTGACATGAGTCCCAGACCACAAGGCTGTGAGCATGTGGGGATCCTTGGCAGGCAAGAGCCCAGAGCAATACCGGTGAGGGTAAGAGCATCTCACCCCAGGCCGTCTCAGCTCCGAGGTTCCTGGTTTCTGTTTCCACCTGCGCATTCAGCTGGCGCAGCAAACATCATGACAGAGCAGCAGACAGAATAAACGGTGACTCCCTCTCTTATGCGCAGAAAACCCCGACTTCCGAGAAATCCGCTCCTTTGTGGAGACGAAGGCGGACAGTGTCGTCAGGCAGAAACCTGTCGACCTCCTGAAGTACAACCAGAAAGGCCTGACTCGAGTTTACCCCAAGGGACAGAGGGTGGACTCCTCCAACTACGACCCCTTTCGCCTCTGGCTGTGCGGCTCCCAGATGGTGGCTCTCAATTTCCAGACTCCAGGTAAAGGAGCCCTGATGGTGGCGTCACTCCAGGCCCAGTCCCCTGTCCCAGAATCTATCAGGGTTCACCCAGCACGCCAGTGTCGGCCCCAGCCATTGAATGGAGTGATGGTGGGACACTGGGCTTTTGTATTTGGCAGGCTCTTTGATGGCAGCTGACGGAGTAGGGTGGCTGAAGGGAGAAAGGAAACACTTAAGCTCGTGGAATGAAAGTCCAGGAGTTAGGATCAAGCTTCAGGCATAGCTGGATCCAGGTGTTCAGTGGCCATCCTCAGGGAGCTCTTCTCCTGGCCTCTCCTCCTTTGAGGGCTTCACACTTAGACTCTCAGAGATGCTCACTGCTGAGAAAAGCCAACATGCAAAACATTTTCATACCAGTGGTAGCACAGATCCAGCACTGGGCTCTTTGGTCGACGAATCTCATCAGTAGTCTCCGTTATATTGTTTTAATGCCTGTGCAGGATTCGGTTGAGTGGAACCCTACCCTGTTTAACAGGTCTCCCCCACCGAGGCACTTCCCTCATTTGCTCTTAAGGACGGCCCTGCCCTCTGTAAGCTTATGTGAGCACGGCTTCACAGATGGGGGAGTCCAGCGGCGGGACCGAGAGCTCAGTGCCGGCTAGGTCCTACCACATTGGCACTTGGGCCAGCTTTCCTGAGGAGGCCCACTAACACCTGCACCCCGCCGTGCCTGAGCTCTGCGGCCTCACCGGAGGTGAGGGCCTCCGGAGAGACCGTGGGAGGGAATGCGAAGCGGGCAAGTGTTCGAATACACCTTTCCCCTGTGACTTCACCAACATAGTCAACCTTTTTGATCTTTGTGCCTGCGACAGGTACAAATCGATGTCACAATGGTACGCCTTACTAGGAGTCAAGTGAGCCGGTTTTCTGTGTACTTAGAAAGCGTTTTCTTTCCTGCAAACTGTTCGTGCTTTTTACCTCATCTCGTTAATGGGGTGAAGTCATTTATAGCAACATTATCAGATCGCTTTCGTGTGTTGCTCCTTCCCTGTCACTGGAGCTAAAATGATTGTGTGTGTGTGTGTACATGCAGTCTCTTTTTCAGTGTTCCAAGATTCATTGTTTATGCACCACACCCAGGGCTCCGTGCAATCCGTGCCCTCCTGAGTACCCACCACCTGACCTGGCTCACCACCCCCACCCGCTCCCCTCTAAAACCCTCAGTTTGTTTCAGAGTCCACAGGCTCTCATGGTTTGTCTCCCCCTCCGGTTTCCCCCAATTCACTTTTCCTTTCCTTCTCTTAATATCCTCCGTGTTCTTCTTTATGCTCCACAAGTAAGTGAAACCATATGATAATTGACTTTCTCATGTGCAGCCTATCTTAACTGAAATTTTAAAATTAACTCTCAGGGAAAAAAAAATGTAAGAAATTTTGAGCATAGAGTAGGTTTTAGTGTCACATTTAGAATGGTGTTCACCAGTTGGGATTTTTTTTTTTTTTTTTGAAACTCCTAATTTAACGACTGCCTGAAACTTATTTTTGTAAACAGGTGTAAATCACCACCCCCCTGCCCACCCCCACGCCCCCAGCACGGCCTGCCTAGGAGGCTCCCTTTCCTCACCAGGTTTCCTTTCCTTCCCAGATAAGTACATGCAGATGAACCATGCCTTGTTCTCACTCAATGGTCGCACGGGCTACGTCCTCCAGCCCGAGAGCATGAGGTCCGAGCAGTACGACCCGATGCCTCCCGAGAACCAGAGAAAGATCTTGATGACCCTGTCGGTCAAGGTAACTCAGGCCTCCAGCCCGTAACGCCGGGTTTCAGCCTGCTGAAACCATCGACGTCCAGTCACTGTTTCAGATCTGAATTTCAGGGCACCCCAGGTCCCAGGGAGACTTGGTCACCTCCCCGTGTCAGGGGAGAGGTAGGGTTTCAGGTCTTGCTGGGTTCAGCAGGGTCTCAGGGACATCAGCCTCCGGCTAGAGGAGGGAAATCAACATGAGAAATGGCCATTTGGTCTTCACAGAGGAGAGAGTGTCTCCCCACAGCAGCCAGGTTTAGTGGGTGACAACGGATGAAAATGCATCCAACTTCCTGAGAACATGTTGCCTCTTTGTAAGAGTTTTGGTTTTTTCCTCTTTTGGAAAGTATGCAAGAGAGAGATCAGAATTGCATTTCTCATATGATTAAGGAAGGAAAAGAAAAATTCAGCATGTGTCATGAAAAGTCTTTTTTAAAAAAATACCACTTTCTCCTCTGTCCTTTCCTGGGCGGTCTCTGGAGGTTCTAGGGTGGTGGGAGGGGGAGGGGGGAGGTGTGCATGTCTGTGCTCGGGGAGGTCTCTGTGACGGCATGAGCGTTCCCATCCTGGCTTCTCCAGCCCTGTTTCCCCATCCAGGAGAGGGAAGCAGTGGGGTGGCCCCTACTGAGCGACGTCAGGCTGCCTGGGACCTCCTCTGGTCTGACTCTGGCACTGAGACTAAGCTCTCTGCTCAGGAGGACTTCCAGTACTGACCTTTGGTGTCCTAGGTTCTCGGGGCTCGCCATCTCCCCAAACTTGGACGAAGTATTGCGTGTCCCTTTGTGGAGGTGGAAATTTGTGGAGCTGAGTATGACAACAACAAGTTTAAGACAACAGTTGTGAGTAAGTTGCATCCTGGGGGGGATTTGATGTACTTTTATTGCCCATGGCTTTTCCTTCATCCCTCTGCTACTGTCCAGCTTGGGGTTGGTGGCGGGGGGGGGGGGGGAACACAGGACCCCACGATTAGTTGGACAGACACCCAGCCAGTCATGGTGGGAGTCCTGGACCAAACCCCTGTGCTAGGAAGCTGGGGCGACGGAGGGTGAGCCTCTTTGGGCCCCGCCCGCTTTATCTACTGCGCCCAAGGCTAAGACGCAGAGACACAGACAGTGT
Source organism: Mustela nigripes (assembly GCF_022355385.1). Lineage (NCBI taxonomy): Eukaryota > Metazoa > Chordata > Mammalia > Carnivora > Mustelidae > Mustela > Mustela nigripes. The sequence continues at coordinate 53,609,873 of NC_081573.1, forward strand.
GGCTGGCCCACAGGCGTGGGTCCAACCTGGGCGATTCTATCCTTCAAGGGAAGGGAGACCCTGAAGCCAGGAAGAAACGGTCAGTGTTTTAAGGCCTGGGATCACTGTCCCCGGTAAGAGGCAGCCCGAGCAACAAATCACACGTGTAACCAGCTAAACTGACATTTCCCCGGGGGTGGGCCAGGCCCGCAGCTGCCCTTGCTCCAAGAGGCTGGTTCACCCCGTTTACTCCAGAACCCACATCCGTTCCCCCTTTTCAGAGAGCCAGCCCCACTTCCTTGTCCAGAGGAGCGCTGCAGCTCCCCACTCTGATCTCCCCGTGCCCTGCCCTCCTACCCCTGCCCAGCCCGGAGCCCAGAGGGAAGCGGCAGCAAGGGGTGTGGTTCCTCTTCTCTGCTTACTAAGGACCAGAACTCTGACAGCCGCTTTACTAGGCTTGCTCCTGGAAAAATAACTATTCTTAGATTTTGGCCTTGATGCCTATTTATAGGGCTGCTAAGGACATTCAAAAAGGCCGGGGGGACAAAAGAGGTGGTTTAACCAGGAGGGGGCAGGACCAGTGGAGCCTGTGCTGAGCCTCTGTCTCCTTCCAGATGACAATGGCCTCAGCCCGATTTGGGCTCCAACACAGGAGAAAGTGACCTTTGAAATTTATGACCCCAACCTGGCGTTTCTGCGTTTTGTCGTCTACGAGGAAGATATGTTCAGTGATCCCAACTTCCTTGCCCACGCCACTTACCCCATCAAAGGAATCAAATCGGGTAAGTCATTTTAATTAAGAGGTGCGGTCTGGGCTTAGCAGGACTTGAGGTGTGTGCTGCTGGCTTTAGAAAGAATGAAGCAGCATTCTGGTGTTTATGACATTGTTGCAAAAGGGATTGGGTGGCTCAGGCAGCTGATCACGTCAAGTTGTCCCCACGAGTATGGACCGGACCAGGGAAGGGAGGGGAGGCTGCACCCTGCGCAGTCAGGCCTCTGATCCCCCACGCCCGCCGGGCCGGCTCTGTGCCCCGGGAGGGAAGGAAGGGCCCCCCGCGCAGCTGGGAGGCGCAGTCTCCGATCTGCCGCTTCCCGCACCCGCAGACCTTCCCCTTCCTGTTCCATAAAATTGGAACCATTGATAAACTGTTAATCGTTAAATCGGTTAAGCGTCTGCCTTTGCTCAGGTCATGATCTCCGGGGCCGGGGATCAAGCCGCATGTTGGGTTCCCTGCTCTGCGGGGACTCTGCTTCTCCCTCTGCCCCTACTCGTGCTCGCTCTGGCATGCAAACATGCACAATCTTTAACAACCCGAAAAACAAAGAAACTGTGTCCCATCCCCCCAGTGCAGAAAGACCCTCCTAGGGAGGGAGCACAGATGTGCTTTGTGCGTGAGCTGGATGTGCTTTGTGAACGGCACTGTCCTTACCTTGTCTGGTTTCTTCGCTTTTACTCTCCTGCTGGATGGTGTCACCTTTGACAAACAGGCCCTCGCTCGATGCCGAATTCCCTTTTCCCCCTTCCTTAGCATTTCTGCAGGACAGAGCCACGAGATCATAGATCCTTTGGGAGTCCTCATGAGGTCACTGTTCCCCAAGGATCATTTTTCGAGAGACACAGATCCCTCATTTTAGTGATTTATATACCCAGATAGTCTTTTTTCTTGGTGGTGTTTGGAAATCTCGTGTCCTGTTTCTTTTGTTCTAAACTTGAAACAATAGCCGATATTCCCAACCCTCTGCCTTCCTTAGTGTCCGAAAGCTGATCATTTCCAGCACCCGCCCAGCTAACCCTGGGCCTAGAAAGTGCAGGTCCCTGGCCCTGTCCCTGGGTACTTGGCTCTGCCTGGGTTGGGGGACAGGCAGGGGCAGGCTTCCCCAGCTCCTCAGCGGGCACCTGGAGAGGACTGAGCGCAGCTGCTCATCTTACCATCCAGGAAACAAATTCCGAAGTGAAGGAGTAGAGAATTTTGGAGACAGCCGTCTTCGTCATGTTCTCTCACAGGACGCACATGGGAGTCCCTGAAATCTGCTATCGGGCAACCCCTCTTGCGGACCTGGCCCCCTCAGGCAGCTACTTTAAAGCCAGCGGTGAAGCTGCAGTTCTGTAATGTGCGCTCTGACAAAGCAGACAGTGAGCCTGGGAGAGATTTCCTTCTCTGGTAACTGTGTTCTCAGAGTCCCCCGGAACCCCCCTGCCGTGCTGTCAGGACCTCGTGACCGTGTCCTCTGGAAGGAGAAGGGATGTGAGCTTTGTAGTTGCTCCTAATGCCTTGGAGAGGGAGGTCAGAGTTGATGCTCCTGCCCGTACTTTACCCGCCGAATTGTGGCCATTAATCTAGAAAATGTTAGCACTTAGCTTGAAGATTTAAAATACAAAGAACAGGGGCGCCTGGGGGGCTCAGTTGGTTAAATGGCTGCCTTCGGCTCAGGTCATGATCCCGGGGTCTTGGGATAGGGCCCTGCGTTGGGCTCCCCGCTCAGCAAAGGAGCCTGCTTCTCCCTCTCCTCCGCCTCGCTCTCAAATCAATAAAATCTTTGTAATTTTTTAAAAGAGACATAGGACATGGATGATGAAACAGGTGACCTTTGCCCCGCTGGGAGAATGGTCGGTAAGGACCTTGTCTTGCTCCTGTGCGATTCCCAGCGAGGCCTGGCGCGTCCATATTCAGGGAAGGCGCACAACAACCCCTTTCGCACAAGGCGTCGGGAGCCTTCTGAACTCACAAACTCTGCCCACGGCCATTAGGGACGCACTTAAGCTTTTGAGCCAGGTGGAGCTCAGAAAGGAAGGAAAACAGCGTTTACTGCGTTTTGCGCCTTCAACTCTTTAATCCTTGCAGCAGTCCTGGGAAAGGGGTTTTATCATCTCTGCCTTTTAAACACCAGCGCTTTGGGGCCTAGAGATGTGATTATCTTGCTCAGGGTCACCCACCTGCAGGACCAGAGCTGGGCTGCAGACCCGGGAATGTCTCACTGCACACTCCACGTTCTTCCTACCCTGAAGGCCTTTGCTACTCTGATAAACCAAATACGGAGCACACTTCAGAAGACGTCTCTGTTTCCTTTGTGTCTATGACACAGCCCAAACCAACAACAACAAAAGAGCCAAACTGTTTCGGGTGAACTGGGAAACACCTTTCTGCCTCAACCCCAGGATGCATGAAGACGGCTCAGGAAATGAGAGCTGGCCGTTGGAAGGAGGCGTCTCGGGATGGGGCGCACTTCTCCAAATCTGGGGGCACATGCTGCCTGTCGGTTCTAAGCAAAAGGGCACTTCCCCGTCATTGGAGTGTGTGGGCTACTTCACAGCCTTCCCGAGTCCAATCTAGTACATTCCAACAGTCACTCAACACCTAGACTTCCTCCCCAGTGTCCCCAGACCAGCTCTTACAGATGCAGAATTTCAGGCCAAACAACCAGACCAGCAGACAAGCCAAGACAAATCGCATCACCTAGAAGGGGAGAAGAGAGAGAAGGGGCTCCTGGGTGGCTCAGTGGGTTAAGGCCTCTGCCTTTGGCTCAGGTCATGTTCCCAGGGTCCTGGGATCGAGCCCCACATCGGGCTCTCTGCTCAGCAGCAAGCCTGCTTCCGCCTCTCTCTCTGCCTGTCTCTCTGCCTACTTGTGATCTGCTGAATAAATAAATAAAATCTTTTAAAAAAAAAAAAAAAAAAAGGGAGAAGAGGTCAGAAAACTTCACTATTCACAGAACTCCATGTCCTCAAAATCCTCCCGGGAGAGGTCTGACCTGAGAGTTTTATACCCAAACTGTCAGTCAGGTACAAAACCGAAGAATGGATGCATTCAAGTACGTGGCGTTCGAGGATTTTAGGTGTCACGAAGTAGTACTGAAGAAAATGAGAGGGAAAGGTGAGCCGACAAAAGCACTGACAGAGAAGTCCAGTATAAAGGCGACGAGCACTGGATGTTTGAAACTTACACACAATGAAATGCACAGATTTTCAATGGGAAGACACGGACACCAAGTCCTGAGGTCCAGCTTGTGAGACGCCTGCCAGCGTGCAGGAGGGACGTACCCAGGTGTCCGCGTCTCACGTGGAGACACATATCTACACGCCTGTATGCTAGATGGAGGAGTGGGGAAGTGTGGTTAAAAAAACATAGGAAAAGGTTAATGACGGATCTGTGTGGCTGGCACACAGTGTTCTTGTACTGATACCTTAGCTTTGCTGTATGTATGACAACTTTATAACCGAGTCTCCTTTTCTGGAACTATTACGGTTAGAAAATGAAACACTATATACCTGACCCTTGAACAATGTGGCAGTTGGGGATGTCCATGCCTCAAGCAGTAAAAAAGCTACCTAGGAGTTTTGACTCCCTCTAAACCTGCTCACAGCCTATGGCTGACCAGAGGCCTCGTAACCGTCAGTTGACACAGACTTTGTATTTTATACTGTATTCTTCAGGTAAGCTGGAAGAGAAAACATGTTCAGACACTTAGAGTACTGTACTTATCGGGAAAAAAATCTGTGTATAAAGTGGACCCACACAGTTCAAACCTGTGCTGCTCCAGGGTCAGCAGTATTTACACGGAGTGTCTTATAGAGACAGTGATTCAGCTTCCCCAAATTAGGGGAAGGAAGGAGAGAGGAGGTGTGGCCTTGCAAAAGGTACATCAACTTCCTCACCGAAAGCACTGGGAAGGGAGAGAGGGCTCAGTCAAGTGATACTGTGCAGGCTCCAAGAGAGCAAGAATGATCATCGGACAAGCCCAGACCCGGATGGTGGAAGTCAGAGGCAACGGTGCACGTGCCCTAATGCAGGCATGGCTTGTCCAGGAGAAGGAGAAGACAATGCAAGTAAAAGCTTTTGAGACAAACTAGGGCCATAGCATCTCCAAAACAGAAAGTTAAACGAAAACCATCCAGTACTATCATTAGTGACTTAGAAGAAATCACGACAGTGTCTTGGGAAGACACTGTGAACATGGCTCCTTCGGGAAGAAAGGATTATGAGCGGGTAGGGGCGAGATTTCAGTTTTTACTATGTATTTGTTTAGACTAAGTTAAAACAAGCAAACCAACCAACCTTTGAGAGGTGTTGTCATAAACATTTGTGTGGGGGGAAATCAGCTCTACCTCAACCCTCCCCCCTAAATTATAACTTAACAATGAGTGTCCTAATTATAAATAGAGAAAGGCTTTCAGAGGAGGATCAATACTGCTAGGGACTGCCAGGGACAGATTTCCTACTATTAGAAATCCTTCAGGATGACCCGCCCCCCCCCCCCGTCCCCCCATCCTATGGTTTGTAAATCCAGACACGGAGGAGGGGACACAGAGGTGTGTTACTCCTGTGAGTCTTCTGGCTTCCAGAGGACATAAGGAATTGAACCACAGCTGCAGTCCCTCTAAATGTGTCGTGTTCTGTATGTTTGGATTTCTTTCAAGGGAATGATTTTCATTGCTACATGGCAGAGATCTTTAACTGCACTTTTCTGTGTGGGGCCATCTGTCGGAGCTGCATGCTGGAACACGGGCCATCAGGAGGGGACCCCTGGTTTCCAGAAAGTCATGCCCCAGCATAGGCCACTAACTTATCTGCTTCTGGCACCAAACGTGGGATCCCCAGGAACCCTAAGAAAGCTAAGGTCTGATGTTAATGGTCTGTCTTTGCATTACTTTCCCTTCTCTGCTGCAGGATTCAGATCTGTTCCTCTGAAGAACGGGTACAGTGAAGACATCGAGCTGGCTTCCCTCCTGGTTTTCTGTGAGATGCAGCCAGTCCTGGTGAGTGAAGAAACGCCAGTTGGGGGTTCCCTGAGCTGTGTCTGCTGGTGGGGAGGGAGTGGCCTCTGGGTATGGTTGGCTGATGGACTTAAACACCCATTGGGAATGGTGGAGCGAGACATGCCATATCATCAAAGAATTCCTCCGTGGTCCCAGGCTTTTCCTCCTCGCATCCTTCCTTCTTCCTTCTTGGACAAGGCCGTACGATGCTTTGAGCAGGTCATGGAGTTGGAAAGGGTGAAGCTCTTTGGAAGTTCCGTACAGTTTCCTTTCAGCAAGTAGAGTCAAGCCAGATAATGCTTTCCTGGAATAGTTCATCTTTCCTGCATGCTCCCCCTGCTGTCGGTGGTGGGGGGGTCCCTTCAGAAGGGCTGAGAGCACCCACCAAGGCCGAGCTGTGGCTTGTGCTGGGGCCGCACATTCCCAGGGCTCCGCCCTACTCTTGTCCTTCTCTTTGCTCCTGAAGGAGCCAGCCACCTTGGTCCTTTTGCCAAGTCCTTGAAGATGTGTAATCTCTCTTTTGATTCACCAGTTTGCAGAGGGTTGACGTGAAGGGCTTGGCCTCGATGAAGGCAGCAGCGGGCTGGGATAGTTCAGGTCTCGGCTTACTGTTAGGAGAATGTCTGGATATGTGATTTCTGGAGCTGCACAATCCTCTGAACGGCCTCTCCCACAGAATGAGCCCCACTTGGCATGTGTTTTTGCAAGACCCCATGATGTGGCCCATGCAGTCTTCTAAGATCTTTCCATTTCCCCACCACAGAACTCAGCATGGGCCGGGTGAGTGTGTGGTCACCCCACTCCTCTTTGGATAAACCAGAAAAACCATGGTTCTGGATCCCAGTGGCCTGATGTGGCCTTGGTCATTGGCCCTGGATATGCATCTTCCCTTCTCTGTTGTTCCTTGGATAGAGAACTCACAGCCTCTAACTTGTTGTTTTGGCTTTAAGAACTAAACAGGGATTTGGAAGTTGCTTATGTGGCAACTTCCACAATAAAGCTGAGAACCATCCAACGGGAAAGGGAGATGGCAGGGGTGGAGATGACTTTTAACAGCTGTAGCCATAGTCCGTGCAGTAAAAATTCATGAACTCGACTCAGAGGAGAGAACATTAGGCATTTCTGCATGGCTGTCTGCCTTGCACTCCGTTTTTGCAACCTTGATAGTTTTCCACTTCAAAGCATTTTGTGAACATTGAAATGGAAAAGGATGCAAAGATAAGGACAGACAGACAAAGCACCAAAAGCAGGAAGTGACACTTAAAAAGCATAGTTCTTTGGGGGCCAGAGAACCTCAGTGACGGAGGCATCACTTGTGTTGGTAGAAAACGCACTCCTGATGACAAAATTGTGTCTTGAAAGGATCAGGTGATGGATAATGCCAAGTGTTCCATTTTGAAACAAATTCCATACGTCAGTGCTTTAGACTCAGGCAACAGAAACGCTTCCGTGTGAACTGGATGGTCACTTGAACCTTCAATGATCAGAAAAATCAACTTTTGTGATTCTTACCGTGATAACAATGTTCGGTCCTGAAAGGACAACCCAGTTAGTCATCCCAAGACTTAATTAAGTGGCTCTTTCATCAATTTATCACCAAATAAGACTGAGTTCCTTAAATAAGTCCATTAAAGAGACCTAGGCCAGATACATTATGTTGTGCGAATGGCTACACACAGCCCCGATTGCGCCTACTATACAGGTTTATAATTAGGAGGAAGAGATGAGTTTATACAGTAAGCATCGGGTCTCTTTGATTCCTTCTCTTGCTAGGCCAATGCCTTCTTTAAGTATGATAATAATACAAATCCATAGGTCCACTTTCTTTTTTTTTAAACCAAGAAACAGACTTATTTATTTATTTATTTATTATTTTTTTAAAGATTTTATTTATTTATTTGACAGAGATCACAAGTAGGCAGAGGGGCGGCGGGGGTGGGGGGGAGGCAGGCTCCCTGCTGAGCAGAGAGCCTCCTGTGGGGCTCGATCCCTAACCTGACCTGAAGGTAGAGGCTTTAACTCACTGATCCACCCAGGCGCCCCACTTTGTTTTTTAAACTCTGGCATTCACAGGTCATCCTTTGTGGTCAGGTGCCCCCTGCTTTGGGGCTGCTGAGCGTACCTTGTATCACAACCAAACTGTCTTCAGACATCATTCCAAGTCCCCTGGTTGGCAGAACTGTCCTTGATGAGAACGGCTTTAAGTGAAATTATCCACACTTTTCATACAGTTAACCTAATTTATTAGCACTTAAATGATGGACAGGTTTTTCCATCGAGTGGTCTGACCCTACGTAGCGCAATCATCACTCCTCCAAGCAGGGCATTCGTGGAATCCACTTACGAATGTAATTACTGTCTTCCTCCTTTGACTCAGTTATTTTCTTCGGCTTGGTTCCCAGATATGGGACTAATTTATTTGTTTTTTTCTTGATATTTGCGAGAGAGAGGCCGACCAGGAGCAGGGACAGTGGGGAGGGCAGAGGGAGAAGAGCTGACCCTGCGCTGAGTAGGGAACCCGACGCAGGGTCCGATCCCAGGACCCCCTGGACCACGACCCGAGCCGAAGGCACACACTTAACTGGCTGGGCCACCCAGGCGGCCCCGGGATCAGTGTATTTAGCAGGATCGTAAGCCTGGAAAACTGGGAACAAGTAAGCTTGAAGACCCCTGGCTTAGTCAAGCTTACCGCTCCCTGAGCCACAGCAGGATCTGGGATTCTGTTGCCTGGGGAAGGGAATCAGCGTTTCCTCGCGGTGCACGTAAAGCCCATCTGCAGGCATTTCATGGAAAAATGATGTGACAGACTTGGTTTCAGATGGGGACGGGGCCGCAGTGGTCTAGACATTGCTCTGCAAAGCTGTTGTAAACAACTTGGAAATGTTATAAATAATTTGGTACCACCAGCAGCAGAGAAACTTAAAAGCAAATGTATTTGTCCAGACATAACTTCCTCCATGCAGGAACCTTCTGGGTGGGGCGGTGGGGGCTGCCCCCGTGGAGCCCGGCAGGGAGAGAGGGGAGGGTGGGGGGTGCCACGGGGACCGTGAATGTGCCCAGATCCGCTCTCTGAAGGAGTTTTGGCAGAAACGGTGTCTGAGTCTGTGCAAACCTCATGGCAGCTGATGGTTTTTAAGCTTTAATTCCGCATATGTCACCTGGTCCTCAGGTGCTCCCAGGCGTCATTTGGAGTTTTGGCCCCACAGTGTGATGCGGCGTCTTTGGGGAGCCGAGCTGGGGTGTGGGGTACACCTGGGCGTTCTCCTTGCCCAAGGTCAGACCTTGTTTTAGTTATCACCGTCTCCTCTTTCATGCCAGGGAGACACTGGTAAGTGGCCTCACAACAGGCTCCTCTGACGCAGTAATTGATCCAGTGAGGGCCGGCGGGAGTCGAGGGCTCCCGGAGACTGTCAGTGAGTGCTTCGGGCTCCCTCTCAAGAGGCCTTTGACATGTCACAACTGCTTTATCAGCGCTCAGTCCTCTGCCCTGGGAGCCGTACATGTGGTTTCCAAAGCATCTTTCCAACACCATTTGATTCTCTCCTACACTGGAGAAGTAGTAAAACAGAGGCGGCAGCGGGTGAGGGAGAAATCCCCGTGGGCTACCTGTACCCGACCACGGAGAACATCCGGGCCACTTTCCTTTTTTGCACACGAAAGATCCACAGCTGGGTTTGCGCAGGACACACGAATGGGTACCCTTTACCTACTTCCCAGAGGACTTGAAGCCTTGCTCTAGGTGATGATGTCCAAAGCCGTGAATGCCTGTTTCTTCAGGTGAGGGTCCCGCAGCCCCTTAGCCATGCTCCTCGTGATGGACAATTAAGTGGGTTGGCCGTTTTTTACTTTATAAATAATGAAGGTCTTCATAAACCTTTTTGTGATTAAAAATCATTTCCTGGGGCTAGGTATGTAGTAATGGACTACTAGATCAGGAAGGGGGAAAAAAAAACCCATCTTTTTGAAAGCATATGGACTTGTTCTCTGAAAGTAGTTTCTTTTAAGTGGATGTAGTCTATCCAGTCTTGCCATTAACTGAAAAAAGGCTCCCATTCCAATGATTTCCACTGGGGAGATTCAGAAGAATGGGACAGGACAGAGCGTGAGAACTGGACTGTGCACCCTAGTTATTGTTGACGGGCAAAGCGGACAATAGCTGGGAGCTCTGGGGATGGATCCTGTGGCAGGTTGTGCTTGGGGGTGCTGAGGGGTGCAAAGACCAGGGCGGGCGGGCTCAGCTGGAAGAGACCAGTGAAGCCCTTTGCAGAAGGCTCTAGAGACCAGTGGGGGAGCAGCTCCCTGAAGCTGAGCTGGTGCTGGTTTTGGCGGATGGTGACGATTTCCCTACAGTTGGGAAGACCCTCCCTGTGCCTCAGCAGCTAGCCTTTGCTAGTCTGACCCCAAGGAGCAGAGACTCCTGTGCCTGCCATAAACCCCCACCAACCCGATGTGACTACTCAGCAGACCAAACACTGCGAGCGGTACGTGGTTGAGAAAAAACCCGGCCCAGGGCAGTAAGCGGCCGACAGACCCCAGCGAACAGGTGGCACCCGCAGCCGGCAGCCGGAGCCGAGCCCTAGAAGCGTCCTCAGAGAACCCGGCCATGCACGTCCTACAGATTTTCAGGAACGTCTCAGGAGAGCACTGAAAAGACAACTTTCTAGAATTTGAAACAAAACCCAGATTCCTTGACTCCAAAAATTCAATGCATCAACATTGATCCGCATGAGTGACCCAAAAGAGAACCTGAAGAAACGGCTCCCCTGCCGGAGCCACAGCACCAGGATGCAGGCTCGGAGAACAGCCGTGGGAATCTCCCTGCACGCTGCCCTGGAGCCAGCCGGGGCAGGTGGGTAGGCGCCACCCATGACAGTCGCTGCAGGGAACCTTCTCGTATTTGCTGCTACTCGAGGGTCTACTCGAGTCCCTGGAGGGATGAACAGAAAACACACCACACCCCGAGTTGCGTTCTTGCACAGGCATCCTTGTTTTATCGTGCCTGGCAGATACAGATTTTTTTTTTTTTTTTTTAAACAAAGTAAAACTTTGGGGCAACCCTGTGTTGGGCAAGTGTAGTGGCACCATTTTTCCAAAACCATTTGCTCACTCCTGTCTCTGGCACATTCCGGTAAAACTTCCGTTACGGCGATCCTTGCTGTTCGCATCTGGATTACTCTGGCGTAGGAGGACCCCAATGGCCTCCGTGTGCTCCAGGGGAAGGAATCAGCAGGGGGAGCCGAGGCTTTACACTTGCCGCGGCCCCCAACACGGCAGCCGCCGCCCTGACCGCGGCGAGATCGAGGCAGGACCCTCCCCTGCAGAAGGATGGGCTGGCTGAGCACCTCACATCATGGGGAGCATTTGGGGGCAACAAGGTATTTTTCAATGAGGATACGTACATTTTTTTTTAGACCATGTCATCGCACACTAACAGACCGCTGCAGAGTGCTCGGGATAAAAAGGCAGATGCGCTGGGAAGTCAGACCAATTCAATGGACTCACTTTATCGTGGTATTTGCTTTCCTGGGGTGGTCTGGAAGCACGCCCAGAGTAGCCGAGGTGAGCCTGTCAAACTTTGGAATTCCAAGGATAAATAAAAAGCTAGACTTCTCGACGTACTGAGTTATCTATGAAGAAAATAAAGCTAAAAGCAGACTCGCCCTCTTCAGCCCTAGGAGGACGAAAGAACTCGGTCTGCAACCGCGCACATGTCAAGGCAACAGAAATGCAGGTGTGGACGTGCACAGTTTTGAGATCTGCATTCCTCCACCCCCCAAGGGACACCTCAGGAAAGGCTAGAGGAAGAAAGGGAAATAACTCGGTACAGCTACATTTTATAGTCGAAGTCTGATTAAGATTTTGTGTCGGTGAATACAAGTGTTCCTGAAACAGAAATACACTGTGAGAAATTCTCTTCTAGTCTGGAACTGAAAATATCTAAAGGCATCCTAAAAAGTTTTGACTTTGATGCCTGGGGGTTCCTAGTTGGCAAATAAAGCATCCTGCAAGTCGGAGAGCTAATTCTGCTACTTGGATGTGAAACTTAATTAGGACCATTAGAAAACAAACAGGAAGTTGACTGGGAATAAAAATAAGGGATAAAATTTTTAAAAAATTTTATGAAAAATATACAGTAATTAAAATGGAAGGGATGAAACATAACTTGATCTAGCGAATGGGCTGAATTCTCTCATTAGAAAAGTTAGAAAATCTAACTGCAGTTTTTACAAGAAACAAGCCTAAAACCAACAGGGTATTGCACGAGCAAAGGTAACAACCCCTCCCTGCCAAGGAGTGGAAGAATTGCTGGAAGAAATTGGGAAAGAAAAATTAGTCTCGAAGTATAATTTAGGGGCACCTGGGCGGCTCAGTAGATTAAGCAACTACCGTCAGCTCGGGTCATGACTTCTGAGTGGTCGGCTTCCTGCTCAACAGGGGAGTCTGCTTCTCTCCCTCTCTCCCTTTCCACTGCTCGTTCTCTCTCTCTCTCAAAAAAAAAATTCTGACTTACAATCAAAAGTCTCTAAGATCATTAAGAGAAACCGTACAGAAGGGTCGTTTGGTTTACAAAGGTATGCAAGAGGCCTTGGGGTTTAATTAGGACACAGCATCATCCCTCAGTCTATAAACAAAAGCGCCCACAAAGATTACTTGATTAAAAAAAATCAGCGAGGACAGATGGTCAAGTCCACGTTAACGAGCTTGATTTAAGAGATAAACACCTTTGTATCCAACCAGTGGATAATATACCCTGGTTCCTTCTGTTTCCCAGAAACTTTAGAAAACTCGATAGCATAATTGGTCACAAAGACAACTTAAATACATTTTGAGGGAGAAGGATTTCCTAAGTCGGTAAGATTTGGAAGATAATAAAAGAAAGCCCAAATGTTCACCACCGGAAAAGCAATTCCTCGATAAAACAAATGAAAACGGTTATCTAAACAGCAGTAAAATATTTATGCCGTACTACATTGAGAAGAGGAAAATTCTTGCCTTAAAACGAGAGAAGACTGAAGACAACATACACTAACTATTCATCTTGGAATTTTTTAAAACACCGATCAGAGAAGTTGGTAGGAACAAAATAAAGGTAAAAGCCACCTGAATGTAACAGAAAACATAGAAGAAAAAAACAGATTCATTAAGATCCATTAAATGCATCTCTGCCTGCCTCATGAAGGCCAAATTAAGAGCAGGCACAATAGAAGAGAAAATATGGAGAACGAGAGTGACCCCTAAAATGATTTACATCTGTAAACGAGGGCCAATGGGTGATGGCCTTGAAGAATATACACGGGTCGAAAGTGTTTTAAGAAGCAGTAGAAAACTCAAGAAGTCCTCTAGCACTAGAACATCTATCAGGTAAAACAGGTATTAGATCTGGATGGTTGTATAGCTCAGTTCCATCTGGATTTAAAGAACATGATTCTAACGTCAACCCCCTGAGGTCAACAGAAAAATGGAAATACTGCATCAGTGTCTTGAAGCTACAGAAGTCTCTGTCAACACTGAAGGTAGTGCGCCTCTCCCTATTTTTTCCCTCAAGAGTCGCAGATAATTCTTTCAAGAAACAGCAAGTCATTTCCAGCTCTTTTCTAGAACAATGTATCACAACTGAGTAGTTTATAATATATAATGCAAGGTTGGGTCAACACTTCTAGTGGCAACACATTAATCACTAAATGCCACAGAGGTAACCAGTCAAAGTAATTTTATCTCTTCACAATTTATACTGATTATCTCCATCCACAAATAAGTCTATATATTTAAAGACTCCCCTTGTAAGGGGACTGATCTTTATTGGTCTTGTATTTATTGTCTAACCCCTTTATTCTAGAAAGAACACTTGGAAATGTAGGGTGAGAGGCAGGGACAGAAAGAAAACCTCATTTTTTTTTTTTTTAAGAATTTTATTTATTTATCTGACAGAGAGAGAGATCACAAGTAGGCAGAGAGGCAGGCAGAGAGAGAGGAAGGGAAGCAGTCTCCCCGCTGAGCAGAGAGCCTGATGCGGGACTCGATCCCAGGACCCTGAGATCATGACCTGAGCCGAAGGCAGTGGCTTAACCCACTGAGCCACCCAGGCACCCCAGGAAATCTCATTCTTGATACTGATAAAAAACTGTAACAACACATTAGTGTTGTTAATGAGGAAAGTGTACAGCTTATGGGGCCCCTGGCTGGCTCAGTTGGGAGAGCAAACAACTCTCGATCTCAGGGTTGTGAGTTCAGGCCCGATGCTGGGTGTAGAGATTACTTAAAATCATTTTAAAAGAGGAATATAACTTATAAACGCCACCTGAACAAATAGAAATATATTCCAACCCTTCCAAAAATTATTTGATGGGAATCAGAGGTATCACTATACAATAACTTTTAAAGTGTACATACACACACAGACACACAGAAACAAATGCACATTTGCATTGGAAGAGACCGCTCTTCCTTACAGAAGACCTCCAGTTAATAAATGTACAAGGGAATGAGAGAAACAGGAAATCCCCTTTGCAACACCACAGTAATTGCTACCGGTAAGATCTAAGGGATGCCATAAAATTAGTGGCAGTTTGAGGAGACACAGGACATCTGCATAGTCTCAAAGCATCTTCCTTCAAGATATTTACTGACTGGAAAGAGAATGAACCAAGTGATCAAGGTCACCACGTCCACATCACCTACCTCCTGAGAAGGCTACATCACTTCTTTGACATTTCCGCCCGAGCTGCACCACGCCAGACAAAGAAATCACGGGAAGACCTCCAAACCCAGATAGTAGGACACGGTACAGAATTACTGGCTAACTTCTTCCAAAGTGTCAAGTTCCTAAAAGATGACAGGATGGGGGGGTTGGTCACAGACTGGAAGCCTCTAAGGAGATACAGCAAGACAGGCAATGTGGGATCTTGGAGCCTGGGGAAAAGCCGGTGAAAACCAGTGTGTAGTGAACTTCTTAGTTTGGCTCATTGCCCTGTGGGTGTTTGGGGCCTTAGCCCTGGAGAGTGGGGGTGATGAAAGATATGGGGGAACTCTGTACTTGCAGTACGACTTCATTTTATCTTATGAAAAATTAAAGCATCAGTGGGGGATTAAAACAAAACAAAAAAACCCACAAAACACCAAAAGCTACAGAACTCCATGAAGATCTTGTCACAGGCCAGATACGGTTTATTAACGAAGATATTCTCCAACACTTCAAGGACCCTAAGTTTTAAAAATACGTAGATCCACCTAAAAGAAAGGATTACAGATGGTGCACGGGTTCATGGTGGGAATAATAAAATCACAATAAACAAACTCCCGCCTCCCCAGATGGACAGATCACCATAGAGGAGCATAAGAGAACCGGCGAAAACAGACCTTTCCCTCCAAAGATCATTCCTAAAAACTGAAAAACCAAGACTTTGCATTTTAAGTTTTGTTTTGTTTTGTCAATAATCAAAAGAAATTCCCAATTTTGGGTGGCTCAGTTGGTTAAGCGACTGCCTTCAGCTGAGGTCATGATCCTGGAGTCCTGGGGATCGAGTCCCGCATCGGGCTCCCAGCCCCACGGGGAGTCTGCCTCTCCCTCTGACCTCCTTGCTCAAGCTCTCTCTCAAATAAATAAGTAAAATATTAAAAAAAAAAAAAAGAAATTCCCAATTTTGATGAGCAGGGATCATGAGGGGGGGGGCGGGGGAACAGGGAGGGGCTGGGTCTTTTTGGGGGGGGGGGGGGGGGTTGGCTAATAATCCTTAGAGTGCTTCTTCACTTTCAACTTTGTGCTTATATAATTAATAAACGAAATTAAAATGTTAAAAACCAAAGTAGGAGTAGCTGATGTATTACTGGGGAGCACAGGACGTATCCCAGGACATTGGGTGTGAAGGTGACAAGAGACATGATGGTTCAGTAGCTGGAGGGGGCTGGGGCTGAAGGAGAGCTTTGTGAGATGGATTTGCTGCTGCCGGGAGTCATTCATTAGAGAAGGGAAGGCTGGTGCAGGGCAGAGGGGACCCTGGGGCCAGCAGGAAAGAATGGACATGGCACACAGACCCGAGATGGGCAGCTCTTCCACGTACTTCCTCCTCTGTTCCACGTAAAACAAGAAGTAAGGCCATTAGCTGAAACCAGGGAGGTCTGAGCAAGACGTGTGAAACAGTCCTCTTAGAGCAGCAAGGAGAATTTCTGAGCTCAATACAGTAGGGTGGTAGTTTGCCGCACTTCCATGACCCAGGCGTTAGTATTTTATTTAGGACTTTTGTACGGACAGTCTGTAGTTTTCCATCCGGTTTTGTTTGACTGACTTCCTAACAATTACTTGGAGGCCGTCTTTCTCAGAACTGTGCACATCTTGAATGGAACTGGAATAAGTGCTAACTACACCTAACAGATGTTAAAAACCTCATTTGTCAGACTTTCTGGACCAGTTATAAGAGCCTTCTCATTTTCTTCTAGGATAAAAGGAGTCTCTTCCGAGTTTTTTTTTTTTTTTTCTTTTCCCTTATGGGATAATTTTCTGTAATAGGAAATATATATGTCTCTAGAATAAAAATTGGAGATATAAGAGCCTTACAACAAGTACAAATACATATTCTTTTCATGATCATCTTGGTTTTTATTTCACAAATTCCTACCATTTCTAGGATTACCTTTACTGACTCAGTCTGCTTCTTTTAGACCTGTTCTTTTCACAGCTCCTTGTGTTTGAGTATTTAATTCATTTATTTCCTATCCTTTTTGGATGCTAATGCAGTGGGGGCTGAAGGCCATAGCAATTAGATGATTCAGGGCTAGGTGAAGCTTCCTCTCCTGTAACATGCTTCAGAAAACAGGAAATGGCATATGCCTAGGACTCAGGCCAGCCATCAGCTGCCTGTGGGAGGCATTGGGGATAAAAGTGGACACAGTCCTGTAGCCAGGATACCTACTATTCCTGGGGACCTAGAGCTCTGAACAATCAGCTTAGCCCTTTGTTGGCCCTGCCCTGGGAGTCCCCCACTTAGAACATTCAGGAAGAGATGGGGGCCCCTGGCTGGCTCAAGTCTTGATCTCAGAGTCCTGAGTTTGAGCCCCACTTTGGGTATAGAGATTACTTAAATAATTAAAAAAAAAAAAAAAAACCAACAACAAAACTGCAGGAAACCAGATACCAATGTACAGATTCGGGGAGGAAAGAAACCCCATTCAGGATGACCTTGCACATTAAAATTTTAAGATCCTCAAGGAAAACAGAGCTAACACATATAAAAGCAAGAGGATTCCCCCAGTGAATCTAAAAACGAAGTAATTTAAAAAGGAAAAGAATCCGCTGAGTATCTGCATTTCAAAAAGAACCAGCTTTTCTTTCTTTCTTTCTTTCTTTTTTTTTTTTTTTACTGTTATGGAGGAATGAGAGAGCCAGTTAGAAATCCTAGGAATACAGTTTGGAAAATCTTCATTTTTTTTTTAAAGCTTAGTAAGTGGGAAATTCATTTACAGAATGGATACGGTTAAGGATATGGATATGGTTATGGATATGGTTAAGGAAAGAATCTGTAAATGTGAAGATTATGTTCGGGAATTTGCTTTCAAATTTTGTTATGCACGTGTACGCGTGCACATAAGACACATCCCAGTGAAGGTGCAGAATACCAGAGCAAAGAGAAAATTATAAAAACGAAAAAGCAGGTTACCTATAAAGGATTCTGTGAAGGACTGGCAGACCACAAGCCCTCCCCTCTACAGACTAAGGGCTGTCCTCACAACACTTAAGACAGAAAGCTGTACGTCTAGACATTCTGGATCCTAATAATCAACTGTTCAACAGGGAGGGCAAAATGCAGGTAGTTTTCAGACCTACAGGGATAGGTAATTTAGTACTAATAAACCTTTGCTATAAAAGAGCTACCGAAGTCCTTCTGTAGGCAAGAAAGACTACAATGCAAGAAGCAATGGTGACCACTGAAATTAGAAAACAAGTAACTGTAGGAGGTGCCGGGGGGGCTCCGTCTGGTTAAGCGTTTGCCTTCGGCTCAGGTCATGATCCCAGGGTCCTGGGATCGAGCCCTGTGTCGGGCCCCCTGCTCGGCGGGGGGTCTGCTTCTCCTCCTTCTGCCCCCTTCACCTCGCTCATGTGCACACCCGCGCTCTCCCTCTCAAATAAAATCTTCATTAAAACAAAGAAAAATAACTGGAGGCTTGGAAAAAGCTAAATTTTATGTGAAAACTCAGACTCACAAGAAAACCAGGACATGACAATCCCAAAGTTCTAAGAGGGAGTGAAGGAGCCTCGATCAGGAAGGGTGCGCAGGGCAGACAACCTTCGGTTTCCCCCTCTGGCATCTCCACAGATGTTTACAGTTATTCATTAAACCGTGTCGATGTTGCTACATCCCTCTTTCAATGTTTGTTACGGAATACTGAGTGCTGGCTTTTATAACACGCTGTAAATGCTTTGGGGTTCAGAAAAATGAGATCAAGGTCTGGAAGTGCAGGTGTGTTCATAGAGAACATGGATTTTGAACTTAACCTGAACAGAAGTCATTATGAATGAAACCAACAGAAGTGGTTTTATTCTAGGTAGCGAGAAGGTTAAGAGAGATCATTTGTAGTACAGGACTAAGACTTAAAAAAAAAAAATAAGAGCAGAAACTGCATTTAAGATTTCATTTGAGAGAGAGAGAGCACAAGTGGGAGGGGCAGAAGGAAAGGGAGAGAGAATCTTTAACAGACTCTGTGCTGAGCACGGGGTCTGACACGGGGCTCAAAATCAGCGCCCTGAGATCACGACCTGAGCTGAAACTGAGCTGGATGCTTAACAGACTGAGCCACCCAGGAGTCCCTCTGCTTTATTCCTAGGAGGAAGGAAAGCTGGTTTCCTTGAGAAAAGACATAAACTTCAGTATAGTCACAAGGACAAGGACTGTGCATCTTCCTCCTCTCCCTCTGCACCTCTGCACGGGGCCAGAGTAACCTTTGCCGTGCCCTCCCCCTCTCCCAAGTCACACTTGTGTTGTCCTGGGGGATGTCCACAATATTTTGTTAGGTTGTTAAGGTGGGAAAAAAAAATTGCAGGGCAAGGTATGATCAGAGTCTGCTTTCTTGTAAAAATAAATGAAAGAGAAACCCATTCACGAATACTGATGGCACATTTGTATAGCGCTGGCATCTCACTTGAACTACTCTATCAGTAAGAGTGACCGACAGACTGACCTCCGCAGCAGCAGTCTTTTCCATCCGAGTCAGCAGAGGGCAGACTAGGAGGATCCTGAGCTCATCTCCTCCCACGGACATACTGAGACAACATCTACAGATAATGCACACACTCTGAAAATGACCCCGAAGTCCAGCACAGCCAACTGTCCTCCGCTAAAGACCTAAGAAAAAGCCACAGCAAGAAGGGTCAGAGGGGCGAGACAAGGTTGGGCTTTTGCCCCCCCCCCCCCCCCCGCCAGGGCAAGGACCCCCAAGCGGGAGGAACATCACAGTGCAGAGATGCTCCCTGAAGAGCAAGGGAACCCAGTCCCACATCAGGACCGCCTAGCCCTGGGGACCTGCCCTAGGAAGATGAGCCCCCAGTCTGGCTTTGAAAATCAAAGTGCAGCTGAACTCCATGAGAGCCAGTGGGCCAGAGGAAACCAAGACTCCACGCTCATAGGGCCGTGGGGCTCTATCACTCCGTCCAAGACCCAGCACAGAGGCAGCAGTCGTAAAGCATCCAGGTGACACGTGAAGGAGTTACCAATTTCGGGCCATGTGCTGGAGGGTCAGGGGGCCGTGGGAGTTTTCTCTAGGAATGGAAGTGCAGGCAGCTGCCACGTGCCTTGCCCTCCTTCTGCCGAGCGGGGCAGGATGCTGGGGGCGGCCGGTTCCGACACTCTCCATCTACTTTGCTAGTGCCATTCACCCCACTAGCATTCTCCTGCAGACCACCACCCCACCCCCTCACAGCAGGTCAAGACCAGAGCCCCTCCACAGTGACTCCTGCAGAGAGAGAGGTAGACCCAATCACCATAGAGGGGCATACACAACCCACATGAGAGACCCGCCTGGAATTCCTGGTTCTTGTGACCAGGGGCCGTTGCACTACTGGGCTCCACAGGACATCGACATAAAGCCACTGCTTTGAAGACCAGGAGTTGCTAATCCACAGACAAACAAAACGAGACAGAGGACTATGTTACAAATGAAAGAACAGGATAAAACCTTAGAAAAAGAACTAAATGAGATGAAGATTCATAATCTACCTAGTTAAGAGTTTAAAGTAATGGTTATAAAGATGCTCACCAGACTTGGGTGAACTCAGAATTTTAACAGAGACAGAAAAATATAAAGAAGAACCAGTCAGCATTGAGTGCAGTAACTTAAAAGGACACTAGAGGGACTCAAAAGCAGGGTGAAGGCTGTAGGGCAGATCAGTGATCTGGAAGACGAAGCAGTGGAAAGTATCCGGGTGGGATAGTGGGACAGTGGGCAGTGTCCAAGCTAAACAGCAAAAAGAATAAAAAAATAATGACAGGTGAAGGGACCTTTGGGAAACATCAAGTATTCTATACTTTCACATTATAGGGGTCCCAGAAAGAAGAGAAAGGGGCTGAAAACTTTGCTGAGGAAGAGAAGGAAACGCATCCACATCCAGGAAACAGAGTCCCAAATAAGATGAACCCAATTCACATCAAGACACATAATAATTAAAATGTCAAAGAGTAAAGATAAAAATAAAATCTTAAAATCAAGAGAAAAGCAAATAGTTACATACAAGGGAACCCCCCCAAAGGGCTATCAGCTGATTGTTTTCAGCAGAAATTTTGCAGACCAAAAGGGAGTGGTAGGATATATTCAGAGTGCTGATAGCAAAAACCAAAACAGAACACAACAAAAACCTTACAACCAATAATACTCCACCTGGCAAGATATTTAGAATTGAAGGAGAGTTTCCCAGACTAAAGTTAAAGGAGTTTATCACTGCTAAGCCAGTCTCACAAGAAACATTAAAGGGACTTAATTCAGTCAAAAAGAAAGGCCCATAACTAGTAGTAAATTATGCAAGGAAAAAATTTCTCTGGTAAAAGCAAACATAAAGGTAGGAGATCAATCACTTATGAAGCTCATACAAAGGTTAAAAGACAAAAGTAGTAAAATCAGTTACGTGGACGGAAATTAGTTAAGGGACACAAAAGAAGAAGATGTAAAATGTGATGCCTTATACAGAAAATGTGAAGCAAGAGAGTAAAAATGTAGTATTTTGAGGCTGTTCAAACTTTGGTTCGCACTAAAGAGATCATCAGCTTAGTACAGGCTGCTGTATACACAGGATATCATATGTGACCCTTGCGGTAGTCAAGAACCTATAGAACCAAGAACCTATAATAGATACACAAAAACCAGAGACGAATCCAAGCGTAACACTAAAGAAAGTCATCAAATCCTGAAAGACTAAGAGAAGAAAGGAACACGAACTACAAAAACATTTAGGAAACAATGAACAAAATGTCCATAAGTATAGGCCTATCAGTAATTATGTTAAATGTCAACGGACTAAATGTTCTATCTCTGATGTTGCCTCCAAGAAACTCACTTTGGACCTATAAACGCTGAAAGTGGGGGGATGGAAAATATTCCATGCAAATGGAAGTGAAATAAAAAGTTGCAGCAGCAATACTTATATCTTAAAAAGAAAAGATTTAAAAAAAAAATGTGTTACAAGAGGCGAAGATGTTATATAACGATAAAGGGCTCAATCCAGTCAGAGGATACAGCTGTGGTAAAATCTATGAACCCAATGTAGGGGCACCTGAATACATAAAGGGAGAAATGGACAATAAAATAATAGGAGGGGACTTAAACATGTCACTTAAGTCAATGGAGACATTATCCAGACATAAAATCAGAAAGGAAACCGTGGTTTTGAGTGACACATTAGACCAGATATATACAGAACATTCCATCCCAAACCAGCAGAATATACATTCTTTTCAGGAGCACATGGAACAACTTCCAGGACAGGTCACACTCTAGGCCACAAATCAAGTGTCATTAAATTTAAGAAGACTGAAATCATATTCAACATCTTTTTCAACCACAATGGTCTAAAACTAGAAATCAATTATTTTAAAAACTGGAGAAAAACAAGGAAACTAACATGATACTAAATAACAGTGGGTCAAGGAAGAAATCAGAAAACACGTGAGACAAATGAAAATGGAAATGCAACATTTTGAAATGTTTGGGATGCAGGAAAAGCAGTTTTCAGAGCAAAGTTTATGGAAATACAGACCTACCTCAAGAAACAACAACAAAAAAAACCCTCAAACAATCTCTACTTCTACTTAAAGGAACTAGAGGAAGAACAAAAAACAAAGCGCAAAGTTCATAGAAACAAGGAAGTAATAAAATCAGAATGGAATTAAATGAAACAGTGCCTACAAAAAGAAGTCAGTGGAACTAAAGGCTGTTTTTTTTTTTTTTGAAAAGATAAAATTGATAAACCTTTAGTCAGACTCATCGGACCTGAAATCAAAGGGGACTTCAAACAGATGCAGGAAAAGTTACAACTGATACCACAGAAATATAAAGGATTATAAAAGACTACTACAAAAATTATACACCAGCAAGCTGGGCAACCTAGAAGAAATGGATTAATTCCTAGAAACATACAATCTTCCAAGACTGAATAAGAAAAAAATAGACTAGTAAGGAAATCAAATCAATGATCAAAAAACTCACAACAAACAAAAGCTCAGGACCAGATGGCTTCACAGGTAAATTCTACCAAGTATTTATTTTTATTTTTATTTTTTTGAAGATTTTATTTATTTGAGAGAGAGAAAATTAGACGTGGCACTTGATTTCAGGACCCTGGGATCATGACCTGAGCCAAAGGCAGATGCTTCACTAACTGAGCTGCCCAGACGTCCTTTTACCAAACACTTTTATAAAGAAGAGTTAGAAACCTATCTTTCTCAAACTATTCCAAAAATAGAAGAGGAAATAATGATTCAAAATTTATTCTATGAGGCTAGCATTATACTGATACCAAAACCAGACACACACACCCACAAAGAAAATTATACACCAGTATCCCTGATAAACATAGATGGAAAAATCCTCAGCAACATAGTAGCAAAGTGAATTCAACAACACAAGCACCATTCACCACCATCAAGGGGGACTTATTTCAGGAGAGCAAGAATGTTCATTTTTCACAAATCAAAGTATATACCACACTAATAAGACAAAGGATAAACACCATCTCAATAGATGCAGGAAAAACATTTGTCAAAATTCAACATCTGTTTATCATAAAAACTCTCAAAGTGGGTATAGAGGGAACATAACTCAAAGTAATAAAGGCTGCATTTGACAAACCAAGAGCTAACATCATATTCAACAGTGAAAAACTAAAAGCTTTTCTTCTTTTTTTTTATTTTAAAAAAAGATTTTATTTATTTATTTATTTATTTATTTATTTATTTATTTGAGAGAGAGAGAGAGAGATCACAAGTAGGCAGAGAGGCAGGCAGAGAGGGGGAAGCAGGCTCCCCATTGAGCAGAGAGAGTCCAATGCAGGGCTTGATCCCAGGACCCTGAGATCATGACCTGAGCCAAAGGCAGAGGCTTTAACCCACTGGGCCATCCAGGCATCCCTAAAAGCTTTTCTTCTAAGATCAAGAACAAGGCAAGAGTGTTCACCCTTATTCAACATACTATTGGAAGTCCTAGCCACAGCTGTGAGACAAGACAAAAGAAAGAAACCAGAATGGTAAGGAAGAAGTAAAACTTTGCAGATGACACAATACTATATATAGAAAAATCCTAAGAACTTCACACACATACACAAAGCCATTATAACTAACAAATGAATTAAGTTGCTGGATACAAAGTTAACATACAGGGACGCCTGGGTGGCTCAGTTGGTTAAGCAGCTGCCTTCGGCTCAGGTCACGATCCCAGCGTCCTGGGATCGAGTCCCACATTGGGCTCCTTGCTCCGCAAGGAGCCTGCTTCTCCCTCTGACTCTGCCTGCCACTCTGTCTGCCTGTGCTCGCTCTTGCTCTCTCTCTCTCTCTGACAAATAAATAAATAAAATCTTAAAAAAAAAAAAAAAACAAAGTTAACATACAGAAGTTTGTCCTGTTTCTGTACACTTATAATGAGTCCACAATTGCATCATAAAGAATCAAGTACCTAGAAATAAATTTCACCAAGGAGGTGAAATACCTGTACTCTGAAAACTGTAAGATACTGATGCAAGAAACTGAAGATGACATAATTAGAAGTTATACCATGCTCATGGATTGGCAGGATATCGTTAAAATATCCGTATTACCCAAGGCAATCTACAGATTCCCTGAAATCCTTATCAACATACCAGCAGCATTTTTCACAAAAGTTGAATAATCCTCAAACTTGCATGAAATCACAGAAGAACAGCCAAAGCAGTGTTGGGAGAGAACAAGGCTGGAGGTACCACAATTCCAAATTTATGGATACACTACAGACTACGGTAATCAAAACAGCGCGGTACTGGCACAAAAACACATAGATCAATGGAACAGAATGGAGAGTGCAGAAATAACCCCCCACTTATACGGTCAATGAGTCTATGAGAAAGGAGGCAGTGATATACAATGGGGAAAAGGCAGTCTTTTCAATAAATGCTGTTCGGAAAACGGGATGGCTACCTGGAAAAGAATGAAACTGAACTACTTCCTTACACCATACACACACACACACCTCAAAATGAATTAAAGACCTAAATGTAAGACCTGAAACCACAGAACTTCGAGAA
Organism: Mustela nigripes; assembly: GCF_022355385.1. Taxonomy (NCBI): domain Eukaryota; kingdom Metazoa; phylum Chordata; class Mammalia; order Carnivora; family Mustelidae; genus Mustela; species Mustela nigripes. Next base: position 53,634,355 of record NC_081573.1, read on the forward strand.
GAAAATACAGGTGGTAAACTCTTTGGACACGGGCCTTAACAATGCTTCTCTGGATCCGTCTCCTCAGGCAAGAAAAACAAAAGCAAAAATAAACAAGTGGGCATACTGCATCATACTAAAACGCTTTTCTCACAGCAAAGGAAATCATCAACAACATGAAAAGGCAACCTACTGAATTCATACAACCCAATACCAAAAACAAACAAACCAATCTGATTAAAAAATGGGCAGAGGACCAAACAGACATTTTTCCAAAGAAGACATACAGATGGCCAACAGACACATGAGAAGATGCCCAAATCACTCATCAGGGAAATAAAAGTCAAAACCATAATGAGATATTCCACCTTACACCTGTCAGAATGACCAGTATGGAAAAGTAGAAATAGCACATGTTGGCAAGGGTGTGGAGAAAAAAGAAACCTCCTTCACTGTTGGGAGGAATGTCAATTTGTGAAGCCACTATGGAAAGAGGATGGAGATTTCTAGAAATTTCTTAAACTAGAAATACCATACAATCCAGTAATTCTACTTCTGTGTATTTACCAAAAGAAAATGAAAACACTAATTCAAAAAGATACACACACCCCTGTGTTTACTGTAGCACTGTATACAACAGCCAAGACAGGGAAGCAACCTTAGAGTCCAGTGATAGATGAATGGAAAAAGAAAATGTGATGCACATACAATGGAATATTACTCAGCCTTTAAAAAGAATAAAATCTTGCCATTTGCAGCAACCTGGATGGACCTAGAGGGTATTATGTTACATGACATCAGTTAGAGAAGGACAAATACTACCGGATTTCACTTAGATGTAGAATCTGAAAACCAAAACAGATTAACCAAACAGAAATAGACTCAGATACAGAAAACTAGTGGTTGCCAAAGAGGTTGAGGGGTGGTGGGAAGATTTGCAAAACAGCGGAAGGGGGTTAAGACGTACACACCTTCAGTGATAAATCATGGGAATGAAAAGTACAGCAGAGGGAGTGCAGTCAATATTGAAATAACTTTGTATGGTGACCGATGGTAACTACACTTACTATGGTAAGCATTTCATGATATCTGCAATTGCCAAATCCCTAGTTGTACAACTGAAACTAATAGTGTAGGTCAGCTATCCTTCAAGTAAAAATTTAAAATTAAAAAAAAAAATCAATGGAGTAAAACATCCTCTTTCTCCCATGCTGAAATCCCAATTCTTTTTTTTCTTACCATATTGGAGGGAATATTTTGCGTAAGACAACTGCAGAGTTTATGGACTGGTCTTGCTTCAGTCTTGGCTGGATCCAGGTGCTCCCCCAGTGGCTCTGTTTCCCTCTCTTTTAACTTCATTCCCAACTTTCTCTACGTGATAGCAAAGGGACCACTAGCAACTAGAAACATTTACTGCTCTTTCAGCTGAACCCCAAGAAAAGAAACTTTTTAAATTTGTTTTCCCTAAAAAGAGCACCAACCAAACTCTCATGGAATTGGCTTGGCTTGGGTCACATGCTCACAGGTGGTGGGGAGGTGGGGGTAACACATCATTACTGGCTAGAACTGAGTTGCGTGTCACCTCTGGGGGGCGTAACCTACCCTAGCTTGGTTTGGAGGGGATGGAGTAACCCTTTGAGACATAATTCAAATACAATGTAATTCACCCACTTAAGATGTACTGTTACGTGGTTTTTGGCACATTCAGAGCTGTGCAACCATCACCATGATCCACTTTAGAACATGTTCGTCACCCAAAAAAGAAAGTCTTGCTCATTAGCTCTGTCCACCCCCAGCCCAGGCAGCCACTACTTCTGTGTCTGCATGAATTCACCTGTCGTGGACATTTCATAGAGAAGGAATCAACGTGTGTGGTCTTTTGGAACTGACTTCTTTAACTTAAATGATGTTTCCAAGGTTCATCTGTGTTGTAGTGGGCGAACTGGCCTCTTAAGGTCCTGCTGGCTCCTGCTTCCCGCTGCTCCCCGCCCTTCCCTGTTGTGTTCTACTCTAAGCACATAGCTTCTTAGACCCTTTATGTTTGGGTGAGGAGCAGAAGGGGACGGAGAATAAAACTGCAGACCTAGTGGACAATGTGGTTCTCTCAGTGTCTCCCATAACTGGGGACCAGGGCTTTTTAAACTGCTTGCTTCCAATGGAATAAATAATTGTGAGTTTCATCTTTGGTTAAAATGCGCCCAGCCTTTTGGGGGATAATGCCAGTTGCAAAGCTTCTGCCCCCTGCTCCGCTCCCTCCTGCTGTGAAGATGCGGAGCCCTGCACGGTCCCTATGTGGCTGTTGTCCCCCCTCCAGGAGAGCGAAGAGGAGCTCTACTCCTCCTGCCGCCAGCTGCGAAGGCGGCAGGAAGAGCTAAACAATCAGCTCTTTCTGTACGACACGCACCAGAACTTGCGCAATGCCAACCGTGACGCCCTCGTTAAGGAGTTCAATGTCAACGAGAACCAGCTCCAGCTGTACCAGGAGAAGTGCAACCGGAGGTAGGCTGGTCCCTGCCCCACCCGCAGATGCCCAGGTCTAGCTCCCGCAAGCAGAGGTGTTGGACGCTGGGGGCCAGGCTTTGGGGAAGTCCCCATGTCTAGAAACCCCTTGACTGATCCCTCGATGCTGGTCTCTTTGCTCTATAAATAAACCTCCAGCTTATTTATTTCTCAAGTATCTGCACCTTCCCTAAGCCAAACTGTCCCCACTAGGAGGACACTTCGATACAAGAGTGAAAATAAACCATGACCTCTACCTTCTCAAGAGTCTTGTCCGGTTCCCACCATCCAGTGGTTCTGGATTGGGGCAGAACCCACTCCCTGGCCCCCAAGGGATGCTTCTGGTTGTGCTACGGAAGGAATGGGGTCGGGGCAGGGGGTGGGGGCAGCCAGGTCCACCCAGGGCCCTGCAGTGTGCCAGACAGCCCAGCTCAACAGAACTAGTCTGACCTGTGAGAGCAGACTCCAGGGGGGAACAGTGTAGACCCCTTCCCTTCGTGCTCATTTTGTCCACACTGTAGCCTGCAGAGTAGCAGGGAGCCCCGTGCAATGGCCCAGTGAGCGCACGGAGATTCGGAGACGTTCCCTGGCTTGGGGGGGGGGGGGCCCACCTCTGCGATCGTCAGCCCTCTACTAGCCAGCCCCGGGTCCCAGTGGCCCCAGTTTATACTGTTCGGCCCACGGCCGGTGTCTGAGCCGAATGCACGACGGTGAAATGTGTCTGCTTGCAGGTTGCGAGAGAAGAGAGTCAGCAACAGCAGGTTTTACTCCTAGGAGCCGGGGTCCACGAGCAAGGGTGTCACGCGTGCGTGTGCACACGTGGAGGAGAACGTCCTCTCTTCCAGTCCTGGGAACACGCTCATCTCTGAGGTCATCCTCCCCTCAAGCCTGGTGCCAAGAGGACATTTCTCAAAGTCCCACTGGCAGGAGTTGGGCTTATTTCCCGTCAGTTTTTCATCGTGGACAGTCTAACTTACATTTTCTATAGAGGACCGTAGAAACGTGCCCCTCGTTTTTGGCCTCTCCTGTTCCAAACCTCCTTGAATAAAAGCAGTGAAAGTCTCGCTCCGTTACCCTCCCGTGCACGCCGCGCCCTGGGAGCAGCAGCCCTTTCCCGCTAAAGACCCGGGGAGCTGACTTCCACGGGGAGGAGCCTGATCTCTAAGGACCGGACTCAGTAGCTTCTGAAAAGGATTTTAACTAAAAGGCAAAGGATTCCACAGTTAAGGCCATTGGCCTCCCCAGGGCCCAAGGGGAGCCTGCCCTGGCTGCTGTCCCTGCGGGCTGCCCGGCCGGGGTCAGCGGGCCCTGCCTGCGAGGTGGGCGGGGCATGCGGCGGCTCGGGAGGAAACCTGCCAGTCCACGGCGGGCACTCGCTCTGACTGCCGTTGCCGGTGGGGGGGGCTTTTATTTACAAAGTCCATCCAAAGGGCCAGAGAGCCACCCAAAGTCCCCGCCAGCCTCTTACCCCTGGCTCTGCCCACTCAGGAGCTGGGTGTGTGGAGAGGCCCGTGGAGAGGCCCTGCGTGGGCGGCTCTCTGCAGACGAGAGGTCATAGGCTGATTTAAAAAGGTCATCACCGTTCAGCTCCCCCCGGGTCACCCCATTTTCCGGAGCAGCGAGCTAAGCCTTAAGCCTCAGCAAACTAAAAAAAAAAAAAAAAAAAAAAGAAAAAATCCCATCGACAGCCATGCCCGAAGGGGCAGACCCACCTAGGACAAGAGGACATTCCTCTACAGCTGGACACTGACACAGCTGTGTGACCTGTGCAGCGTGAGGAGAGCGTGGGCTGGAGGGCAGGACTCCGCAGAGGCCCGACTTGGTCAGAGGGAACGGAGAACGGACTTGGGAGGGGGGTGGCAACCATGACTGCGTCAGGATGACGAACGAGCAGGAAGCCCCCGTGGATTGACTGCTTGGAACTGGACCCTAGAAACCCCTTTCACCCTCCCCTGGTTCCCCGGGACTTAGCAGGTCTGCATTATTGCTGGGAAGTCCATTAGAACCAGCCAGGCTGTGTGTGATCAAGAGGCCTTAGGCCCGCATTCCACAGTTTTTAAACACCTCCGTACACAAAACACTGTGCCCAAGGTTAGGGGCACCATGTAAAGAAAAAAATTTTAGGCGGGGGTGGGGGGGACCAGTTACTGCCTCTTGGAACTTATCCACGTGCTCCTGAAAGAAGTGGGTTTGACCCTCCCTGAAGCCAGGAGTACAGGTGACTGCAGTCTGACTAGGTGAGCTGTTTCCTTGCGACATTACTTAATCTTCGGACCGGAGTTGCTGTTTTATTTGGCAGTCAGCAACTGAGCGAATGTTCCTGATGGTGGCAAATGTTTAAAGCACCCTTGAATAGCGGTGAGAAGCAAAGACACCGAGCCGAGTGCTGACTCCGTCGCAGTGCCCCATTCCCCGCTGGCTGGGTGGGCCACTGGAGCCTAACTATTGCACACCCAGCCCTACCGCCAGACTTCTTTTTGCCTCCATCATTACCTCTACATGTAGAGCTCAGGTGCTGCTCTCATTCCTCCCGTTTTCAGCTCAAGGGTGAGTAAAAGACCTCAACCTTTCCCCTTCACTCCACTTTGAAGTCCCAGAGCTAAAGCCTAGATCCCCTTCCTGCTTAAAATGGATTTTCTGCTGGTGTAGCAAAGAAATTAAGATGGGGTGGCACTGAGGACAAAAACTAAGCATTTTTTTCAACTGCTACTGTGTAAAAGCCACACCTAGCCACACCTATGCAGAGAAAAAGCAGGCACTGGGGGCTGTGGGGGTTAAACCATAAATGTGGCTGGGAAGAACTCTTCCTGTCACTTTCTCCTTCTAGGTGCTACAGACACTTAAATCCACCATTAGGGAGTATTTGCTTTGGCTCCTTCATTCTCTCCTTAACAGGGGAACACAGGACTCGAACCGAGCAGGTGGTTACTAGCATTCTCTCAGGAAGGAGGGAAAAGGAAGGACACAGGTGATACCCTACTCTTCCCACAGTCTGCCCGGGTGCCCCATAACTAAGCATAAATATTCAGCTGAGATTGTGGCTTAACAATCATGGGATAAGTGCAATTCAGGCCAAGCAAAACAGGGACAGGAACATCTCGAGAGACGGCAGCAGCATAGCAGATCCGAACCATGACTGGGCCCGTGTCACTCTGTCTTCATTAACCCTTTCTCTGTAGGTTTTTATCACATGGAAAAATAAAGGCCTGGGCCTGCTTACGTCGCTAGAGCTTGGGAAATTCGGGTTGTACAAAGTTAAACAGTTTCTCTGTTGTGAAACGTGGATATCCTAATGTGCACAGTTCAGAGAGGGGTAGACTATCCCATTTCCCAAAGTAGATCTCTGAATTCTCTCGCCAAGGGGTGTCTAGCTCATGGGACTGGTGTGCAGTGGAGTGTAAGTGAGGCGGGAAGAGCCAGCAAGTCTTGATCTCAGGGTCTTGAGTTGGAGGCTCTGTGTTGGGTGAAGAGATGACTGAAAAGGTAAAAAGGTGGCCAGGCAGCAGAATCTAATATTTGATATACTTTGGGACTTAGTTAAATAAAATCTGACCTTAAGCCACCAAGGCCAGTGGTCTTCAAATCGGGTCAGCCTTACCCCCCAACTGTCTACCACAGCTTTGTAAGGAATACAAAGGGCTCCAATATTTTGAGGGGATCAATTTTAAGATCCTTATCTTCCTACTTGACTCTTTCTTAAGACTCATAAGCCTCAGGAAACACCTTTTTCACCCCTTACAAAAGAAAATACTCTTTCCCCCAGAATCAGTCTGAAACTACAGGGCATGACCCGAGGTATAAAATTTAAAATACAAGTGCCTGAAATGTGAAAGCCTCTTACCGATCAGGTACAAATCCTTCTGCTGTTCCAGTGGCTCTCAATTCTTTTAATTTCAAGAAAGTTAAAGGAACACCTGAGATTTCTTGGTATTTTAGCATGTAATTCTGAAGGACTTGGAAGAATTCAGCTATCACGCTATCACAGAAATGCCTTCTGTTCCTGGCTCCCTGTCTCCTTGAACAAAGACCAGTCATACTTCCATACATAAAATTGCCAAGGGAGAAAAGAAAGGATACTGTGATCATGCTAACCAAAGACACGTTCATTGGCAGAGAGCTGAAATAACCCAGGGCAGAAGTTTTCTTCAGCACATTGAGTGATACATTGCCAATGAAATTTTGCTATGTTTGGTTATTACAATTTGTGCTGTATTAGTTTTACTGATCGAGTTCAGTCCAGAAGAAAGTTTCAAGCACCTACAGCCTTACGACTGATAGGCTGTCCTTAGAACTGTGTTACAGATCTGCAAAGAAACGATAAAAAGCCAAAAATCAACAGGCTAAAATTTTGAAGAGAAGTAGAATAAAAATACACATTCAAGGAGTAAAAGGGAAAAAGGTGGTATTTTCTACCATCAAAAATTGCCTTATTCATGGGCTCTGTTAGGAGGGCGATACTGTCTCAGCTATCGTACTGAGAACCTCTAGGCTAAACGTGAAGAGGAACGTAACTGTTTTATTTAAAGATGCAGTATCTATAACACACTGGCAACTTGGATCCTTTGCAATGATTTACGATGAAAATTTTAGACATCAATTTAGAAATGTTCAGGGGAATACTCAGATTTTCAAAATGCACTGAAGAGGTCTCTGAGCGTTAAATTTTAAGGTGGTTGATCTAAGGGGTGAGCTGCACTTGAAACCAAGAAGGGTGGCTAAAAGGGGCCCCAATCCTTTTAACAAATTTAAAATGGATAAAGTTAATTTTCAGGGCATCAGGCTCAGTCAGTTAAGTGTCCAACTCATGATCTCAGTTTAGGTCTTGAGCTCAGGGTTGTGAGTTCAAGCCCAACGCTGGGCACGAAGCGGACTTAAAAAACAACAAAAGAAAAAAGAAAAACAAAAAAGAAAGAAAGAGGGAAGAAGAAAGAAAGAAAGAAAAAGAAATTAACTTGCAACTTGGGTGACTCCTCACTTTTTTGGAGACAACCCTAAAAGGCCATACTCTAGTCAATGGAAAGTTAATAAATAAGTTAAGAAATATGCAGAATGACAAAATTGACATTTGAAAAACACTCGGTGATTTCTCTTAGGCTCTGTCCTCTCTGAAGTACCTTCTTCTTGAAGAACCAGGTTCCACCATGACCCTGTCTTTCAGAAATTCCCTCATTTCTTAACTTCTCAATAGGCCTTAAAAAGCTGTATTTGTAAACTTGTGTTTCATTGTTAAAGCTTAATTTATTTTTTGTATAAACTGTGTGATTGTGTTACCTAGAAAATCATGTGAACGAGTCACACAAACATTGGCTACTGTTCATGTGAAAATTAAATGGCTATATCCCATTTTTTAAAAATAAAGATCTGGTCTAAATCAATACAGCAATCTGCCTAGAATTGTGTGTGTGTGTGTGTGTGTGTGTGTGTGTGTGTGTGTGTGTAAATACAAATTACTTTTTTGCTCCCATATAAAACAATAAATACTGGGGCGCCTGGGTGGCTCAGTGGGTTAAGCCTCTGCCTTTGGCTGGGGTCATGGTCTTGGGTCATGGTTTCAGAGTCCCGGGATCGAACCCCCCGTCGGGCTCTCTGCTCAGCAGGGAGCCTGAGTCCCCTTCTCTCTCTGCCTGCCTCTCTGCCCCTCTCTCTCTGTGTCAAATAAATAAATCTTTAAAACAAACAAACAAACAAAAAGACAAAAACAAAAACTACTAGGGCACCTGGGTGGCTCAGTGGGTTAAAGCCTCGGCCTTTGGCTCAGGTCATGATCTCAAGGTCCTGGGATTGAGCCCCGAATCGGGCTCTCTGCTCTACGGGGAGTCTGCTTCCCCCTCTTTCTCTCTGCCTGCTTCTCTGCCTACTTGTGATCTCTGTCTGCCAAATAAGTAAATAAAATCTTCAGCCTTGAGATAGGTACAGTTACAATTCTTTTCTTAAAATGCATTTTTTGGGGCACCGGGGTGACTCATTGGTTAAGCAATCTGCCTTTGGCTTGGGTCATGATCCCAGGGTCCTGGGATCGAGCCCCCATTGGGCTCCCTGCTCAGGGGGAGGACTGCTTCTCCCTCTCTTGCTGTCTCTTTCTCTGTCAAATAAATAAATAAAATCTTTCAAAAAATAAATGTAATAAAATGTGGGTTTTTGGGGGGCGCCTGGGTGGCTCAGTCAGTGAAGTGAGCAACTCCTGATTTTTGATTCAGGTCATGATCTCAGGTCATGAGATCAAACACCATGTCTGGCTCTGTGCTGGGTGTGGAGTCTGCTTAAGATTCTCTCTCTCCCGGGGTGCCTGGGTGGCTCAGTGGTTTAAGCCTCTGCCTTCGGCTCGGGTCATGATCTTAGGGTCCTGGGATCGAGCCCCATGTCGGGCTCTCTGCTCGGCGGGGAGCCTGCTTCCCCCTCTCTGCCTACTTGTGATCTCTCTCTATCAAATAAATAAATAAAAATCTTTTTTTTTTTTTTTTAAAGATTTTATTTATTTACTTGAGAGAGACACAGTGAGAGAGAGCATGAACGAAGAGAAGGTCAGAGAGAGAAGCAGATTCCCCATGGAGCTGGGAGTCCGAAGCGGGACTCGATCCCGGGACTCCAGGATCATGACCTGAGCCGAAGGCAGTCGTCCAACCAACTGAGCCACCCAGGCGTCCCTAAATAAATAAAAATCTTTAAAAAAAAAAAAAGATTCTCTCTCTCCCTCTGCTCTGCACCCCCCACTCCACGCCCCAAGCGGGCACACTCTCTAAGAAAATAAAATAAAATGTGTTTTTCTATCCTATTACCCTTCTATGTTATGGATCTATCTTCTGTTTAGGAAAAAGCCACTCAGTGTAAAAACCCAAGTTTATAGATACAATTAATACATGATCACTCAGCAGCAGTCTGTGGCTCTTTGGAAGACCATCTGCTGCTAGAGGGCCAACGAGGTGGGTTATTACAAGCATGTGTATGTCTCAACGAGGTGATAGGGCATGCTAGAGTGAGCAGTCATTGTATTCTCTTGCCCAGAGTGCTTGCACACCAGAAACCATGCAGCGTATCTTAGGACTGTCCCACCCTGACCATCAGCCCCCGACTGGATCAGTCACCACCATCAAAAACTTCAGAACAGCCTATGACAAACCCCTTGTGTTTAGAAGATGAACAAAGAGCCGCAAAAAGTTAAGGCAAAGAAAGAATTAGAACTGCTAAGCTCTCTTTTTTAATGGATAAAGTTAGAACTCTCCAAAAGATACAAAATGAAGACCGGTCCAAAAAATTTACATTAACAAGGGAACCAAGAAAATGTTACAACTGGTTCAAGGAATTATTCAGAGAACACCACATAATACAGGCTATCCGATGTCGGATTCTACACTTATTGTAATCAGGTGACTCTTGTCCATAGACATGCAAATTACGCCCAGTGGAGAATCACGTGTATACCGTTTGTGGCAGTCTACCAGTTCTGCCAAGTTTTGTATCTGTTTATTTCAGCATCCTGAGTGAACAGTCGTCATGACCCCCATCTTACACCACACACAAACATCGAGTCCAGTTAAGAGTGCAGATCGAAATGTAAAAGATAAAATTGTAACATTTCTAGGGGGTATGCACAACCTTGGAATAGAGAAAAGCCCCTTAGAAGAAACAGCAAAGGCACCCGCCCTTGGAAGACAGGAAGACGGCTGCATTCTACTCCATTCAAGTTCACAACTAGTGTTTATCAAGAGATGCCATTAGAAGAACAAAAAAGGGAAGCTGCAGGGTGGGAGAAGGTACTGGCAGCAACACACTTGGCCAAGAGCCTCTGTCAAAATAGGACTCCATCCCTCCAACGAATCAGAAAGAAAAAGATAATTCATTAGAAGAAGGGTAAGTTTCAGGAAAAAGCAACTTACAAGAGTATATCTGAGGGACGCCTGGGTGGCTCAGTTGGTTGAGCAGCTGCCTTCGGCTCAGGTCATGATCCCAGCATCCTGGGATCGAGTCCCACATCGGGCTCCTTGTTCCGCAGGGAGCCTGCTTCTCCCTCTGACTCTGCCTTCCACTCTGTCTGCTTGTGCTCGCTCTCGCTCTCTCTTTGACAAATAAATAAATAAAATCTTAAAAAAAAAAAAAAAGAGTATATCTGAATGGCTGAAATGTATATGAAAAGATGCTCACCCACTATTCGTGAGAGGAAATGTAAATTAAAACCACAATCAGGGCACCTGGATGGCTCAGTGGGTTAAAGCCTCTGCCCTTTGCTCAGGTCATAATCTCAGGGTCCAGGGATCGAGCCCCACATAGGGCTCTCTGCTTGGCAGGGAGCTTACTTCCCCCCGTCTCTCTGCTTGCCTCTCTGCCTACTTGTGATCCCTGTCTGTCAAATAAATAAAATCTTAAAAAAAAAAAAAAACAAAAAAAAACCTACAATCAAAGACCACTACACAATTGTTAGAGCTGCAAAAGTTTAACAGCCTCGTGACATTACCAACTGTTGGTAAGAAGGCAGAATGTCTGGCACACTGCCAGTTTTGTAAATTGTTACAAAATTGCATTATAAAGATATTTGACATTCTCTACTGAGTTAAAACCACATGGATACCCTACAACCCAGCAATTCCTCTCCAAAATATATGCATACCAGAAATGCATGCATAAACACCCCAAAAGGCATAGACCAGAGTGTCCGCAGTACTGTTATTCACAAGAGTCAAAAACAGAAAAGTCCTGCTGTCCGTCTACTGCAGAACTGGCCAGCTGAATGTGATTACACATGCAGCATAGACAATGATGACGAGTGACTGAGCTGTGACAACATGTGACAACATGGATGCATCTCACAACTACAAGCTGAGGGAAAGAAGCTAGAAACCCAAATGTAGCAAAGGAAAGAAATGGAATAATCTAAATTAGTAGAAGGAGATACAGGAAAATGCAGGGAGTCCATAAGGTGGGACACTACAAGGAGGGAAAACAGAATGAGGCCCAGCACCTGTGGGTAACACAGATACACACTCTATTTGAGGAACGCAAAATGCAGAGCAGCGCACACCCAGTGATAACAACACACCCATTTTAAAAACCACACACAAACCACGTTCTAGACTGCTTGTAGCGGACCTATGGATGGACAGGTAAGAGCATGACAATGGACTGAAAGGAGCGTCGAGGAGTCTAAGACGGAGTCAGTGGGGAAGGCACAGGGGAGGTGACAGAGTAAGTCAAATCCCGCCATAGATTTTATTTGTCACTGAAACACTGGAAGGGTTCTTCAGTTTGGTAGGAACGTACAACTCGGCTTGCTCTACCGGGACCGGGTGCAGGCATAGCCCAGCTGTCGGGTCCGCGGGTGAGCACTTACACAGGAGAATAGTAATAGTGAAAAAATCAGTGAGGGAGAGAGCCCAGGGAGGGGCATCGGAAGAAGGGAGGGATAGAGACCTTGGATGAAGGCTAGAAGAAACAGCACAAATTTGTAGCAGCTAATATTTCTGGGTAGTGAGAAAATGCCATTATGGGAGAAAGGAAATTTTCCATTGTTAACGTTTGTGGGCCATGCTCATGGGCTCAGGGAAGCTGTATTTTAACATTTATCTGGGTCCAAAGGACTCAGCAAGACCGCAAAGCATGGACTGTATTTCAGCCCCAAACACATGTACGTTGGCTTTGTTAAAAAATAATAACCAGGGACGCCTGGGTGGCTCAGTGGGTTAAAGCCTCTGCCTTCGGCTCAGGTCATGATCCCAGGGTCCTGGGATTGAGCCCCACATTGGGCTCTCTGCTCAGCAGGGAGCCTGCTTCCCTTCCTCTCTCTCTGCCTGCCTCTCTGCCTACTTGTGATCTCGGTCTGTCAAATAAATAAATAAAATCTTAAAAAAATAATAATAATAACCAAAAAGGAACATTGCAAATACAAAGAGAACACACACACACACACCCCTCCCTGTTTCCCGACAACATAAGATCAAGTCTCTTAACATTCTGGCACATCCTTCCTTATGATGATTTCTAACTCTTTTCAAAAAGATTTTATTTCTTTATTTGATATATATAGAGAGAGCACAAGTAGGGGAGCAGCAGGCAGGGGGAGAGAGAAGCGGGCTCCTTGCCGAGCAGGAGCCCGAGGTGGGACTTGATTCTGGGACCCTGGGATCATGACCTGAGCTGAAGGCAGATGCTTAACTGTGCTCTGTAATTCTTTATGTAAAACAAAACAAGAGGCATCTGGGTGGCTCAATCCTTAAGTGTCTGCCTTCAGCTGGGGTCATGATCCCAGGGTCCAACAGTGGGGGTGGGGGCGGGTCCTTGCTCAGCAGGGAGTCTGCTTCTCCCTCTGTTGCTCCCCCCCCCCCCCCCCCCCCCCCGCTTAGGCTCTCAAGCAAGCACTCTCTCCTCCTCTGTGTGTGTGTGTGTGTGTGTGTGTGTGTGTGTGTGAAATAAAAAAAATATTCAAAAAACAGAACAAAATATATATAACCCTTCACCAAAAGAAAGTTCCTTCCTTGGAGCACTCTCTTCTTTGTGAAGATTCTGTATCCTGGCAGCTGTCCTAATTTGGGTTCAAATAAAACTTCTCTAATGCCTAAACATTTTATTTATTTATTTATTTTTAAAGATTTATTTATTTATTATTTATTTGACAGACAGAGACTACAAGTAGACAGAGAGGCAAGCAGAGAGAGGGGGGAAGCAGGCCCCCTGCTGAGCAGAGAGCCTGCCCCGGATCATCACCTGAGCCACAGGCAGAGGCTTTAACCCACTGAGTCGCCCACTCTTGGTCTTGGCTTAGGTTGTGATCTCAGGGTCGGGGGAGTCAAGCGCAGAGCGGGGTTGAGATTCTTGCTCTCGCCCTCTCCTCGTCCCCCACCCTACATGTGCGCTCTCTCTAAAATAAACAAGTAAATATTAAAAAAAATTTTTTAAAGTTTTGTTCCTTTTGCATCAATATAATTTTTTTTTCTATTTTACTTCCAAAAAAAAAAAAAGGGAAGAAAAATAAAGTTATACAAAAAAGATGTACCAGGCAAACTCTAATAAAAACACCCCCAGTAGCTTGTTAATATCAGATAAATTACAATGCAAGGCAGGTACCCCTAACAGTAACATTTTACACTAGTAACAAGAATAAGGACCCAGAACACTGCAGTCGCAGACTCGGGGAGAGAAACAAGTTCACAACTGCAGTCAGGGACAAAGAGCTCTTGCTCTGGAGATTACAGTTTAAAGCGACAAAATAAGGACAAACAGAATCTGAGTAATCTGAGGCAGAAGTTTGATCACGGCACATATGCTCCCGCAAACCCAGCTGAGCTCTTACCCAGAAAGCGCTGCTTTTGTTCAAGCACATTTACAAATATTGACCAAGCCCAGGGGGTGGGGTGAGAGAAACCACAGTCGACCCTGGAAAAACCCCAGTTTGAACCACGGGGTTCCCTTGTACTCGGATTTTTTTTTTTCCTAAAGGTTCACAAGAAAAGCCACAAAGCATTTATTTACAACTGTCCACGCCCGTTTTCAACACGTAATAGAAGGTATGGGTGCTGCCCTCTGAGGACCCAGGGAGAAGGTGGACCATGGGGACAAGCTGGCTCAGGACAGGACTGCAGGTGGCCCCATGCGGAGCACCCGGGTCTGTGGGCAGGAGGCAGAGCTGAAGGGAGCATTTTCATAGAATTGTATAAGCTGATTTCAAAAGTCACATCAGTAATGTATGCAGATACCCTGACAATTTTGAAAGGAAATCAGAAGGGGGACATATGTCCTAGCAAATACAAAAGACCTTATAAATCCATAATAATTGAAACTATGTTATCTCCACAGTGAAAGGTATGAATCAGTCAACCTGAGAGAAGTTTTGGAGAGAAATGGGAAATGAGAAGCGGGGAGGAAGGAAGGAGAGGTTAGTGGGAAGAGTAATCCGATTATGTTGAGAGGACTGGTCATTGAGAAAACCTCAAGTTACAAATTTACTTCCTATCACTCATACCACTAAATACCAGACAAAGGTAAAGTAGAAGATAAGCAAGGTCAAGGGGAACGCCAGCCTTGACCTTGCCAGTAGAAGGGTAAAAACTAAAACTTTAAGAGTATTAAAAGAAACATTTTCCCCTTTGGAATGGGAAAGATTTTCACAAATATTAAAAGAAATAACTACCAAAAAGATGGATCAGAATCTAAATCAGAAGTACTGTTTAACTGAAAAGACAATTGGAACAAGGCTAAAAGGCAAATGTTTAAGAACCTATCCATGTCTCCTCTGGTAAAATATAAGACCCAGAATACATCTACAAGTCTAAACAAAAATGAGCAAACTGACAGAGAAGTGTAATTCACCTGGAAAACCCAAACGTCTAATACCTGACAAGATGTTATCTTTGGTAGTAATCACAGAAGGGTAAAACTCAAAAAAAAAAAAAAATTAACCATTTTGTACTCATCAGATTGGCAGAGATTTATACGTGAGAAAATATGGACAATGGTATTAGGGAGCTAGGAACTCTGGGCGGGGGAGGGGAGGTAAATTTGTATGGCCACTTCAGAAAACAAGTGAACAAGGTGCCCATCCCGCCCCCCCCCCCACACACCCCACCCACCTTTCAGAGTTAGTCTAGGAGTAGCTATGGGTCTCCGTTCTGGTCAACAGGGACAAGAAGAAACTGCAAAGTAGGCTTTCCAGAGGCTTTTTTCTTATCTTCTCATTCCTTCTTGGCCATGGAGACACCTAGACATGCAGCCAGCCACCCTCTCAGCAAGGACATTAGAAGGCAGGCCTAACGGTGTGAAAGTTGGGGCCTGGTCCCTGAGGTCACCATCCTATACCTGCTCACTTCTGGACTCTGCAGCAATGAGAACCACCAACCCTTGCTTATTTAAGCTACTGGGAGGGAAGGTTTTAAATGAGCATCTAAAGGCACGTGTGAAGTGGTAGCATCTATTAACAGTTGAGTCCCACTTCTGGGGGTCTACCGTTGGGACTCATTTGGAGACGTGTCGCAGAGGATTCACAATGGTGCTGTTTGCTAAGCGGCCAAGCAGAAAACGGAGTCAGCACCACTGAGGCAATGGCTGTATCAACAGGGGCGTGTGTGCACCATGTAATACCGCGCAGCTCTAGAAAAAACTGGGTAGATCTACTTCAGGAGATCTACTTCATGGGTCATCAGGAAGACCCATTCCACGAGGCCGTGGTGTCCAGAAGTACCACACACTGATGTCAGTGGTCCTATCCAACAAAGGTGAGCTGACCTGTCACAGCTTCTCCCTGGGAGCCCGGGCACAGCCCAGAGTGTGCGCCCAACGTGGGGCACAGAAAGGCAATCCAGGCATCAGACCCCCCAGCTCACGGACCTCCCCCCAGGAGTCATGCTGGTGACTTCGGCAGGGAGATGGGAGAGGTAGACAGAGCACAACCCCAGGTCAGGAGTGAAGTTCTCATGAGGACTTAGATCAAGAGCTCTTCCCACACCTGGGGAGCTTCCAGCTTCTTGGGCAGACTGGGGGGTGGGGGCGGGGGCAGTCGTGCCACCTGCTCTGAACACTTCCATTGCGATCGTGCTGGCCTGAGCCGACCTTGCGGATCGTTTCCCAAGTTGGAGATGCTGAAATCACAGGAATAAGCACCATAATATTGCGAAGGACAATGCATCTTTGGAAGCAACTGCCGACTCTACTACCAGTGCAGTGATGGGCAGTCACAGGGAGAATTACCCGTACTCAGGGCGTGCGGTTTTGAGAAAACAAAGAGTAAAACATTTATGATGCAGTTTACAAATACTTTTGGAGTCACAATGCTCTGTTTCCTGAAATAGCAAGCCCATTTGAATTCACTGGACTGTTTTCCTTGTTGCTTGAATCCTATAGTATTCTGCAAAATAGTTTATTTTACAGCATTCACAAGGTTGATATTGGAATTCTTTCAAGTGTATCATTGTGCTGCATAATTTGTACCAATATTAACTGAAATATTTATTTTTCTACATGCACGATGGCTGCTGGCAGAGGAATTTATTCCAATGTACTATATAGTTTGCTGCATGACTTTTACCAAGTTTTACTGAGATTAGCTTTTTGTTGCCTGTGCTGCAGAAAAATTCCTTCAAATATGTTTTGCGTCGTGGCTTTCTTTTTTAGTTCCCAGTATTCAATGAAATACAGTGCCAGGGCTGGCTTGTACACTCCCACGTGTCAAATTAACTTCTCTTCCACCAGAAAATGTGTTTTGCAGCTAGCTAGATCAAAGGATCACTGCTAAAGACAGGTACCTAAAATTTCCCTTACCTAGGTAACTTCTTACTGATATTTCAGGAGTGGTAAAATTTTGCTGCATACTCAGAAGTTAGGATTTCCTGTTTGAGCCTACTGTACATGTGCAAAACAGTATTTTTTCCCTTTAAAACCAATTCCTAATAGCTTCTAATACATATATTATGGAAAAATATTTAATTCTTCATATAATTTC
Source organism: Mustela nigripes (assembly GCF_022355385.1). NCBI lineage: Eukaryota > Metazoa > Chordata > Mammalia > Carnivora > Mustelidae > Mustela > Mustela nigripes. Next base: position 53,651,252 of record NC_081573.1, read on the forward strand.
AAGATCATCTATATAGAGTAACCATTCCATTTATTATAGAAAATGGGGCACATTCGAAAGCCAGGGAGCACTATTAAAAATTAGAATGAGAATACAGGAATAAAATTGGAATGGTCCTTGCCAAATGGTGACATGTAGTCACCATATTATACACCAGCACACCTCCTGTGTTGGCAAATAAGGAATATACACTATTATCAGCAGAGTATCATGATATATTTAAAAAAAGAAAAAAAGGGGTGTCTGGGTGGCTCAGTGGGTTAAAGCCTCTGCCTTCAGCTCAGGTCATGATCCCTGGGTCCTGGGATCGAGCCCTGCACTGGGCTCTCTGCTCAGCGGGGAGCCTGCTTCTCTTCCTCTCTCTCTGCCTGCCTCTCTGCCTACCTGTGATCTCTCTGTCAAGTAAATAAATAAAATTAAGAAGAAAGAAAGAAAGAAAAAGAGATGGAGAGAGAGAGTGCAAGCATGTGTCGGGGATGGGGGTGCAGTGCACAGACAGAGGGAAAGGGAGAGAGAATCTGAAGTAGGCTCCCTGCCGAGTGCAGAGCCCAGCTTGATCCCAGGACTCCGATATCACGACCTGAGCCGTAATCAAGAGTCGGACACTTAACCAACTGTACCACCCGGGCACCCTGTGACGCACTATTTAAGGAGAAACACAATCAGCAGAAGGAACTGTAGGGCAGGAAGCGACAGTGTGCAGAAAAATGACTACTGCAGCCCTAGCCACTATACACATCTGTACACGCGCAGAATTTGGAACACACGGGTAAGAGCGTTTTTTGGCTTTACCTGCAGTGTTTTTACTTTTTACATATTGGTGCACTGGTTGCAGTTACTTTAAAACTAAAAAAAAAAAAAAAGCACAAAACCCCACCTAAAAAAGGGTATTCTGAGTGTACAGAACTCGCAGTAACTGATACTCCATTCCGAATTGGTTTTCCAGCCTGCCTGATTTAGAACAAAGACACACCACTGTGACTGTTGAAACACAACAGGATGGGGGTGCCTGGGTGGCTCAGTGGGTTAGGCCTCTGCCTTCAGCTCAGGTCATGATCTCAAGGTCCTGGGATCGAGTCCTGAGTCGGGCTCTCTGCTCAGCGGGGAGTCTGCTTCCCCTCCCTCTCTGCCTACTTGTGATCTCTCTCTCTCTCTCTCTCTCTCTGTCAAATAAATAAATAAATAAATAAGAATCTTAAAAAAAAAAGAAAGAAAAAGAAAACGAAACACAACAGAACGTAAAGCAGCCGGACACAGCTGACCATTTTTTCCTCTAATGGAGGGCGATCTGCTCTCCAACTTCTAAACAAGCCTCTGGAACTTTAGAGCTCAAGAAACCACCGAGCTGAGGTCTTGATTAAAGCCACAGGAAGCGCACCAGCGCCCGTTGCAGGACACGCAGTCAAGGCAACATCTTCATTTCCCCCTTCCCTGGGTGAATATCCGGTTCTCCCTATGCTCCAGTCCCACATGGTTCAGCTTTCACGGAGCCTTTGGCTGGATGTCTCAAGCTCAGCTAGAGGTTGCCTCTGCTCCCCCTCCAGAACCTTCTGCCTCCCCCAGCAGAACAGCGGTTCATTTTGAGAATCTGTATGCCCGATTTTTTTTGTAGCTTTGTAGCTTTGCAGGCTACAAAGGGGCCTCCACGCTCCCTCACTGACGCAGCTCTGCTGTGAGAGGACTAGGAATTATTTACCTCCACAAAGGTAATTTCAAAGGTCATTTCAAAGTCAAGTGCAAATAAAAGGTGGACCCCATGTAGGGCTGGGCAAGCACGGGCACATGTTCCTTGAGCACTGAGCGTCTGTGATCACCCACCACCTAATAATTCTTTTCCACTTGGCCCAAAGGTTTAAGGTCTTCCCAGGGCTTAGAGAAATGTCCCCTCGGAAGTGTTTCGAAAAAATACACCTGTAGGAGAACTGAATCCTTTAAGGATAGCCCAACAAGTTGGACTTCAGATGTTCATTCCTTTGGCAGGTTTTTATTAGGCTCGTGCTCTGTACCCAGAATGGTGTAAGAGACTGTGGCGAAAGCCAAAGTCAATCAGCAGAGGGTAATCCTTGGGCTCTGCTCCCAAAATGGGATTTAAGATGCTATTTGGGGAGAGATTAGCACAGGTACATTATGCCCAATGCCTGTATGGGATTAGGTGCAAAAACAAATAAACTCTTCATGCAGGATGTTCTAGGAGTTATTAAGGCTTTCAAGTGCTGCACTGCTTAACTGACCTACCCACACACACATTTTACCATTTATATGGTGAAATAATTTCCTTGTGGACAGAACTAGGTGTTTGTGTACCATTGTGTCACCATTGTGACCCAATGTACAAGTTCAGTGTTTCTTGCAACTAATAAAATAGTATTTTCATGGAAAAGAGTGGCTGGGTGACTTCTGGCCTTGAATTTATGTCAAACTAAAACCCTAAAAGCCACTGCAGACATGGCCATCGAGAGTTTGGTGTCCAGGGGCACCCGGGTGGCTCAGTGGGTTAAAGCCTCTACCTTAGGCTCAGGTCATGATCCCAGGATCTGGGGATGGAGCCCCACATCAGGCTCCCTGCCTACCTCTCTGCCTACTTGTGATCTCTGTCTGTCAAATAAATAAATAAAATATTAAAAAAAAGTTTTTTAACTTTTTTTGCGCAGATCCAAGTGGACCCGGTTCAAATCTGAGCTTTGCTGCTCCCTAGATGAATGACCTTGGGTGACCTTGGGTAAGATGCTCCATCTCTCTAAACCTCCATTTCCTCACATGTAAACAGGTGATAATAAATGTACCTACTTTTAAATGTAATTGACAGCGATTCAGACACAAGATGGTGGAGAAGTAGGAGACCCTGTTTCTTTCTTTCTTTCTTTTTTTTTTTAAAGATTTATTTATTTTTTTGACAGACAGAGATCACAAGTAGGCAGAGAGGCAGACAGAGAGAGAGGAGGAAGCAGGCTCCCTGCTGAGCAGAGAGCCCAATGTGGGGCTCGATCCCAGGACCCTGGGATCATGACCTGAGCCGAAAGCAAAGGCTTTAACCCACTGAGCCACCCAGGCACCCCAGGAGACCCTGTTTCAACAGTCCCCTCAAGTGAGCTAATTATCTACCAGAACACTCTGACTACCCATGAAATCAGCCTGAGATGTAGGATTATACACTTCCGGATCTCTACGGGGGCAGAAGATACCAGTGGAGAGTGGTGACTTCTGATTGCTCAGAAGCATTCCAGGGTGCACCTTGCCTGGATTGTGGTTGATAAATTCAGCTCTTTCTCCCCCTCAACCACCTGTCACCAAAATGACTAGGAGGAAGAACATCAAAGGAAAAATTCAGAGACTGTGTTCTCTCCATCAGAACTATTGGACATGGATACAAACAGTATGTTGGAAAGGGAATTCAGGGTAACAGTTATTCAGGCAATGGCTAGGTTGGAGAAACCCGTTAGTGACAACAGAGAATCTCTAAGGGCAGAAGTGAAAGCTGCCTGGGAAGAAGTTTAAAATGCTATCAATGAGATCCAATCTAATCTAAATACTCTTAATAGCTAGTGTAACGGAGGCAGAAGACAGAAATAGTGATCTAGAGGACAAACTGATAGAGAAAAACAATCAGGAGGAGGCCTGGAAGAAACAGCTTAGAAACCATGAAAACAGAATTAGGGAAATAAATGATGCCATGAAATGTTGCAGTGTCAGAATTATTGGGATCCCTGAGGGGGGTAGAAAAAGACAGAAGATTAGAAGATATAGTTGAACAAATTCTGGATGAAAATTTTCCCAATCTGGGGAATGGAGCCAGCATTCGTGTCCTAGAGACTGAAAGATCAACGAATCTAGAAAGACCTCAAGACACTTAATTGTGAGACTGATGAATCATAATTCTAGACAAGAGCTCCTGAGGGCAGCTAGGGGGAAGCGATTCCTTACGTACAGCGGAGGGTCCATCAGAATAGCGTCAGACCTATCCACAGAAACCTGGCAAGCCAGAAAGGGCTGGCAAGACATATTCAGAACACTAAATGAGAAGAACATGCAGCCAATAATACTTTATCTAGCAAGGCTGATATTCAAAATGGATAGGGAGATAAAGAGCTTCCAAGATCGGCAAGGGTTAAAAGAGTATGTGACCATCAAGCCAGCACTACATGGAATATTAAGGGGGGGGGGGTTCTATAAAAGAAGAAAGAACCCAAGAGTGACATAGAACAAATTTACAGAGACAACCTATAAAAACCAGGACTTCACAGGCAACATGATGTCAATTAAAAAAAAAAAAATCTTTCAATAATCACTCTCAACGTGAATGGCATAAATGCTCCCATAAAATGGCACAGGGTTGCAGACTGGATACAATGACAGAACCCATCCATATGTTGTCTACAAGAGGCCCATTTGGAACCTAAAGATACATCCAAACTAAAAGTGAAGGGATGAAGCATCTTTCATGCCAATGGGCCTCAAAAGAAAGCTGGGGTAGTGATTGTCATATCAGATAAATTGGATTTTAAAGTAGAGACTGTAGTCAGAGATACAAAGGCCACTACAGCATTCTTAAAGGGTCTATCCACCGGGAATATCTAAAAATTGTAAATATTTATGCCCCCAACACAGGAGCAGCCAACTACATAAGCCAACTGTTAATCAAGATAAAGAGTCATAGTGATATGAACACATTAATAGTAGGAGATCTTAACGCACCACTCTCAGTAATGCTCTTAATACACCACTCTCAGTAATAGATCATCCAAGCAGAAAATCAATAAAGAAACAAGAGTGTTGAATGACACATTGGACCAGATGGACCTCATAGATATATACAGAACATTCTACCCTAAAACAATGGAATACTCTTTCTTCTCAAGCACACATGGAACTTTCTCCAGAACAGACCACATACTGGGTCAAAAATCAGGGCTCAACCGATACCAAAAGATTGAGATTATTCCCTGCATATTCTCAGACCAAAATGCTTTGAAACTGGAGCTCAACCACAAGAAAAAGTTTGGAAGGAATTCAAACTCCTGGAAGCTAAATACCACCTTAAGAATGTTTGGATCAACTAGGAATAAAGAAGAACTTAAAGAATTCATGGACACCAATGACAATGAAGACACTTTGGTCCAAAACCTATGGGATACAGCAAAGGCGGTCCTAAGGGGGAAACACATAGCTATCCAACCCTCACTCAAAAAAAAAAAAAAAAAAATTGAAAGATCCAGAGTACACCAGCGATCTTTACAACTTAAAAGAACTAAAGAACCAACAATAAATTAAGCCAACCCCACAAAGGAGGAGGGAAATAATCAAGATTAGAGCAGAGATCAACGAGATAGAAACTAGAAATATAGTAAAACACAAAAACAAAACTAGAAGCTGTTTTTTTGAAAGAATCAATAAGATCGGTAAACCTGGCCAAACTAATCCAAAAGAGAAGAGAGAGGACCCAAATTAATACAATTATGAATGGAAAGGGAGAGATCACGACTAATACCAAGGAAAGAGAAACAAACATCAGAAATTGTTATCAACAGTTACATGCCAATAAGGTAAGCAACCTAGTCGAAATGGATGCATTCCTAGAAACCTATAAACTTCCAAAACTGAATCAGAAAGAAATCGATAACCTGAATAGACCAATATCTAGTAACGAGATTGAAGCAGTGATCATAAACCTCCCAAAAAACAAGAGCCCGGGACCTGACAGATTCCCTGGAGAATTCTACCAAACATTCAAAGAAGAAATGATACCCATTCTCCTGAAACTCTTTCAAAAAATAGAAGGAAAACTCCCAGACTCTTTTTATGAAGCCTGCATTACCTTGATCCCCAAACCAGGCAAAGATCCCACCAAAAAAGGAGAGTTTCAGACCAATTTCCCTGATGATATGGATGCCAAGATTCTCAACAAGATCCTAGCTAATAGGTGAATCATGAGAGACTATGGACTCTGAAAAACAATCTGAGGGGTTTGAAGTGGTGGGGGGGGGTGGGAGGCTGGGGTACCAGGTGGTGGGTATTTATAGAGGGCACGGATTGCGTGGAGCACTGGGTGTGGTGAAAAAATAATGAATACTGTTATGCTGAAAATAAATAAATTTAATTAAAAAAAAAAAGATCCTAGCTAATAGAATCCAGCAATACATTAAAAAGACTATACACTATGACCAGGTGGAATTTATACATGGGATGCAAGTGTGGTTCAACCTTTGCAAATCAATGTGACAGAACAAACCAAGAAGAGAAAAGAACCATATTGTCCTCTCAATTGATGCAGAAAAAGCATTTGAAAAGATACAGCATCTGTTCCTGATTAAAACCCTTTAAAGTATAGGGATAGAGGGAATATTCCTCAACTTCATAAAATCTATCTATGAAAACCCACAGCAAATATCATCCTCAATGGGGAAAAGCTGACAGCCTTCCCTTTGAGATCAGGAACATGACAAAGATCCCCACTTTCGCCACTGTTGTTCAACATATTACTGGAAGTCCTAGGAACAGCAATCAGACAACAAAAAGAAATAAAATGTATTCAGATTGGCAAAGAAGTCAAACTCTCTTTCTTCACAGTTGATATGATACTTTATATGGAAAACCCAAAAGACTCCACTCCCAAACTACTAGAACTCATACAGCAATTCAGTAATATGGCAGGATACAAAATTAATATACAGAAATCAGTTGCTTTCTTATATACTAACAATGAAAATTAGAAATTAGAGAATTTAGAGAAATTAGGGAAATTAGAGAATTGCTTCCATTTACTATAGCACCAAGAACCATAAGATACCTGGGAATACACCTAACCAAAGAAGTAAAGGATCTGTACTGGAGGAACTACAGAATTCTCATGAAAGAAACCGAAGAAGACACAAAAAGATGGCAGAGCATTCCATGCTCATGGATTGGAAGAATAAACATTGTTAAACTGTCTATACAGCCTAGAGGAATCTATACTTTCAATGCCAGTCAGAGCAAAATTCCACCAGCATTTTTCAAAGAGCTGGAGCAAACAATCCTAAAATTTGTATGAAACCAGAAGAGACCCTGAATTACTAAGGAAATGTTGAAAAAGAAAAACAAAACTGGGGGCATCACATTGCCTGATTTCAAGCTCTATTAAAAAGCTGTGATCACCAAGACAGCATGGTACTGGCACAAAAACAGACACATAGACCATGGAATAGAGTAGAGAACCCAGATATGGACCCTCAACTCTATGGTCAAGTAATTTTTGACAAAGCAGGAAAAATATACAGTGGAAAAAGACAGTCTCTTCAATAAATGGTGCTGGGAAAATTGGACAGCTATGTATAGAAGAATGAAACTCAACCATTCTCTTACACCATTCACAAAGATAAATTTGAAATGGATAAAAGATCTCAATGTGAAGCCAGAATCTACCAAAATCCTAAAGGAGAACATAGGCAGTAATCTCTTCGACATTGGCCATAGCGACTTCTTTCAAGATATGTCCCCAAAGGCAAAGGAAACAAAAGAGAAAATGAACTTTTGGATCTTCATCAAGATCAAAAGCTTATGCATAGCAAAAGAATCAGTCAACAAAACAAAGAGGCAACCCACAGAATGGGAGAAGATATTCGTAAATGACACTACAGACAAAGGGCTGATATCCAAGATCTATAAAGAACTCCTCAAACTCAACACACATGAAACAGATAATCACATTAAAAAATGGGCAGAAGGGCGCCTGGGTGGCTCAGTGAGTTAAAGCCTCTGCCTTCGGCTCAGGTCATGATCCCGGGGTCCTGGGATGGAGCCCCACATTGGGCTCTCTGCTCAGCAGGAAGCCTGCTTACTCCTCTCTCTCTCTCTCTCTCTCTGCCTGCATCTCTGCCTACTTGTGATCTCTCAAATAAATAAATAAATAAATAAATCTTTTAAAAAAATGGACAGAAGACATGAACAGACACTTCTCCAAAGAAGACATACAAATGGCTAACAGACACATGAAAAAGTGTTCATTATCAGTGGCCATCAGGGAGATGCAAATCAAAGCCACATTGAGATAACACCTTACACCAGTCAGAATGGCCAAAATCAACAAGACAGTAAAAACATATGCTGGAGATGATGTGGAGAATGGGGAATCCTCTCACACTGTTGATGGGAATGCAAGTTGGTACAGCCACTTTGGAAAACAGTGTGGAGATTCCTTAAGAAATTAAAAATAGTGCTACCCTATGACCCTGCAATTGCACTACTGGGTATTTACCTCAAAGATACAGACATAGTGAAAAGAAGGGCTATCTGTACCCCAATATTCATAGCAGCAATTCCACAGTCACCAAACTGCGGATAAAGCCAAGATGCCCTTCAATAGACGAATGGATAAAGAAGATACGTTCCATATATACAATGGAGTATTACGCCTCCATCAGAAAGGATGAATACTCAACTTTTGTATCAACCTGGATGGGCTGGAGGAGATTATGCTGAATGAAGTAAGTCAAGCAAAGAGAGTCAATTATCATATAGTTTCACTTGCTTGTGGAGCTTAAGGAATAACATGGAGGACATGGGGAGATGGAAAGGAAAAGTGCATTGGGGGAAATTGGAGGGGGAGATGAGCCATGAGAGACTGTGGACTTTGAGAAACAAACTGAGGGTTTTGGAGGGGAGGGGGTTGGAAGGTAGGGTGAGCCTGGTGGTGGGTATTAAGGAGGGCCCGTATTACAAGGAATTCTGGGTGTGGTGCATAAGCAATGAATTTTGGAACACTGAAAAATAAAACAAAATAAAATTTAAAAAAAAAGTAATTGGGGGGGGGCACCTGGGTGGCTTAGTCAGTTAAGCATCTGCCTTTGGCTCAGGTCATGATCTCAGGGTCCTGGGATCCAGCCTGCATCAGACTCCCTGCTCACAGCAGCACAGAGTCTGCTTCTTTCTCTGCCCCACCCAACTCATGCTCACTCACTCACACTCTATCTCAAATAAATAAAATCTTTAAAATAAAAAGTCACTGAGAGAACTAAATAAGCTTAAGAAATATAGACAGTCTAACACATGGTAAATGGTCAACAAGTAGTAGCAATTAGCTAATTAACAATAAATTAAGATTTATTGTCTTTTTAAAAAATAATTATAATTTATTTGACACAGAGACAGAACACAAGCAGGGGGAGCAACAGGCAAGGAGAGAGGGAGAAGCAGGCTCCCTGCCGAATAAGGAACTTGAACCAGGGCTTGATCTCAAGATCCCAGGATCATGAGCTGAGTTGAAAGCAGATGCTTAACTGAGCCACCCGGCATCCCAAGAATGGCTGTCTTTGAGTAACTTAGTCAACAAGGGTGGCAGTAATATTCATCATTATCCCAGTGTTGAACATACCTAGGAGCAAAATCCCAACGGAAGCTACTTGACCACAGCTCGGGGCGGGGGTGTGTGTGTTCTAATTGCCCCAGCAACAAAGCAAATAATTCCTCCAAACAGCTGGGCAGCGCTTCAAACCACTATTAGCTACTCGGGACACGAGCACGTAGGGGATGGTTCGGGGTGCACATCAACTCGTTCACATAACAGAACTTAAAAATAGGTATTGGCAAGAAATTATTTCACTCTTAGATCTGGAATTAGGCTCCCTGGAAGACTGGAGGAAAAGACACCTAGAATATCCGCCAGGATGAAAATCCTACATATTAGCGATGAAGAAATTTTTCCATTACTTTCATGCTTCAACCAGCTCTGTTAAAAATAAATGTTGCCGATCACTGCACCTAAACCCCTTGTTGGCTGAAAGACACTTGCCCAAGTCACTGTACTATGTGTAATTTCTTTGTAGTGAGCTAGGTTTTGCGCCACCTGCAATTACTTGATTCCAGCAACAAAGCGATCTTTCCGGGTGCGCCTAAGTTCTAACATACAGAAGGATAACATCTTATGAATTTGCACAGCTTAGAAACGTCATGGACTGGATGACTCCATTCCCAGTTAGATTTTCAATGCCAGATGGTGATTCTGTGCTAAAAGATCAGGTAACCAGGCCCAACCACATGGATTGCAGAACGAGCCCTTTGGCCAAAAGCAGTGGGTTGCAGGTGGGCTGGAGTCCACACAGAGGTGTGCCAGGCTGGTTAGGCAACCAAAGACTGCACCTGCACAAAGGAGAAGGTGGGAGGCCACCGGAGTCTAAAGTCCTTTTTGAGTCCCATTCCCTGCCTTTACTCATTCACCAGAGGGGTGCTGAGCACGTGACGCCACAACACCCGAGGAGGGAATAGCAAGGAGGATTCAGGAGCCTCCCCTTTAGCATCTTGCAAAGGGGGCACGTGGCTGGTATCTGGCAGCATTTCTCACCTCCTTCTCAGAAGACAAGAAACACCTGGAGTGCACATTCCCAGCCCACACAGACCTTCTGAACCAGGAACTGCCAGGGGAAGAGTCTGAGGTCTGCACACACTTTGTACTGTAGTAAAGGATACATAAGGCAGAGTTCTGCAATTGTTGGTTTCTGATCATTTTCCCCCTGGTTTAATGGTTACCTTGGCTAAACAACTAACCCCAAAAGCTTCTCTCTCTGCTACTCTGCATCACATCACTCCTCTGGGTTTTCGTTTTAAAAATAAAAATGGTATATATTTTAGGCATAAAACACAAGGACTTTATATACATATATGAAGTGATTACTAGAGTCAACCTAATTAGGCCTGCCTCGGGCTCACACTAAGGATTTTCAGCGTATACCTGAGAAGAGTTTTGAGCAGGGAAGTGACCTACATTTACATACAGGATCACTTCGCTTGGCCCATGGAGAACGGATTGAAGGAGAGCAGGAGTGGATGTCAGTGGAAAAGAGGGTATTACTGGAGTTAAGAAGAGACAGGTAACACCTGTTCACTGGACAACGTTGAGGTATGAGCAGAAGTTAAAGCCAGTGGGCTTCAAGGGGGGTTAGGTGTGTCAGGGGAAGGCAGGGATCGAAGGTTATCCAGACTTCTGGTCTAAGAAATTCAAAGGATACTGGTGACGTTTACTAAAGAAAGAAACCCTGTAAGAATTGGGAGGACTTGTGTGATATGTTGGTGGAGAGGTGCGTGTGACATACCCAGGTGGAGAGGGACTTGGATAGATGGGTCTGGAGCTCAGAATGGTCTGGGCGGGAACTGTTTAGTAGTATGTATTTGGATAGAGATGGAAATGAAACCTAAGGACTTGGACAAGATCAGGGGCTCAGAGAAATTACGGTATTAGAAGAGTAGGTCTAGTCCTGAGCCCTGAAGACAGCTACCACTTACCACCAGAGCGGAGGAGAGGACAAGGAAACTGGTCAGACATAGGAGTGGGGGAGCGGGCTCCAGGATTCTCTATCCCCTGGTCTTTATGGCCTGGGTAGTCTCCTCCCACATGGAACAGGGCTAACCTGTGTAGCCAATACACAGGTATTGTGGAAATGACAGTGCACAACTGAGGTAGCGGCTATAAAACCTTTTAAGACTTCAGAGAGACATGAGGGGGTGCCTAAAAATGTTGTTCAAATAATAAAACTTTTAAGAGTCTTAAGGCTATTGTCCCTCAGCAGCCTGAGCAGAAGCCCAAGGTAGAAAAGGACTTATCTCAAAGAAATTTGTGGGTGTGACCTTTGCTAATGGAGTGAGGTGGAGCAAGACTCCCAGGAGACACAGTGTTCAAAATAACTACACTGGCAGCACACTACCAGCTTGGACTGAAAAAAGACACACTACAAAATGTAAAGAGGCCTTTGGACCTCCCATACTCTACTGGGTGATAGCAGGCTGAGAAAGCGACGTACGTGTGAATACGGGCTACCTTTTATGGAAAAGGAAAGATGACTCCGAAGATGGAACCAGGAGCCCAGCCTCCAAGGTGGCCCTCAACATTCCCCATCTTCTGGTATTCACACCTTTGGGTATGTCCTTCCCACACTGAATACGACGGCCCTGTGTAAGGAGTCTATTGTGAAGTGACAGTATGTCACCTTTGAGGACAAATCATGAAAGACATTGTACCTTCCAGCATGCTCTCTTGGATTACCCGCTCTGTAGGAAACCAGGTACCATGTCAGGACATTCAAGCAGTCTGATGGAGATGCCTACATGGTGAGGAACTGAGCCTCCTGCCAATCATGTGGATTGCCTCCAATCATGTGGATAAGCCATTGTGTGTGTGTGTGTGTATGGGGGGGGTGGTCCTCTGGCTTCAGTCAGGCTTCCAGATGACTGTAGTGCCACATTATGATGAGATGACCCTCACGAGGGACCCCATGCAAGACCAACCCAGTTCAGCTGCACCCAAGTGCCTGACCCATAAAAACTGGGATATAAGGTTTATTGTTTTAGGATATGTCCTGGGGGTGATTTGTTAAGATATGGCTTAGGGTAATCTGTAGTAGGTCTTGAAGTAATACAAGAGATAATTAATATAAGGAAAGAGACCAAGAATGAGTTCATCAACAGTGAATGAGCCGTTTCAAGGAGAGCGTGGACAATGGTGTCAAATGTTGCAGCATAGCCAAATCCCTCATGCCTGGATGCCAACAGACCCCGTCTAGCCATCCTGAATCTCATGAGTATCTCTTGATCGTAGAAAACAACAAAACCAATCAAAACTCCACTGTACTCAGTGTACTTAGTGTAAGAAAACTAAGAAGTACCTATCATTCTTTTAAAGGACTTCGTTCAAAACATGATTTGAAAGTCTGCAATGCCTCTCAATGACCGTGGATAAGCTGAACTTACCCACTCTCTCAGTGACCTCGTGTGGGCACACCATGCCATTACTGGGCTCTAAGTCGGCCTGACCTGTAGCACCTGGACTACTGGGTATGCTGCAAGCGCTCACACAAGGTGACACGAGACTAAAGCAAAATCTTAAGACAGGGGTGTCTGGTGGCTCGGTCGGTTAAGCATCCAGCTCTTTTGATTCTGGCTCAGGTCATGATCTCGAGTCGTGAGATCCAGCCCCATGTCAGGCTCCGCGCTGGGTGTGGAGCCTACTGGAGATTCTCTCCCTACCTCTCCCCTGTCAGAAAACAACTTTAGAAAAGACTCCAACAACATTTTATCAAAAATGAACACTACCACTACCTCATAGTGATGTTGTAATTTATATCTTAAAAGTATTTTCACGACATCTTATTTTGTGCTCACAACAAACCCTGTGAGCTGGGTGGTGGGTCTGTAAAAAAGGCAAAGACAAGTCATTCCTATTTACCGAGTGAGGAAACTAAGAGGCTTCAGATACTGGACTAGGGTCACACAGTATCTTCATTCATGGTGCAGGTCTTCTGGTGTCAAGTTGAGCACTTTTCCCCAAACACCCAGGCAGCATTTACCAGGGAGGATTCCTCGAGCTTCCTCTTTCTACAAATAATCCCAACATGACTCTAACGTAACCTTCTGCAACGATTTATCTGCCTTGGGCTTTAATGCTGTCTTTTCTGAAGCTGGAACCATGGAACGGGTAAAGGTTCTTTGTCTTCCTTTCGCTTTGGTTCCTGGGCACCTTGAATGTCTTCCCCAGCAGTCCTCAAGAGTGGCGAGACAGCAACGCCATTGCTCAAAACATCCTTCACCAGAAGCTGCCTTCCGACAACCCAAGTCCTTCCAGGAAGAGAAACCAGTCTATCGGTTGAGAGTTATGTTTCATTTTTAAATTCCAAACATCATCTGCTTCATCATCTTCCTTAATCACATTTGTAGCTGCTTCCTAAATTTCAATGTACGCTTAGAGACCTAAACTTTACAAATACTGAGTATATTCAAATGTGCTTGCTGTGGACTCAGAAGGCTTACCACAAAGACCTTCTGGAAAGGTGAGTGGCACCAGCAGCCTCTGAACAGAATTCCCCTGAGGAAGAAAACCCTCACATGGAATGCATAGCAACGATATTAAAAACACTGGCTTGTGTGTGTAGAGTGGCACTTTACAGGTCTTGTCTAATTTAATCCTCAAAAGAATCCTATGAGGTCAGACAAAGTTCTGTTTAAAAATCAGACACTGTCACGTGGTCACACGGGTGTAACACCTTTATATCCTAAAGGGCAAAAAATAATTCCTAAATCCTAATGCCTCTCAGCAGCCACCATCTCCTCAGAGGGTTGGTCTGTAGGGATCTGACCCAAATTTGGTGTTTTTCACACATTTTCAAGCCTGTGTTTTGCCATTCCCCATCAGTGCACATTTTATTCTATTTTCAGTGGATGCAGAGTGTTAGGGAACAGAAATAAGTGCATTTTTGGCTCAGAGACACTCGAGACATTTCCAGATTTCCTCAGTCTGCCTCCAAGGCTCCAATGCCACTTCTATCATACTCATCTAAAAGAGGATACAAGAAACTACATCTCAAACTTGTCTTTGCTTCTAATTTTCTCCCATCAGGATCAGTGTAAGAAGGTAAGAAATGAAGACCTGATCTATTCTGAAGTAGCAATTAGAAGAGCCAAAATTTGCTACCAGAGATCTGTGTCTATCCACCTAGGTATCTATACAGATACATTTACATCTATAGATATTTTAAACCTGTATTTCTTGAAAACCACCTCAGCAAGTGTGATCAGCTTACTTCTAGTTCCCGCACAGTGACAGAACCACAGAGGTAGGCAGCCATGTGAGAAATGCTAGAGCCAGGAGTAAGACCATCAGCCAATCCCAAAGAAGACATTCAGAGTCACGATTCCCAGGACTTCTGCCATGACCATGGGCTTTAAACCATTCTACTACTTCCTGGAGGTCAAATGGCTGAGCCTCGTAACCGAGCTCCTTCTTGGCCTTCTCTAGGCTAAAGTAATGTGTGATGCCAGTTTTGTAAACTTCTGCGCGGGTGAGGAAGGGCTGGAAGTTGTAGAGTTGACCCAAGATGGTGTGAACCACTTCTGTCAGGAACGCAAAGCAGTAGATGAGGGTCAGCGGCAGGCGGACAGATGGGAACGGGTAGCCTAGGCCCTCAACCAAAGGCCGGAAGAACTCGAAGTTGTTCACAGGCCTGCCATCTGAAATGAAGTAGGGCTGCCCAGAGGCAATGTGGCCCTTGCCAGCTTTCAGAGCCTCTGAGGCCAGAATATGAGCCTGTACCAAGTTATCCACATGGACAAATTCAACCAGGCTCCCAGGATCCCCATACACAAACTTGAACAGACCCCTCTCGATGTAGCTCACTATCCTGGGAAGGTGCCTCTGTTCTCCAGGCCCATAGATGCCAGCCGCCCGCAGAGCACAGGTTCGTAAGACGCCATCACTTCTGACCAGGCTGGTACCATTGGCCTCCAGCACCTTCTTCTCTGCAATAGATTTGGTCCGAGAGTAGTGATCGGGATGGAGGTGAAGAGGTAGGTAAGGCAGAGACTCATCTCCATTTCTGATAACTTGACCTCCAAAGATGACATTGAAAGTGCTGGTGTAAACGATTCTTGGTACCCCTCTCCTCCTGCAGACCTGGAGGATGTTGTCTGTGCCCCCAACGTTGACTTCTTCAATCAGGCTCCGATTCAGCTGCTCCCGCCCGGACATGCCGTAAGAGGCAACATGGAACACACACGTGACATCCACATCCTCGAAGGCTTTCTCCACGGCAGAGAGGTGGCGAATGTCTCCACGGATAAACTTGATTCCCTCGGGAATGGAATGAACGGGGCTGCTGATGTCAAACAGAATCACATGAAATCCTTTCTGGCTCAGAGCACAGCCCAGGCTGAAATGAGAAGCAAGTCAGATCGAATCACTGGTAAGCTATGCCTGAGGAAAAGTGCGTAAGATAATTTTACCAATTGATGTAGGGCTGATCCACGTCTTCTAGGCTTATCCTGAGTCCCTCCCCTTACATGCTCACAGGTGCAACCCTTACTTCTGTAAGTAAATATGCAAAGATTCAAAACTGGGGAGCCACACATCTCCTCGGATTATACTGAGAAGCTTGATCTTCTGATACCATGGCATCTACATGTTCCATATTTCCCCCTCTGTTTTAGAAACTACCACCTGTTCTTTGGCATATTTATGAATGATAAAGTTGCAAAAGAATAACTATTATTGTCACATGATTTGGTGACACCAGTTATCTCCCTAATTTGATATGTTTACAAAGAATTTGTCTTAAAGTAGAATACATCTGTAGTTCCGAATTTCAGCAACCACACAGTGGGCAACCTAATTCATTTCTGGTTTAACACTATTTCAACATGTAGAAGCTGATACTGTATTAATGTCAGCAACTATCAGGGAAATAATTCCATGGGCATGGGTGACTGAGGCACTGACCGGAAACCAAAATAGCCACCTCCTCCGGTAATGAGGACAGTTTCCTTTGGGGATTTTTGGAAGTCCATGTGTGGCAGTCAAAAGATCACTGGACCTGTAAGAAAGAAATATGCAACAGTGTTACTCAACCCTTCCGAGCCTACTGCTACATCAAAAAAGGGGCGCTGATGATAAGCTCAGAGGCTTACAAAGCCCCAGCAAAAAGCCCTATACGATGGGCTCTCCATGACCCCATTTCTCCAATCACCTAATCTTCAAGCTCTAGAGTCTGGTGATGGGCTGTTCTATTACGTTTCCACATACCATGATTACCCCTCTCAAGGGCACAGGGTTGCAAAAAGCCTGACAAGTTCTTCCGGCTGAGCGTGCTAAGGACATCAGATGGCCGGGAAAGCTAACCAGTCCATCTTGCAGCAATCGGTTGGTGGGAAGGCCACTGAAGCTATTTCCAAACACAGTGCATGTCAGTCAGAGACACTTCACCCCTGACTTCTTCCCTTCAACATTTAGGTCTGCTTGAATGTCATCTGCTCAATCAGAGACGCTCGAGCTCTCCTCACCTTCAATATTGCTTTGTTTCTTCATGGTACATTTCGCAACCTAACATTATCTGTTGACTTTTCCTTTAACCACTGCTCTCCTTCCAACAGAGCGTTAAGTTCCGTGAGAACTAAGACCGTCTACCTTTTCCACTGGGGAGTCTGGACCACCACCTATCACGTCGCAGACGCTCAACCAGTATCCGGTCAAATTACGGAGGACGGGGACCACTGTGAAATACACCCAGCTCAGTAAGACCATGGGCTCAAGTGACACAGAGCCCCGAGGTGTCTAAGACTCATCATCAGGTTTGTCAAGAAACACTGCAATTTTCATTTAACTTCTCTTCTAACAGATTCTGGGTCATGGGATGAAAACAACTAAGAGTTAAATGAGACAGAATCCCTGCTCTCTGGAAGTTAGGATGGAGAGAGAGCCTTTTGCAAATACCTAAACTATGAGGCCAAAGGAGAAAATAAGATTATTTATACGACGGTGTAAACACGGTGTAAACAATGTACTGTGGGAGTACCTGGGTGGGTGTCGGGAGAAATCTGGAGGGTGTCTGAGAGAAGACTTCACTGAGGGGTGAATCAGGACAGCAGGGAGTTCTCGGTGGGCTGAGACCCCCAGGCAAGTTACCACATGCTGAGGGAGCATCATTAAGGAAAGGAACACCAACAGGCAGGCCATATGGTGGGTCTGTGGCTGGTAGGCAAACTGAAGCCAAAGCAGGGTGCTGGTGTTTAAGGTGGGAAGGAGGGCCTGGGGCCACCTCTGAGTTCCTGGATGGGTGGGGGGTGGGGTGGGGAGTGTACATTCTATTCTGTGAGCAGCTGAAAGCCTTTTATGTTTACTGAACAGGCCTGTTCCCTTTGGTCCTTGCTAAAGGTCAAGCTCTTCCTGGAGGGAGGGAGTCTGGAAACAGTGAAGAATCTCAGGTAAAGGTGATGGGACTGGGCTAGAGGCTCATCTGTGAGAAAGAAATGCCAGGGAGCAGCGCTGACAACAGGACGGGAGCTGGCGAGGGACTTACAGCCCAGTGGGCAGCGTCCAGGTAAAGTCTGAAGTGTGCAGTCATTCACTGAAATAGCACACACAGGTGTTTCAAAATGTTCCATTTGGTTAACAGATGTTCTATTTTGATTAACAGGATGCCAGATAACAAAGTTGAAGATATTCTTAATATCGCCACAAGCATTCCATGAGAAGGGATTCAGAAAATGCACCAGGCCTCAGAGTCCATTTAAGAAAACTGAGACAGGTTAAAGCCTCTGCCTTCGGCTCAGGTCATGGTCTTAGGGTCCTGGGATCGAACCCCACATGGGCTCTCTGCTCGGCAGGGAGCCTGCTTCCTCCTCTCTCTCTGCCTGCCTCTCTGCCTACTTGTGATCCCTGTCTGTCAAATAAATAAATAAAATCTTAAAAAAAAAAAAGAAAGAAAGAAAACTGCAACAGAAATTCTTCCTAATCTCTAATTATTCTTTGTTTTTAAAACTGCACATTCCGGTGCAGTCACAGGACCACAATGTGGTGATTGTGCACATGGGCACATCAGTCACGCTGGGAACGTACCAGTTCAAATTATTAACGCGTCAGAGTACCTGCCAGGTCTACTCACGTTACTCCTCATTACCCTGAACTCATTCCATAATGATCTGAAGCAAGAACTTGGATACTGACCTGATCAGGACGGTCAGGCAAGAAAGGTGTCGATGAGTAAGGAAAAAGCAATGATTAGCAAGACAAACAGCAAGGAAAAGAAGCCTAACCACCAGGGGGGCAAAACCCAGCTCCTCCCTCCCTAGCTCCCTGTATCAATAAGCACAGAAAAAAAATGCAGTAGACACGTTTCTCAGAAAACTGCAAGGTACTCCTCAGAACACTATGCCGCAAGGGAGAAGAGCAGACACCCTTTTTCTTCAACCAGCTGCCTGATTTTTACCCACTTTATGGCTTCTCCTTTATTAATTAGTTACCATCTGATTCCTGCGGGGGCTGGGCACTCATGCCACCGTTGATGTTGATGATGTTGATAGTCACAATCGCTTTAAGGCTCTTTCAAAACCCAGCTTCGTGACTAACCGCCTTCCTCTGGGTGGAGGGTAGAAGGTCACATCTGACCTGAGCACTCGTTCTAGTGGATATGGGTTAAAGTTAAGTACATGATCGAGGAAAAGGAATCTTAATTACAAACAGGAAAAAATGAAATTTAAATCCGCCTGACCTCTTGATAATACTAAGATAAAAGTGAGGGTAATAAAGTTGATATCGCACAGGGAAGTTATGAGAAAACTCATAAAAATGACTATGGGTACTTTAGATTTACAAAGACCTAATTAAATGCTAAAGATCAGTAATAAGAACCTTAGATTACCCACACAGCTCCTTTATCCCTGGAGTTCGAGTATCATGATGAGGCTACTAACCCTCTGGTATTATAATGCAATATACAAATCTACGTGCCCCTGGAGCCCAGAGCAGAAAGGAGAATGGAAGACTGCTTTCATAAAAATAAAATTTTACTGTGTTTGCTTCAAGGATGATAAAAACAGCTTCAAGTGGTTTAACTCTGTGGTGGTATGTTTTAAATTACTATGCAAGTACTACCTAGAGGCAAAACGGAACAGTGTTCTTCCTGTATCGAGATCAGGAAAATACACTGAGGCCAGACGGTTTAGAAATAGTGGTTCAAATTCCATTCGGGATCCGAAAACTATTCGTGCTTAATATCAAGCAGTTAAAACTATAAAGATTAAGTTAGTAAAGATAAGGGGAGTAACTCTGACACAGGTAAAAGAGATGTGAGGTGTACAACCTAAAAGGCCAGATACACTTGGGAAGAAAATTAGCTGAGGGCATAGTGCTACGTGGAAAGTCCATATACCCCAGGGGGACAGCATCATGGTGACCCAAGGCTGGGGGCTGGGTGAAATAAGATGTTGGTCAAGTGTACACATTTCCAGTAAGGACAGAATGAGTTCTGGGGTCCCAATACATAGCAGTATACCAGACTACAGCCCACAACACCCTACTACATACTTGAAAGTTGACAAGCCTAGAACCTTAAGAGCTCAGCGCAATGCGCGCACGCGCGCGCGCGTGCGCGCGCGCGCACACACACACACACACACACACACACACACAACACTAATTATGTGAGGTGCCTGAGATGTTGACAAACCTTACTGTGATCATCATTTCACAGTATAACAAACCATCACATTGCACACCTTAAAACTACAGAGTTATGGGACGCCTGGGTGGCTCAGCAGGT
This sequence comes from Mustela nigripes, assembly GCF_022355385.1. Lineage (NCBI taxonomy): Eukaryota > Metazoa > Chordata > Mammalia > Carnivora > Mustelidae > Mustela > Mustela nigripes. Next base: position 53,671,297 of record NC_081573.1, read on the forward strand.
TAAAGCCCCTGCCTTCAGCTCAGGTCATGGTCTCAGGGTCCTGGGATCGAGCCCCACATTGGGCTCTCTGCTCAGCGGGGAGTCGGCTTCCCCACCCCACCCCCTGCCTGCCTCTCTGCCTACTTGTGATCTCCGTCTGTCAAATACATAAATAAAATCTTTAAAACAAACAAACAAACAAACAAACTACAAGTTATGTCAATTATCTCCATTAACTGGAAGGAAAAAAAAATCTTAAACTCCTCACCCAGAACTGGTTCTCAGTGGCTGCGCTAGTGGCTGAGCTAGACCCAGGGCTTGAAGCCAGATGGGCAGCACTCCCCAGCCTAGGTTTTTTGTTTGTTTTTTGATATTTACTTCTTTCGGGGGGGGGGGGGGGAGGGAGAGGGGGATGGCGCTGGGGCAGGGGGGAGGAGCGAGAGGAGGAGAAACTCAAGTAGACTTTGCACTGAGTTCAGAGCCCACGCAGGGCTCAGTCGCACCACCCCCAGTTCAGAGCGCAGGGACCGAGAGTCCAAACGCACTGCGCCCCCCACGGGCGCCCGCGAACCCCCAAGGCTGGGCTCTTCGGGAGGCGAGGGGCCGCCCCCGGGGCTGGGGCCATGCGGCGGGCCATTACCTGCCACCTTCACAGCGTCCGTGACGGCCGGCACCTGTGCCGCTACCACGCACCGCTCGCCCCTGACGTTCTGTTCAAATTTCCCTCTTTACAAGACAGACGTTCAGTGTGAGCGCGAACCTCACATTCCCACTCGGGATGGGGAACCAGCAGCGCCGGCCCCCAGGGCAGGTGGGATTCCCAGGACCCCTGGGAGGAGAAGGAACCGGCACGTCCAGCCAGACGGGCCTGCGGGGAACTCGGGGCCGGCGCTGCTCTGGTAAAACAAACAAACAAACAAGGAAAAACAAAACAGAAGCCAGCGGCCGGGGCCCGTTCTCGGAAGCCGCGGCGCTCCGCGAGTCCGACCGGGAGCTGGGAGGGGGCGGGGGTTCCCGCCATCACCGGGGCGCCCTCCTCGGCGCCTGCCCCCCCCCCCCCCGGCCCCGCCCCCGCCCCGCAAGCCCCGGGCCGGCCGCCGCGCGCAGCCGCTCTCGGCGCCCCCCGCGCCCCCGCCCCCGCCCCCGCCCCCGGCGCACTCACGGCGGCGCCCGCCGGCAGCACCCGCGCACCGCGACCGGCCACAAGCCCAGGCCTCGCGAGCCCGCCGCCGCCGCCGCCCCCGCGCCCGGCCCGCGGCGGAGCCACTTCCGGCCTCTCTAGGAAGGCGGGAGGCCTCGGCGTCTCTACGATGCGCAGGTTTCCCGTCGGTGCGCACCCGCGCTGGGCCGCTCGCTGGGCCGGGGTTGCTCCCCGAATGTCCCCTGCGTGCCCCGTCCGACTGTTGCAGCTTCAGGGGGCACGTCTACGCTTACCGCCACCTCCAATTTCGGCTTTTAGACGTCTGCCTCCGTCTTTGTGTACCCACAGTGCGGAGCACAGTGCCTGGTTAATGCGGGGAAGGGTGGGGAGGGTGTCTCAGCCCGGTCAGGAGGGCTTGGATGGCTGATGGCTGTTGGGGGGAAGGATGACGATGAGGCTCCCGAAGACTCCTGAATATTCACTCTGCATGTCTCTTTTTAACCCTCCATCTCCGAGTTTCCACATTTATGTGTGTCCGTATGTTTTCCGGGTGTCCCTGATTTTCCCAGTTCCAGTAGGTGTGAAGGGGTGGCAGTGGGACACCAGGTGTGTCTGCTGCACGCCGGAATCCTGTAAGGCTGTGCGTTTAAAGGATGCTCCACACCGAGGTGGCTGAGGAGTGGGCTTTCTCTCCAGTCGCTGTTATTTCCTTGGGCACAGCTCCTCAAATGTCTCCTGGGAAAGTGGCTTATCATATGAGCCCTGAAGAATGAGTAGGAGGTGGCCCAAGAAGAGAAGAAAGGAACATTTTGGTGGAAGATGTAATGGTAAATGCGTGGAGTCGAGATGGAGTTTGCTATGTCTGAGGAATGGACAGGTGCTGGGTAGGTCTGTGCTATGATACGGTTCTGCATGCTACTCAGGTACTGGGGCTTCCTTAGGGCTCTGCTGTGGTTTCAGGAAACTGCGGCATCTGAAAAACTTTGTCCTGATACACTTGGTGGACTTCCTTGTGTCCCTCGAGATCGTTTCTCCAGGAGGCCACACTTTCGGGCTTGGCGGTTTTCAAACAGCATATGTTGTGATCAGCTAGGACATGTCATGACTAATGTCTTACCTAGAGTACAGTAGTGAGCGTGAAGCAAAGAATAGCTTCCCTTTCTAGTCTTTAGACTTAGAGGAAGTACAGCAAGGAGGTAAGAAACAGACCTTGCAGTCAGAGTAGTGGGGATTTGAACGCCAGCTCTGCATGGAGGGGTCCTGAACTGATGAGATGAGGTGAGGTCTGTGTCCCCCGCAGATACCCCCTGGGCAATGTTACCTGCTCTTGGTTACAGATCACCCTCAAGACAACATGTGCAAAATCTGCACAGGAACGTTCCCGTCTGCATTATTCACAGTAGCTCCAGAAGAGAAACAGTCCAAATGTCTATCAACGGGTGAATGGATAGATAAAGCATGATAAACCCGTACAAACAGAATATTATCCAGCTGTAAAAAGCAACCAAGTACAGACCTTCCTTGACATACAATGGGGTTATGTCCCGAGAAAGCCATTGTAGGTTGAAAATAAAATAGGTCAAAAATGCATTTACGACACCTAACCTATTGAATATCATTGCTTAGCCTAGCTCACTAGGCTAAATGCACTCAGAATCCTTCCACTAGACTATAGTTGGGCAAAATCATCTAATGCAAACCCTGTTTGATAATAGAGTGTTGAGTATCCTGTGTCATTTATCAAATACTGTATGGAATGTGAAAAACAGAATGGTTGCAAGTGGCTCGCTTGTTTATCCTTGGGATCCTGTGGTGGACGGAGACCTTTGGCTCACTGCAGCCCAGCATCACAAGAAAGGGTCATCCTAAATATTGCTGACCTGGGGAAAAGATCCATATTCCAAATTCCAGATTCGAAGTGCAGTTTCTACGGAAGGCGCATTGCTTCTTCACCATGGTAAAGTTGAAAAATCACAGGTCGAACCATCCTAAGTCGTAGGTCTGGGGCCATCCGTACTGATACATGTTACAACATGGATGAACCTAGGAAAACCGAGCTCATGTTCCTATTGGCCAGTTTCAGAAGCCGGTCACAAAAGACCGCACATTTCATGATTCATCTATATGAAATGGCCAGAGTAGGCACATCCGTAGAGACAGAAAGCAGCTTGGACGTTTAGGATGCCACAGGAATGAGTGCTAATGGGAATAGGGTTTCTCTCTACAGTGATGCAATATGGTGATTGTACAGCTCTGTGAACATTAACATCCACGGTTTGTAAATCATGCTTTCCAGGGGTGGATTTTATGATATGTGAATCATAGAGCCCAATAAAACTGTTATTTTAAAAAGATTATACCATGAGCCTGGGTGGCTCAGTTGGTTAAGTGCCTGCCTTTGGCTCAGGTCATGATCCCAGAGTCCAGGGATTGAGTCCCTCATTGGGCTCCCTGCTTGGGGGGAGGGGCTGCTTCTCTCTTCCTTCTCTCACAAATAAATAAATAAAAGCTTTAAAAAAATAAGACTACACCTACAATAATGTCCATTTTTTTGGTATTCCATATGTCTTATTTTAAATTTATTTTTTATTTTCAGCATAACAGTATTCATTATTTTTGCACCACACCCAGTGCTCCATGCAATCCGTGCCCTCTCTAATACCCACCACCTGGTACCCCGACCCCCCACCCCCCGCCCCTTCAAAACCCTCAGATTGTTTTTCAGAGTCCATAGTCTCTCGTGATTCACCTCCCCTTTCAATTCCCCTAACTCCCTTCTCCTCTGTAACTCCCCTTGTCCTCCATGCTATTTGTTATGCTCCACAAATAAGTGAAACCATATGATAATTGACTCTCTCTGCTTGACTTATTTCACTCAGCATAATCTCTTCCAGTCCCCTCCATGTTGCTACAAAAGTTGGGTATTCGTCCTTTCTGATGGAGGCATAATACCTCATAGTGTATATGGACCACATCTTCCTTATCCATTCATCCATTGAAGGGCATCTTGGTTCTTTCCACAGTTTGGCGACCGTGGCCATTGCTGCTATAAACATTGGGGTACAGATGAACTTTTGGGACTTCATCAAAATCAAAAGCTTCTTCACAGCAAAGGAAACAGTCAAGAAAACAAAGAGGCAACCCACGGAATGGGAGAAGATATTTGCAAATGACAGTACAGACAAAAGGTTGATATCCAGGATCTATAATGAACTCCTCAAACTCAACACACACAAAACAGACAATCATATCAAAAAATGGGCAGAAGATATGGACAGACACTTCTCCAATGAAGACATACAAATGGCTATCAGACACATGAAAAAATGTTCATCATCAGTAGCCATCAGGGAGATTCAAGTTAAAAATACATTGAGTTATCATCTTACACCAGTTAGAATGGCCAAAATTAGCAAGACAGGGAACAACATGTGTTGGAGGGGATGTGGAGAAAGCGGAACCCTCTTCCACTGTTGGTGGGAATGCAAGTTGGTGCAGCCTCTTTGGAGAACAGTGTGGAGATTGCTCAAGAAATTAAAAATAGAACTTTCCTATGACCCTGCAATTGCACTCCTGGGTATTTACCCCAAGGATACGGATGTGGTGAAAAGCAGGGCAATAATGTCCGTTTTGTTGCAATTGCAATTTCATTCGAGTAGGAGAGAACAGGATGGCCAGTCATCCCGGACATGCCCACAGAATCATGTCATAGATGACCAGATCAATACAGGGAAGAGATGAGGGGGCCCTGCCTTAGAGAAATAAGCATCCTTCTCCTTTCCACCATCCCCATGTGACAGCTTTGCCCACGGGACCCTCCTCCCCCCTTCCTCTTTCTCAGGGCAAGGAGAAAAGACTATAAACCAATGAGCAAAAGTGGGGTTTGAATAATAAATGGCTTCCAATTAGCTGCATTGAAAACCGAGAGTCGACCTGTATCAATTTTCATGATCAAATTACTTCATTTTGTCTCTCTTCTAACTGGTAGGGTAATTTTATGCCAGGATTATTTTAGTCACTCTAATTACGCAGGCATCAATATTTAGTGGGTGTCTACCTAACCCTCAGCAGACCCAAAGGGGCTCCTCCCTCAGAGAGCGCGGCAGGTCAATGTCATTTGAATAGGCATGCACAGTACAGAAAGGAAGTTCCTCTGATCTCGCCCTCCTCGCTTGTAAGGAACATTCAGGTGCTATTTCTCGAGAGAGCAATGTGTATCCTATTCAGCAGCATCAACAAAACTAAAGGCAGTCCTCTGAGTGTGACGAGTTCATTCGGTGACACTGAATGCAATCCCTGCACAGATGTTTCATCAGGCATTCAGTTATGCAAGACAAAATTCACCAGTTGTTTAGATTTTCCTTTTTTGCAAGGAACCTTTCCTCACCAGTTGCCTAGTATTTGAATTTCGGTCACAGACAGTATCACTCGTCCCCTCTTCCTTTGGAACGCCATCTCCTTTGACTAACCCTGTCCTATTCACACCAGTCTCCGTCTCCTCCTCCCCTTCCCCTCCCTCCTCACCCCTCCTCTCCATCTTCTTTCTTTGCCTCCTTTGAACTTTCTTCCTAGCTCTTAACTAGCTACAACCCAAGAGTCAACCTCCAGCTTTCTTTCCTTCTCCATCCACATCCTTTGCCTGAAAGAACTCTTTAGTTATCTTGGTTTCAACTCTTAACCCTGCACAGGGGACCCCCAGACGTACATGATCTTGCCCCTGGGAAGTATTTATGGGGACATCCACCTATGTGAACCTCACGTGCACAGGTGCACTGCTTGTCTCCAGCAGCACCTGACATTGGCTGTGTTATTGTGACACCCGCTTCTCGTCCTTCATTCCTGTATCTATTTACCTTTGCCTTGGCAAGTGTCTCAGACTCAGTCTCTCTTTCCATTCCTTCTGCTTCCTTTCTATCTTCCTGATGGCTTCCTGATAAGAGTAGTACCCCAGAGTGCTGGAGGGGTAATCTTGGCCATCTTCAGAGTGTATGTCTTAGAGACAATCCATCCTGAGGCCAGGCCACAGAGCTCCCTACTCACTGCCTTCTTCTCCTCCCGTGGTCCAAAAATGCCCCTCCCTAGAGTCCTGTGGAGTGAATCGAAGCTGAGCGAGAGCCCCAGGTCCAAGAGGAGGACACAAAATGGGACAATGCTAGGGCACCTCGTGGACCACAGGACTTGGGAATGTGGAGGGAGAGAGAAAGTGGGGAGAGGTTCCTGCCGCTCCGTGGGGTGGCTCTGTGGAGTGGCCGCCATTCTTCCACTTGGAGGCGTCTTGTTTAACGAGGTGTCCTCAGAGTTGGGTCAATAAAAACAGTTAATTTCAATACAAATGCCGAACTGTGAATGTCGTATTTTTGCTAAAACGCTTTAATCTTATCAAGTGTCTTCAATATATTTTATAGCAACTTTATAACCGATTTACCTTGTTCAACTGAGGAAAGGAGTTCCTCATACAACTGGCAAAGCCATTCCACCTTGCCAAGTCCATCAGCCAAATCAAAGTACGCGAGTTCTTTCCGAGTTATATGCCCCTAGTAATATTTCATGATCAGCTGTTCAGAAAAAAAAAAAAAAAAACAATTTCATATTTCATTCCTTAAAAGACTTTATTTATTTATTTGAGGGAAAGAGAACAAGTACTCGAGCATGGGGGAGGGGCAGAGGAGCCAGCCATGAAGAAAATAGAAGATAACAGCACATGTGTGTTCTTTGTGGACATCAAGGCTAACCAGCACCAGATCGGTCAGGCTGTGGAGCAGCTCTAGGACTCTGATGTGGCCAAGGTCAACATCCTGACCAGGCCCGATGGAGAGAAGAAGGCATGTTATGTTCAACTGTTTCTTGACGATGATGTTTTGGATGTTGCCAACCAAATTGGGAGCATCTAAACTGAGTCCAGCTGGCTGAATCGAAACACAAGCTTTTTCACCAAAAAAGAATAAAAATTTTTTTAAATAAAAAAGATCCCCGGGGCGCCTGGGTGGCTCAGTGGTTAAAGCCTCTGCCTTCGGCTCAGGTCATGATCCCAGGGGCCTGGGATCGAGCCTCACATCAGGCTTTCTGCTCAGCAAGGGGCCTGCTTCCCTTCCTCTCTCTCTCTGCCTGCCTCTCCGCCTACTTGTGATCTGTCTGTCAAATAAATAAAAATCTTAAAAAAAAAAAAAAAGATCCCCAACCTCCCTTTCCCTCCCAATAATGTCACAATCACATGTTCATAGAGTTAGGACATGGACGTCTCTTTTTGGAGCCACTATTCACTCTACTACACTGATGTACATGATTCTTCCATCCCTCCCTCTCTGTCAGGTCCAACTTTCAGGTCGTTAAAATTAGGAGGAACTTTGCTACTGTTGACCTTAGTGCTACCAGAAAAGACAAGTGGAGTTTCACACTGAGCTCAGAATGGTAGAGAGAAGCAGTGACTGACAGGAGGCAGAAGGAACTATGAGAGGGTAGGTCCCTAGGATCTCGAAGGAATCTAGGCAAGGCTCTTGAAGGAATCTACACAAGGTTCTGATGATCCAGGCCACAGGACGGGGCGTGCAAGCCAGTCTTATCTGAATCCTGAGGAGGAGCTTCCTGCTGATATCTGTCTTATAAGGACATAAAATGTGATCATACTATATATCACATAAAATGTGATCATACTATATATAGATCAAAGATACTATATATCTTTGATCTCTCCTTGATCAAAAAATATTGCAAACGTTTTCTCAAGTCATTAAGTATTCTTCAACAAAATGATTTTTAATGGCCGTATAGCAGTCCGTCAGATAAAAGTACCGTAATTGATATAACAAATCCTTTACGGTTAGCCATTTAGGACGCTTCTCTATTCCACACATGATAAATAACACCAATGTGAACAACTTCCTTTATAAATCATAGTGCACATCTTTGATTATTTTTGAATGGGCTCATTTTAAATAACCATGAACAATTTTGCGATAGAAATTTCTGCTCATTGTTTTCTTTATGAACTCCAACTTTCCCTTCAGGCAAAAGAAAAAAAAAAAATGGAGAAGTTCCTGGAACATCTGGCTTATGGTGTAATTTCCTTTTGGTATTCAGCTGTGCTCCCAAATTTTGAAATGTTGTCTTTCTAACAGACATCCTAGATCTAATTTCCCTTCTGGAGATGCAGATGCAAATGTGTTCCCTTCTGTGAACCTTCAGCCTGGGAGCCACAACGACAGGAGAAAAGCGTCACCAAACTGTGCGTTGTTTGCTTTCAGCCTCTCCTTCTCTATTTGCAAGTCCCAAGGAAAAGGGACAGAAACTGAGAGAAAGGAGTTCTTGTTGAAACCAAAAAGATTCTTGTGATAATGGCTGCCATTGAAAACTCTGATATGCCAAGCTTTTTCCACAGATTATCTTTATAACCAATATGAGGCACAAATTATTATCCCACTATTGGTGACAGACTGTGCCTTGGAGCAGAGAGGGCGGTTCATACAGCCAAGTAAATAGCAGAGCTGGATTTCTACCCAGAACTTCACTAACTCAAAGCTACCATTCTTGCTATTAGTGGAGCTCCCATGTTTTTGAATTCTGAACACTGGTAAGATTTTAGACCAAAATCTGGGGAGACATGTAGGCTTTGTCAGATTTTAATTTTCAGAACAGAACATCAGAACAGAAACAAAAACTAAACTGGTATCCTATCACCATGATTTCATTCACCAAAATATGTTTTAATGGCAAAAAGAGAGGAGTGCTGTTGTCTCTAAGGATAATCCTTGAAATTGAATGAATGCAGTATTTTGAAGACTCAGCAGACGTGCTTACTGATGACCATCATCTGACCATGGGCCAGTGCACAGAGGTTACTATCTCTAGAGCACATTTAAGAATTGCTTCCGGGAGGCGCCTGGTGGCTCAGTGGGTTAAAGCCTAGGTCATGACCCCAGGGTCCTGGGATGGAGCCCTGCAATGGGCTCTCTGCTCAGGGGGAGAGTGCTTCACCCCCACCCCCCAACAACTCCCTCTGCCTGCCTCTCTGCCTACTTGTGATTTCTGTCTGTCAAATAAATAAATAAAATTAAAAAAAAAAAAAGAAGAAAGAATTGCTTCTGGAAGTTGTGTTACTACTGTTGCCCGGGCTTGGCTGACCCGTGTGGAAGGAGCTACACGGCCTTCCTTCTGCAGCAGGAAGAAGCTGGCAAACCACTCAGCCTAGTGTGAATGGGTCACTCATGCCATTATCCCCCTTGATTCAGAGTAGAATTTTCATACTCTGGCCCTTCCCAAGAGGGAGGAAAGGAAGTGAAGACAGGGAATGGAGACTAATTTCAAGGCATTTAAGGGAGAACAAGAAAGGAGAGAGATTTGGAGGCACGGGCGGAAATATTTTCCTACATGTTGATTCCTTAATGTATCTGTGGAAAACAGAGCTGTGTAGGTGAAGAACCCTTGTCTGTAAATTACGAGGATAATTCAAAATACAACTCAGGGATCCTTTAAACTAGCTCTTTACTAATGTTACTGTTTTTGTTTTGTTTTGTTTTGGTTTGTTTGTACTTTTAAAAATATTTGTTTGTTTTTTTTTGGTTTATTTTCATGTTTGATTAGCCAACATAGAGCATGTCATTAGTTTTTTGTTTTTGTTTTTTTAAAGATTTTTATTTATTTATTTGACAGAGAGAGATTACAAGTAGGCAGAGAGGCAGGCAGAGAGAGAGGAGGAAGCAGGCTCCCCGCTGAGCAGAGAGCCCGATGCGGGACTCGATCCCAGGACCCTGAGATCATGACCTGAGCCGAAGGCAGCGGCTTAACCCACTGAGCCACCCAGGCGCCCACGTCATTAGTTTCTGAATACCCGGTGCCCATCACCTCACCCGCCCTCCTTAACACCCATCACCCAGTTACCCCATCCCTCCACCCCCGGTTCCTAATGTTATTGTGTTGGCAACACAATCTCAAAGTAGAACTCAGGGATCTTTCAGGCTAGCTCTTTCCTAATGTTCTTGCTTTGCTACACAATGTATGGGAGGCAAGGACAATGGGTTAATGAGCTTTAAGTTAATGAGTCTGATTTTTCCATTCTGGATGCTGTTTTGTTCTTTGCTGTGGTTAGTACCGAGAGGAGAAAGAAATAAGCCCAAGGACCAGAGCCCAGATAAAAAAAAGATCAGGATTGAGCATGCCACCTCCTGTTCACAAAATCCAGAACTTATTCCCTGAATCTCACCAGTATGAAGTTCTACTGTTTTCTTAAGAGCGGGGCCCTATGGCTTTCTCACTTTGGTTCCCAAATGGCCATCCATTGGCTGCTGACTGTTAGGGACCAAAATTTACCATCTGGGGGTGCTCTCTGAAAAAAATGAGGACAAATGTAGAAAATTTCTCACAAAGTTAAATTTTTTTCAGTATGAGACCACCCTTCATTCTGATACTTGGCCCATTTTTTTTCTTTTTTTGGTGTTAAAATACCTTTTCTTCTGTAGACTATTGACACTTGGTTTTTAATGCATTCTCACTTGGCAAAGTTAAATAGTGGAGACTCCATGTGTATCTCCCTCCTTTTAAAAAGACTGCACTGGTGATGAAGTACAAAAGTTGGGAAGTACTGATCTAAGCAATTTTATTACTTAGTTACAGTCCCAGGAAGTTATCAGCCAGAACCACATCAAAGATTTGTAAGACGGTTACACAATATAGAAACTATTAAAAAAAAAAAAAAAAAAAAAAAAGGAAAACATTTCTAAACTTAAAGGTAAGACGACTTTCTCTATAGTGCTAAAATCCAGATTTGGATTTTATCAAACACCTTTAATGTCATGAGTATATTCATAGATTAATTACTCTGAGAAGTGCTTCTGAAGTCTGAGGCTCTAAGCTTCCAATTTTTGTCTTTTTCAAAAAGAGAAAGATAATATCTTCTGAAAACCATGGAGCAGGGGAGCCTGGGTGGCTCAGTGGGTTAAGCCTCTGCCTTCGGCTCAGGTCATGATCTCAGGGTCCTGGGATCCAGCCCCGCATCGGGCTCTCTGCTCAGCGGGGAGCCTGCTTCCCTCCCCCCGACCCCCGTCTGCCTTTCTGCCTACTTGTGATCTCTCTCTGTCAAATAAATAAATAAAATAAAATAAAAATAAAAATTAGAAAAAAAAAAAGAAAGAAAACCATAGAGCAGAGGGGAATCTGATTCTTTTCATGAACCTTAGAAAAAGAGTGGCTTAGGTGATCTTAGAAGAGGAACAGACTGTTACTAGGACCTAACATGGCTGACCAATAAATAAATTAGAATGATTAGAATGACTCTACCAGTTATGGAATGAATAAACACACAGATTTTGGATTTCAGCAAGGGATTTGACAAAGTCACTTTTGATATCACTGGCAATGTAAAGAAATGTCAGATGGCTAGTATCAATCTGAAAGACTTCCAAAGGTATGTCTTTAATAGCTATAGCGTAATTGTATATTTACTGGTCTGTGTCCCTAATTAGAATTTAGATTTCTCTGTGAGGGCAGGAACCAAGTCATTTTACTCATTGTTGTGTTCTCAGTACCTAGAACAGCACCTGGCACACAGTAGGAACTCTGTAAATACGTCGTGAATGAATAGAAATCTTATGAAATGTCTTGCTTCAACACTTAATAAGGTTATGGCACATTTGCTTAGCCTTTCCCATGATGTGTCACTAGGAGGAAGGGATAGTGGACCCAATCTTAATAACATGAAATTTAACAGGGTTTTCGTTTTGATACAAATAAAAAATCTTATAAGGACAGGGAGATCTGAGCCTTACCAGAGGGTATGAAAAGACTTAGGAACTTTGCTTCTGGTAATGGCAAAGAAGATAATTAGGATGAACTGTCTGGCTGAGAGCTTATCCAAGAGAGCCAGATAAAATATAAAACATATCTCCTCAAAGACATGAAAATGCTGAAAGGAAACAACTGCCGACTTGAAATTCTATGCTCTCGAAGTGAAACTATCCTTCGAAAATGATAATGAAGACATTTTCAGAAAAAAAAAAAAAAAAAAGCAAAACAAAACAAAAACAGATTTTATCACTAGCACCCACACTAAAGAAATACTAAAGAAAGGGGCCGCTGGGTGGGCTACTTAGTTAAGCATCTGACCCTTGGTTTTGGCTCAGGTCATGATCTCAGGGTTGTGAGATCAAGCCCAACATGGGGTTCCAAGCTCAGTGATGAGTCTGCTAAAGTTTCTCGCTCCTGCCACCCCTCCCTGTGCTCTCTCTCCCTCTCAAATAAATAAATAAATCTTTAAAAAAGAAAAAGAAATACTTAAGAAAAATGATCTCAAGGGCAAGCATGGAGATAATGGGAAGGAATGAGAAGCCACAAAAGGGTCACTACTTTGTTGCAAAATCTAAATGAATGTTGACTGTATAAAACAAACATCATAATATCCTGGGGCATTTGACATATGTAGATAACAAAAATTTATGAGGACTATAAGCATACAACTCAGGACGGTGGGGAATGGTGTGCGAATGTTCAAAGGTCCTGGTATGACCTACCAAGGGAGCAAAAATACCAAGTCACAGAGGACTTTGGTAATTCATTTAAGTAACCGTTAAAAGAAACACAAAGAGCACGTGCTTGTCAAGGTAATGAGGGGGGAGGGTGGAAGAATAACAAAGAATAATTCATTAAAAGGAAGTCAAGATAGTAGAAGGAAAGTAATGAAGAATAGAAACGACTAATAGCAGGGAACCCATAAAATGATAGATCTAAAGTCAACATACCCATATTTAGTGAAATGTAAATAAATGCACGAAATTGTTTGCTTTCAAGAGAAAGTCAAAGACTGTTACCCTGGAAAAGAAAACAAGTACTCTAGTGTCTGGTGCTTCGAAGAGACGTGTCTGAACTGTACGAATACAGCATAATTAAAGCTAGAGGGGTAAAAAGACCCAACTGTGATGCATGGATCCCTGGAACCAAACAGTCTTTCTGAGCACATGTGAACCTTTACAGAAGTCAACTATGCGACGGGCCTCGGAGCAAGGCTCAAGATATTTCAAAGGACTGAAATCACACATAACATGCTTTCAACTTGAGTAAAGTTAGAAAGCGCAGTAAGATATCACTAAAATTTCCCATGCGAAATTATAATGTGCATTTTTAAAAAGATTTTATGTATTTATTTCAGACAGAGAGAAAGAGCGAGAGCAAGAGAGAGAGAGCACACAAGCATGAGAAGGGAGAGGGGAGAGACAGAAACAGACCCCCCACGGAGTAGGGAGCCCAACTCTGGGCTTGATCCCAGGACCCTGAGATCATGACCTGAGCTGAAAGCAGACACTTAACCAACTGAGCCAACCAGGCATCCCTGAAATTATAAAATACATTTCTAAATAACTTATGTAACGAAGAACAAATCCTAGTAGAAATTATAAAATATTTTTCATTGAACAGTAATGAAAACAGTACATACCAAACATGGGGAATGCAGCTCAGACATACTTAAAAATATTGTACAACCTTAAAATGCATATAGTTAAAAAAAGGGCGGGGGCTAAAAGATCATCCATCTAACGAAGTTAGAAAAAACTTGATAAAGCGCTTCATAAAGAGAATACCACATGGTCAACTGACATATGAAAATGTATTCAAAATTATTAGTCATCAGAGAAAAGAACTCAATTAGATCCAACTGCAGACATAGCTGAATAGTTCAAATTAAGAAGTCTGACAATACCAAACTTGAGGAAGGATGTGGAGCCCATAGAACTTTCATAGTCTACTTGGAAATGGTACAATCGTTTTTTAGGGAGGAAATGGCACCGAAGCTGGATTCATGCACGTACCATGGATTCCGTAGTTCTACTCCACTGAATGGACCCAAGGGCAATAACTACACATGTACTTCAAGAGATGTTTATAAGAATACCTATAGCAGGGGCGCCTGGGTGGCTCAGTGAGTTAAAGCCTCTGTTTTCAGCTCAGGTCATGATCTCAGGGTCCTGGGATCGAGCCCCGCATCGGGCTCTCTGCTCAGCAGGGAGCCTGCTTTCCCTTCACTCTCTGCCTGCCTCTCTGCCTACTTGTGCTCTCTCTCTCTGTGTCAAATAAATAAATAAAATCTTAAAAAAAAAAAAGAATATTGATAGCAGAGGCGCCTCGGTGGCTCAGTCGGCTAGGCATCTGACTCTGGATTTCGGCTCAGATCATGATCTTGGGATCTTGAGGTTGAGTCCTGCCTCCCGCTCTGTGCTTAGCCTGGAGCCTGCTTGAAATTCTCTCTTCTCCTCCCTCTGCCCCTCACCCAGCGTGCATGCACACCTACACTCTCTAATAAATAAATAAAATCTTAAAAAAAGAGAGAATATTTATAGTAGCGCCAGTCACGATAGCCAGCAAAATGAAAAACTAATTTTTCCATTAATACAATGGAGAAACAAATAGAGGGATATTTATGCAACAAAATGCCTTGCAGCCGAGGTTGGCAAAATGCTTATGTAAAGAAGAAGATAGTAAATATTTTCGGCTTTGCCAGCCAGCCTTATGCTCTGTTTTTCAACTAACCAACTTTGTCATTGTGGCAGGAAAGCAGACACAGAAATGAGTAAATAAATGAGCATGGCTGCACGCCAATAAAACCTCATTTACCAAAACAAGTTAACAGACCAGATTTGCCCCATCGGCTGCAGTTGGCTAACCCTTGTTTTCTACAGTGAAAATGAGTTATGCATACAACCTGGATGGAGGAATCTGCACAGTGTCGAATGACCAGCTGACATTAATATTATATAATTGTATTTACATAAGGTTTAACAAAACAGGCAAAGCAAAATCATTTTGTTAAAAGTCAGGATAGTGGTTATTTTTGAGGAAGAGAGAAAGGACAGTAATTGGGAGGGAGCACGAGAGGGGTTTGTGGGGGCTGCTGGCAATGTTCATCTTCTTGACCAAAGGAATTTCTTTTATTCATTGGGATAGATACATATATTATTACACACACAATTATATATAAATTATAAAATATAAATATGTTTGTGTGTAATATGTTTATAATAATATATATTACTGTGTATGAGTAGGAATCCTGCTGCATATGTATATGTAGAAATAAAACTGTACTATCTTCATAATTTTTTGCAAATCTATTCTAAAATAGAAAGATTACTCAAGGGCACCTGAGTGGCCCAGTTGGTTCGGCAACTGTTTTCAGCTCAGATCATGATCCTGGAGTCTCAGGACTCCACATTGGGCTCCCTGCTCAGCAGGGAGCCCACTTCCCCCTCTTTCTCTGCCTGCCTCTCTGTCTGCTTGTGATCTCTCTCTCTGTCAAATAAATAAATAAAATCTTAAAAAAAAATGTTACTTAGGGTGCCTGGGTGGCTCAGTGGGTTAAAGCCTCTGCCTTCGGCTCCGGTCATGATCTCAGGGTCCTGGAATCGAGTCCTGCATTGGGCTCTCTGCTTGGCGGGGAGCCTGCTTCTTCCTCTCTCTCTCCGCCTGCCTCTCTGCCTACTTGTGATCTCTCTCTGTCAAATAGATAAATCTTTTAAAAAACAAAAGTTTATTTAAACATATTTTTATTGCTATATTTATTTTTAGTATAAAAATAAATTTACTATCATATTCATAGAGGTACAAGTCTAGAACAATAAGTTATATTTTATAAAATTATTCATATTTATCATATTTCTATATTATTATATATTTAAATAAACTTTCAACTTTGGAATAGCTTTAGGCTTACAGAAAAATTTGAAGACAGGATGGAGTTCATGAATACCGACACTCACTTTCCTGTTCTCACAGTTTCCATTATTCTGGGGCATTTGTCACAACTACTGAACCAATATGGATACATTCTCATGAACTAAAGTTCATACTTTATTCGGAGCTCCTTAGTATTTACCTGATGTCCGTGTTCTGCTGGAGGGTCCCATCCAAGATCCCTCATGACATCGACCCAGCCAAGATCCCGTGTGACATTGACCCATCCGAGATCCTGCGTGACATTGACTGCTCAGGGTTCCTTAGCTTCCCCTTGTCTGTGGCCATTTCTCAGAAGTTCCTTGTTTTGGATAAACTTGGCAGTGCTGATCAGGCCTTTTGTAGAATGTTCTGCATTTTCATCACATGACTTATCACTATTGATGCCGACCTTGATCACCTGGTTGAGGTTGTGGTTGTCACGTTTCTCCAGTGTCCAATTACTCTGTTTCCCTGTCTCCACGCTGTGCTCCTCAGAAGGAAACCATCTGTGCAGCCAAGCTCGTGAAGTGTGAGTTCTGTGTCACCTCCTTGAGTGGAGAATAGCTGCACAAGTTTTTTGGGGCATTTTCCCATGTGAGATATTTGTCTCTTTTCCTCCATTTATTTATTTATTCATTCATTCCATCATTAACTTATAGCCATAGGGACCCTTGGATATTTACTGACATTTACATTTTGGACAATTTCTCCCCATGTATTTTACAAAAAAAAATTTAATGACAAGAAAATTCCTACAAAAACTGAAATTTTATTTGATCGCAAACACAGTGTCAATTAAATAAGTCAGTTGTCAAAAAATCAAATGAGGCTTTGGACCTATAAATAAGAATGTTGCATCATGGCCAGGGGAGGTAATAATCTTGCTCTATTCTGTACCATTTGCCAAAAAAAAAAAAAAAAAAAGACCAGGCTGAAAACCTTTTACAGTACATAAAATATGAAACCTACTTGAAATGAATGATAATCGTCGAGTTCAGACATCTTCACCCCACACAGTCGATGAAAGAACAAAGACTTGATCCAGCCTCAATTTCTGGTTGTCTTTTGGCTTTTTTCCTCTCCCACTGTATGAAATAGAAAATGAGATATAGAATATTTACACAATGACAAATCAACATTCAAGACATTACTTATCACCCAAAAGTATGAAAATCACAACAAATCTTGTGTTATCAAGCAAGACTGCCCTGAGCTCTGTGAGATGATCTGTTATTACCTGTCCCAGCCAGTCCACCCCTTGAAGTTTGGGTCACCATGACGTCAACACGTGGTCTATCCCTGCTTGGTGAATCACATGATCACCAGGCTACTCTCTCCAGTTACTGCAACAGCATGATTTTTTAAGTGTTTGAACTCTGTATTGTTTTGTTTTTAAGATTTTACCTATTTACTTGAGAGAGAGAAAACAGAAGGAGAAACGGACTCCCCGGTGAGCAGAGAGCCAGATGTCAGGTTCCACGCCAGGACCTTGAGAGCAGATATTTAATTTGCGGAGCCATTCACGTGCCCCAAGGGATTGAACTCTCAATCATGTGGCTGCTTCAGGCACTTGGCACCTGAAAATCCACATTATGACGTCTACAAGGGGCAATTAAGACAACTGAGGACTGTCAACCTGGAGAAAGAAGAAAGCAATCTTCAAATATCTGAAAGAAAAAAGGACTAGATGTGGTCTAGAGGAGAACTTCCTCATGGTATCCTCAACTGGAAAGTCAGCCTCCAGGGGCTTTGCTGTGCCTGTGACAAGATAACCACTTGGTGGAGATGTCACAGAGACAATCTAATGGGAAGGTACTTCACATTCTCTTCTAAACTCAAGGGTTCTAAGAGGGCTCATTCCAGGATTCTCAGAAATGTTGT
Source organism: Mustela nigripes (assembly GCF_022355385.1). NCBI lineage: Eukaryota > Metazoa > Chordata > Mammalia > Carnivora > Mustelidae > Mustela > Mustela nigripes. The sequence goes on from NC_081573.1 coordinate 53,688,989, forward strand.
TTGTTTTGGCACAGGTTGGGAAATCCTCTCCAGGTACCCTCTGGAAGGCCCATCTGCCAGCAGAAGGAAACAGCACATTGACCCATTGTCATCATTAGTGATAATAGCTTGGTTTAATTGGCTCCTTTCTCCAGGAAAGTGAAGAAGCAGCTTGCAAAAAATGGGACCCTTCTGTGTATGGATGGCCTCAAGGATAGCCCTAAAACAAAATGATGGGGACAAAAAGGAGGTACAAATTAGCTCAGCCAGATAGAGGAGGTCCTCGTTCAGAGACAGAGCAGCCCTCAGATAGACTAGGATCCTAATGTCCTCATTCAGGAGTCAGCGGGGTTGGGCATGTCTCATTGGAGAATTCTGCAGTTCCATCTGTACTCCCAGTTGGTATAAAGCCTCCCTTTCCCCATTACCCACCCCACTGGTCACTGCTCCTGTGACAGCTTCTCCCCAAGGTCAGGAACTGGGTTCATGTTATTCTCTGCTGAATTCCCTCATGGCTGGTGCAGAATCTGCCATCTAGAAGGCACTCTGGAAAGATTTGCTCTTTCCTTTACTCATTCAAAACTGTTAATTATGTACATGCAATGTGACAGGCACCAGGCTAGACATTTGGTGCACAGTGAATAAAAAACAAAACACAGATACGGTTCTCGCCTTCTTGAAGATCATGGTCAAGTAGGAGAGACAGAACAGAACAGTCTTTTTTTTTTTTTTTTTTTTTTTTTAAAGATTTTATTTACTTATTTGAGAGCAAGTGCGAGCAAGCGAGCACAAGCAGGGGAAGCGGCAGGCAGAGGGAGAAGCAGGCTCCCTGCCGAGCAAGGAGCCTGACGTGGGACTTGATCCCAGGACCCTGGGATCATAACTTGAGCCAAAGTCAGATGCTCAATGAACTGAGCCATCCAGGCATCCTGAGACAGAATAGCCTTAAAGAGAAACCGTGTTCAGAGTTATGAATGGAGCTAAGAGGCAGCATGTGATCCCAACAGTCCTCCCATCAGGACCGGGCCCATGGGCAGGTGAGTGGCTCAGTCCGTTGAGTGTCTCTGTTGGCTCAGGTCATGATCTCAGGGGTGTGAGATCGAGCCCCACGTTGGGGTTGGTTCTCAGCGCAGAGTCTGCTTGGGATTCTCTCCTTCTGCCTTTGCTCCTCCCCGTGCTGGGGTGCTCTCTCACTCTCTCAAATAAATAAATAAACCTAAAAAAAAGTAAAAGGTAAAAAATAAAAAACCAAAACACTAAAAAACCCAAGGGGGCTGGGTTCCCTTTCTTCAGGAGAGGAAATGGAGCCTCAGGAAAGGCCAGTAAGCGGCAGAGTCAGGATTCAAACTCGGTTGCACAGGGCTTTACAGCTCACCACCCTAATATTGTGCACCTCCTGCCCCGGCAGAGGGCACGGAGCATCCTTACCTAGACGTCTGTGTCATGGCAGCTTTTGCCCTCTCCTCGGGAGCCCCAGGACCAAGCAGCTGGGAAGCCCAGTAGGCTGCCACCAGGGGCAGATTTGCTTCATTTTCCGTGGTTGCGCCCACATGAGGAAACCCACAAGGGTGTTACGCTCCAGCCCTAGTGTGGGAGCCACTGAGGAAACACCAAGGCCCCCAGCGAAGAGCCCGAATTCGTTCTGCACCCTCCCCCAGAAAGCTCTCCTATACCGGAGCGCCTGGGTGGGGAGGCCATGAGGCCCAGGAGAGGTCCCTGCTCCCGGGATGGGTGTGCACACGGCCCACAGGAGGGAATAGGGTGTGTGGAAGGAAGGGGATCTCCAGGAATTCCAAATCCTCACCCCGACGCTTCCTGGCCTGGAGCCAGCAACATCTCCCCACCTCAGGTGTCCCTGTGGCTGGGAAGGCAGACGGGAGGTGCCATTGCCGTGCACAAGACCCCTGGAAGACCTTTGTCATCACCCCACACAGTTCCGCGGACAGTGAGGTCCACGAGTCGTGGCCTCCCACCTGGTCTCCCATGGGCATTGGGCTCCCTGCTCAGTGGGGGCTCTGCCTGGGGATTCTCTCTTGCTCTCCCTCTGCCCCTCCCCCTGCTCCCTTTATAAATCAATCAATCAATCAGTTGGTCCTTCCAGTATTGCAGGCAGCAGGAGCTAAGTGCTCTCTCTGGGTATTTTTTATTCTTTTACAGCTGAGGGGGGGGTCTAGGGAGGTAGACCCTCCTGACGGCCTAGTTTGGTAAGTGGCAGGGCTCAGGCTGGATGTGAATCCGGGTAATCTGACCTCCAACCGAGATCTTCTCTCTCCAGACAGGCCACCCCCCAGCCTTTATCAGAATCCCGGTGCCTCCCAGTCAGGTGCCTAGCACCTGTAAGATATCCCCTAAACCCAGCGGCAGACGAGGTGGGGGGGCTCTGGGGCTGTTGGTGCGGTCCCTGGTGGTCAGTACCTTCCTAAGGAATGGACCCTCTCCCAGCCGAGGCTTTCCTCTCTGTAAGCAAGCACAGGGCTCCACCATGAAGTGGTTCATGAGATTCCAACAAGGCAACAGGGAAGCTAGTTCCTAACATTCTGACTGTGTTTTATTTTTTTGCCTAAAGCAGGCAGTAGGGTGACCCAGAGCCACAGAAACAAGGCTGCTTGACTGCACTGCTGTGGGATCTTGAGCAAGTCTCTGTTTTGTTTTGTTTTTTACAAAGATGTTATTTATTTATTTGAGAGAGAGAGAGAGAGAGAGAGAGCACAAGCAGGGAAGGGCAGGAGGGAGAAAGAGACTTCCTGATGACCAGGGAGCCCTATGTGAGACTCAGTCCCAAGACCCCAGGATCATGATCGGAGCCGAAAGCAGACACCCAACAGACTGAGCCCCCCAGGCGCCCCTTGAGCAAGTCTCTTGACCTCTCTGTGCCTCAGTGTCCTCCCTTGTAAAATCATTACAAAGATAGAACCACCCTCACAAAGATACGTTTTCAAAGTGACTGGGGATATTGACTGCTGAGTCCCCACGGCCGGAGGAAAGCATGGCAGAGAAGACAGTTTGAAAAAAGAGAATGAATGAATAAGTAGCAGAACGCGGCTCCTGGCACCAGTAAGTAACAGTGGATATTGACCATTATAATTGTATTATAGTTGCTCTTATCTCTGCCTGGCATACCTCCTTGCTGGCAAGACCAGCACGCTTGTCCTCTGCCAAGAATCTCTTCCCTTGTATTGTATCTTCCCTCTCCATGCAGCACTTCAACCCGACGCATGTGGGAGATGGCATGCACACACGAACATGAAGTCTTCCCCTTCCAGATCTTCCAGACCTCACCGGTTGCCTGCGATTACGTGGGGGGCACGCGCGCACACACACACACACACACACACACACACCCCGATCTCCGTGCCCCACCCTGGCCAGACCCCACTCCCGGTCCGAAAAAGAACTTGACAGTAACACCCGGGCGCCTAAAGCAGAAGACGTTTCCTGTGAGCTAAAGGTTTTTTAATGACTGTTTGGATTGAATTCTGTCAATTATTACCCAACTAGTTATCTCGCCAGGGGTCATGAAAAAATAACCTGTGTGCTTTGCCGTGGGTGAGTCTGTGTGTTTGTCATGAGTGCAGGTGGCGTTGGGGGAGCTACTGAATAGGAAGTCATCTGGTATTTATATGAAACTGCTCTCCGGTTTCAATGACCCACCAAAAAAACAGGCCAGCATGAGTGTGCTTAATCCCTGCTCATCCGAAGTGTGCCAGAGCCGCTTCCTCCCCTCCCTTTTTGCCTCCTCTGTTCATATAACCCAGGCTGCCTCCAGCCAGCCTTTGCCCACTTGCTTCTCTGGTCCTGCAGCGCGTCTCTGAGAACGAGCACCCTCTTGGAGACCATGTGGCTCTGCCTGACTGTCACTGTTGTGCTGGGAGGCATAGCTCTTTGCAATGCCAGGAAGAGCCCGGGGCAGGCTGGAGGAAAGGTGGTCTGGCTGGCAGGCCTCTGGGGAGGGGCTTACCTGCTGCTCAGCCTGTCCCTGTCCTGGAGCCTGATCCTCTGCCTCCTGTCCTGTTTCCTCCTGTATACCTACCTGTCTGGTCAGGAGCTGCTACCTGTGGATCAAAAGGCAGTGCTGATCACAGGTAAGTGGACGGCTCTGCTGCTCTCACTCAGGGCGGAATCTGGCGCTGGCTTTGCTGCAGCGGGACTCTTTCAAATTAGGTTTCACGATAAAATACTTGGCATGGAGTAAATGAAAGCGCATTCCCAAGTGTCTTTTGCCTCAGGGTTTTGGTTCTTTTTTTCATGAGATGAACTGGAAGGGGCCGGGGGAAGATGAACGGACAAGGTCAAGGGCACCTAACAAAGCTGAGATTTTGTTCGTTTCTCAGGATAAAGAAACAGCAGCAAGCCTCCGGTGTTTCGTGTGTTTTCTTGCACCCAGGAAAGCTGCATCGGTTTACTTTAGGCTTAAATGGAATTTTGCTCTGAGATTAGTGTTTGGCTGTGTTGTGGGGTTGGGCTCTTGTTCTTTAGATGTGCAAGAAAGCTTGCAAAGTCAGCCTCTCCTGAGACTCTGCTGTGTTTTTGAAATATCGAAGGGACTCTTACCCAGGTTGGAAATTTTGCAGTTTGCTGCTGTCAAGAAACTGTGCCTTTTGTCTTCAAATCTGTCATCAGACCGCTAATGTTTCTTAATTGAATCAGGTTGGCTGTGTGTCTGGAAAGCAGTTGCCTGTTAGCTCAGTGGCCAGTTTTTTTCTTCTTTGTGTTTTTTTTTCCACTGCAAGTGTGAGGCCAAATTAAATTCCTCTGTGTTGTAAAACTGGTTTGTTTGGTTGTGAAGTTCGAGCTTGGACCGGGCTGTAATTAGGATTACCCACCTTTATCCTAACGCAGAACGGCATGCCAAGGTGGGGCATAAGCTGCCAAAGCATGTGCCCCAAGGTCATCGCCCCACATGCTGCCCCTGCTGGGATGAAGGCAAACTTGGCGTGTGGATGGCAGAAAACCGGGCTCTTCTCGATTCACTGAGATATGGACTGTCGAGTGACCTGTCCATTTTGCCTTTGACGTTAACCCAATAATAAAATTCTCTCTTAAGATAGGACACAGGCGAGGGGCGCTTGGGTGGCTCAGTGGGTTAAAGCCTCTGCCTTCAGCTCAGGTCATGATCTCAGGATCCTGGGATCGAGCCCGCAGCGGGCTCTCTGCTCGGCGGGGAGCCTGCTTCCTCCTCTCTCTCTCTGCCTACCTCTCTGCCTATTTGTGATCTTTGTCTGTCAAATAAATGAATAAAATCTTAAAAAAAAAAAGATAAAACACTGGTGAGAGATTTGGAATGTTATGGAAAACAAGCTTCTTCAATGGGTGTGTGTGTTGGGGGGAGGGGGCGGGGAACAACCCAAACAGTTCACACGAATCCAAAAGAAAAGAGAGAAAGCCCAAATTAATAAAATTCTGAATGAAAAGGGAGAGATCACAACTAACACCAAGGAAGTAGAAACAATTATCAGAAATTATCAACAGTTATATGCCAATAAGCTAAGCAACCTAGATGAAATGGATGTATTCCTGGAAAACTATAAACTCCCAAAATTGAACCAGGAAGAAATTAACAACCTGAATAGACCGATATCTAGTAATGAGATCGAAGCAGTGATCAAAAACCTCCCAAAAAACAAGAGCCCAGGACCTGATGGATTCCCTGGGAAATTCTACCAAACTTTCAAAGAAGAAATAACACCTATTCTCCTGAAGCTGTTTCAAAAAATTGAAGCAGAAGGAAAACTTCCAGACTCTTTCTATGAAGCGAGCATTACCCTGATCCCC